>NC_089228.1:48621948-48931623 GCF_963924675.1 Phocoena phocoena | reverse complement strand
ATTTTAAAGTTTTAGATTTCATTCAAGTGGGAAAAAATTGTCTTACATGCAGCAGGCAGAAGTTACAGAAAGTGCACATACCAAATGCACATATCTTTGTGTTCCCTAGAGCAGCCTCTTCCCGCCTCTCAGTTTTTAGCTTATTGTGCCTGATTTGTGATGGTTTAGGTAGTGTAAATGGCAAGAGTAGACTGGATGTTTGAGTTTCAGGGTGGGAGCAAGAGTGAATATGAAAGTCTTTTTTTTTTTTTTTAATTAATTTTATTTATTTTTGGCTATGTGGGGTCTTTGTTGCTGCACGCGGGCTTTCTCTGGTTTTGGCGAGCGGGGAGGGGGCTACTCTTTGTTGCGGTGCATGGGCTTCTCATTGCAGTGGCTTCTTTTGTTGTGGAGCACGAGCTCTAGGCACACAGGCTTCAGTAGTTGCGGCATGTGGGCTCAGCAGTTGTGGCACTCGGGCTCTAGAACGCAGGCTCAGTAGTCGTGGCACACGAGCTTAGTTGCTCCGGGGCATGTGGGATCTTCCTGGAACAGGGCTCGAACCCGTGTTCCCTGCATTGGCAGGCAGATTCTTAACCACCGCGCCACCAGGGAAGTCCCAATACGGAAGTCTTTAGCTTGTCTAATTGAATAAGACTGCCCTGGAAGTACACCATCAGACTTTTTTTTTTTTTTAAAGAGAGTGTTATTTATTTAGGATAATTACAGTAAGAAAGTTTATTTTAATCAGGTGCTAAATCATCTCTTGGAATTGAGAGGTTCTTTTGTTATATAGAAATCTCTTTTAAAATGTGTTTCTAGGAATATAGTTTTCTCTTTAGAATGTTAGCAAACTTAATGACACGTTTAAACTGGATGGCTATTTTCTTGATGACTCCATTAAAAGAAAATTGTTCTATTCTGATGAGAAAGATTAGGCATGTTTTCATTTCTCATCCACTCTAGTCATTTTTAAAGATTGATCTTCTGTTGACTTTGTTATTGCTTTGCTTTCATGCTGATCCTTTGTGTTGTGTCAAGTTCTTGACCAGTCTTTACTCTAGACCAGTCTTGTACTTAAGTTAATGTTTCTGACTTCTCTCCTTTTGGCTGAAATTTTAAAAATCTCTTCCAGATTAATAAAATTGTCAGAACTTTTCAGCACTGTTAGGTATAAAAGTTCTCCATTCTAGTTGAGGTTTACCTTTCCGTTTGCGTGGTCTCAGTAGATGCATGCAAGGTGGATTCAAGAAACAAACGCACATAAAAATGATGCATAGTGAAAAACACTGCACGTGTAAAACATATATTTGTTATCTTAAAAGTGGTTTCACCTCTTGATATTGTTAGAATTACATGATATGTGATCATTGCGAAAAAACATTGCAAACAGTTCAGAAACATTACATAGAAGGGGAGATCTTCATGATTTTCAGCCTCCCAGCTGTCTCCACCTTGCCAAGGTCATGTTTGCTAATGGTGTGGTGAACACCCCCCAGCTTTATAATTATGTATTTATAATTATTCCTTTATCATTTAAGTATTTTATTTTATAAAAATGAGAGTATGCAATGGCTTGCTTTTTTCACTTATTTTTATATAATTCCACCTCATTACAAACTGATTTACCTTATTCTTTGATTGGTTGATTATATGGATGTCCTACAGCTGAGTTCATCAATTTCCTATCCATGGACACTTAGATTATTTCAGTTTTTCAGTACTTAACAAGCATAGACACAGGGAGCATACATATATTTCACATGCTTTTGCCAGTTTTCCAATAGGATGTTAGCCTTATTGTGTTGTGTGTTGCAGATATTTTCTACTTTGTCTTTTGATCTTGCTGTTCCTTACTAACTGTACATTAAATATAAAAGATAAATAAAATGATGCTTCTGAGGTTGGTTACACTAAGAATAGACTCAGATTTTATAAACAACTGTTTTTGCTGATGCTGTTTTAAAGCAAATCAGGAAGCTAATTAATAATCTTGGTTTATGACCATGTTAAATAGGACATAGAATTTATTTAAGGAGGTTGCTATAGTAAAAGTGTGTTTGCAGATATTGGGTCCCCTTGAATAGAAACTGTGGTTTGGGTTATCATTCCTGAAACCATTCCTGATATACTGTTGATATGCAAGAGTTATTCATTGATAAAATTGACATATTTTAGGAATGATGATTCAACATATAGATACACTATATTCACATTCATCAACATTTCCCCCCAGATTTTTGGTGGTAAATTGAAATTATGTAAATCAAATTGTAATGTGTGCTTTAATGGAATTATGAAAGAAATCCTTTTATAAATTAAATAATCATGACTTAATTATGTCTAGCATATAAATATGTACGTAAGGTGTAAAGTACATCTTTAATTGTGTTGTTTAAACTTTTAAATTAAAGTTCCAAGTAAAATCTCCACTACATAGTGTTATATTTACTTAGGATGGAAGGGAGCTATTACAGATTCCTAAGCCTATCCTCCCTTGATTTGGGGAGATGTGAGAAAAATTTAAGTACATTCTGTCTAATCCTTTGAAGTTCATATACACATATAATCTCTGTGTTATGTTGTCTTAAAACTAATCCAATAAGCTTTTTTTCTTCCTGGCTTTGTAGTATACTTCACCTCGCAGTGGTATCTTCTGAGTAAACCGTCAGTCTGTGCTTAGTTAGCATGTGGTGAGTGAAGAATAATATGTCTTTTGTCTTTTCTGCAAAAATTAAATGTATTGCATGATACTAACCATTATGCTGGAGTTCTTTTGCTCTTTTGTTTAATGAAAATATGATTATGCTATGGGTTAATATAGGGATTTTCTGTTAATTTTGCTTTATAGATTAATAATATATAGATTAATAATCACCACCAGTAAATGTTACATAATTCTAGGAAATTTTAGTTCTTCCAACAGTAGTTGAAAGTTTCAGAATTGGTCTTTGAAATTTTGCTAAAGAATCCAAAAAAATCTTTATGTATTTTACATTCCTTTTTGTTTTTTATTTCTCAAGAATGGTCTTTGAAGTTAATAAAGATTATGAGAGAAAAAAGAAAAATCGTTTTCTAGATAAAAGTGATGTATTTCACGAATCCAGAATGTAAAATATTGTAAAACCTTCTTAGAGTCAAGGCTAATCTGAAATAATGAGCACTAGTAAAATTGGTTTTAAAATAAATGGCAGTTTTGTTATTTCCTGGGATCATGCAGTATGACGAAGTAGCACATTTGTCCTGAGGAGGAGACCCTTAGGCAGCCTGCTCTAATTGAATGTGGCTGTTTTTAATTAACATATTATTACAATGAGGGGGAGGCATCTAAAAAGTTTGGACACAGTTGGCTGTCCTCACATTTAAACACCCCTCCCATCACCTCCACATATTATCCATGCTGTTAGTGTGATTTAGCACCCCTAAAAATTTAGGGTACGTCTTTACCTCAAACTTTGCAAGAATTTTCACAAGTGACAAATAAGCAGGATCACAATCTGTAGAACTTAATTATAATTAAATTAAAGGTTCTCTGATTATTAAGCTAGTGTTCAACTAACAGTATCAAGTTTTAAAATGTTAATATATACCATTTTTTTAACGTTTTTGCTTTAAATATCCTTTCTGCCTACATTTGAATCTCATTTTTATTTTTAATGTCAGTTGCCTTAGTGATTATCTAAAACTGTCATTAGTCTTGTAAATCCCAAATCTAATTCAATAAGTCGTAACATTTACCTTTGTTTATAATATTACAAATACTGTATCATGCTTGTTATTGCATTTAAATAGTATCATTTATCACTTGAAAGGTATACTCTGTAGCATTTCCGTTGATTGTCTCCTCAGCTTTTAGTTTGAAAAATTTCAAACAAGATTTGTAAAAATAGTGCAATGAACATCCATATACCCTCCACCTACATTTACCAGTTATCAACATTTTGCCAAATTTTCTCACTTGTTCTCACTCTTGCTTTCTCTCCATATGTATTTTTCCCTCTGTGACGTTTGACAGTTGCTTGCAAAAATGGTGCTTGCAAGCATTTGACAGTTACTTGCAAACATAAACTAAATACTTTACCAAGTATCTTTAAGAACAAGGGCCTTTTCCTACATACAATACAGTTACGACTCTCAGGAAATCTAATATTAACACAATGCTCTTATCTAATATATAGTAAATATCCACATTTTCCCATTTTTCCAAATAATGTCTCATAATTTTTAAAATTCCAGGATACATTGAAAGATTGCACATCGCATTTTGTCGTCATGTTCTTCAGGTTTCTTTTGAACTAGAAAAGTTCTCCCAGCCTTTTTTGGGTCTCTCATGACATTGACATTGTGCAGCATTATTGAATCATGCGTGAACTCCTTTTCCTGCAACAGTGCAAGCTAACGTTTGAAAGTAATAACTGACAAAGGGTTTTAAATGTCATAGGAGATCTTTTTCTTATCTTCTCTACGTATCTAGGACTAACATGAGTGTTGAACAAGTTTTATAAATAGTAAACTCTTGGAGATAGATCACGAGTGGTGGATTATATTGTTCATTTACAAGTTGAGAAGACCTTGATACTCTCTGTAGAACTAAAATATATTTGAAAAGTTTG
Organism: Phocoena phocoena; assembly: GCF_963924675.1. Lineage (NCBI taxonomy): Eukaryota > Metazoa > Chordata > Mammalia > Artiodactyla > Phocoenidae > Phocoena > Phocoena phocoena. Next base: position 48,927,031 of record NC_089228.1, on the reverse strand, counting down.
TCTCTATTACCTAATCTTTTTTGGTGTTTTATTTTTATGCATTTTTAACCTCATACTTGATTTGACCACTGGCTTTTAGCATCTTAATTAGAGAAACCTTTTTAGGAAGTTTTAGCATCATGTTTCATAGCAGCTTATGGTTTTAAAATTAAGTTTGTTAATTTCACGAGGCATACATAGCTTTTTCACACCAAAATGCTGTTATCCTCTGCCACCATGCCTGGCATCCTGGCAGAACTGCAATATGTAGAAAAATCATTACATTAGGGAAAAAGGAAGAAACTTTTGTCCTCTTAAATCCAGTCTGCGTTCTTGTGAGATTCTGCCATGTCAGCACGTTTACTCCTGGCTTTCTCCAGTCATGACCTGGTAGCCTTCAATATGTGCTGAAAGGTTGCAGTTCCAGATTTCACTTAAAAACACTGCTTTCCAGGACTGCTGACTAAAAGGTCATTCCAAGAACAGTAATTTTTAGAAGATTCCTTTAGGATTTAATACTTAGAATATTTCTGCTTCAGTCCTCAGACCATAGAACATAATCTTGATATAATTTTACTTTAACTTGAAAAAATAACTCTCACGAAAGTTAGCTTTAAAAGGTTTTTCTTTCTCCCTCCCTCCCTCCCTCCCTCCCTCCTTCCTTCCTTTCTTTTTAAATTTTTATTGGAGTATAGTTGCTTTACAATGTTGTGTTAGTTTCAGGTATACAGCAAAGTGAATCAGTTACACAGATACATATATCCCCTCTTTTTCAGATTTCCTTCCCATTTAGGTCACTACAGAGCATTGAGTAGAGCTCCCTGTGGTATACAGTACGTTCTTGTTAGGTATCTATTTTATACATAGTAGTATACATATGTCATTTTCTTTCTTTCTTTATCCTAACCCTTTTTCTTTTCCAGTCATGGCTCCGGCCTTCATCTTGAAGAAGTGGGGAGAGTGATGCTGGGCAGGCCTGAAAAACTGTGCACGTTTGCTGTTCTTAGAGAACGAAGCTGTTATTCAGGGCCCCTCATGTAGCCAGAAGACCAAGAAAAATCTGACATTGGCTACAGAAAGATTGCAGACTACCTTTAAAATAGATTATATCAGTGGAGAAACGGTGATAGTTTTTTGGGGGGGGGATTCTTCAGTTTTTCTGTTGGGAAGAGTTTTGTGTTGTTTAAAAGATACTTTGAATAACTTAACCTGATTTATGGGCTCATTTAATGTTCCTTTCTTCCATTCTTTTTGTCCCTCTTTTTAAAGAACTGCTTGCCTTTCCTATTTATTTTTAGGGTGATTTTTTTAAAAGACTTGTGCAATACATTTTGAGGTGGAACTTAGTGGACTTTTTCCTGATATATTAGAGCATTTAATTGACTATTTTATCCAGATTGATTTGTTGAATATTTGCTAAAGACTAGTTCTTTAAGCTATGACATATGATAAATCCAAATGGCAGTACCTCATTGTTTACTTAGCTTTTGTACTTATATTTTTCAGAGGAGAAAATACTACTGTAAATTGTAAATAGTCAATACATAACTGTATCGTATGCAAATCTGTGACTGTTGGCAATGTCATCTCAGAAGAACAGATAAATAAAGTTTATTTACTATATAAAATGTGCTTATTGTGTTTTTTTCCTAAATTGAAATCTATTTCAAAATAGTTAAGAATTTATGTTGTATCTGGGTGAATATAATGAGGAACTATTTGTCAAGAGAGCTGAATGGCTAAGCATTTGGAATTTTTTTTTTTTTTTTTTTTTCGGTATGTGGGCCTCTCACTGTTGTGGCCTCTCCCATTGCAGAGCACAGGCTCCGGACGCGCAGGCTCAGCGGCCATGGCTCACGGGCCCAGCCGCTCCGCGGCATGTGGGATCTTCCCAGACAGGGGCACGAACCCGTGTCCCCTGCATCGGCAGGCGGACTCTCAACCACTGCGCCACCAGGGAAGCCCCTTGTGAAAACATTTTTAATTGCCTAATATTTTACCCTCAATATTCCATCATTTAACGCCATGTTCTCTACTGTTGAACATTTAGGTTGTGTGTAATTAGTCACTTTCATTCAGTACTCCATGACGGTCTTGCTATTCATATTGTAAGCACACTGGAAAGAACAATCCAGGACCAACCTGTCTTTTTCTCAACAGCCTTTGGTTGCCAAACACGGACACACTTCAGAAGACTGTGTGCCAGGTTTGTCTGGCACCCTTTCCCCAAACATTCCAAAGATGTGACGCATGGGTGAGCATTCAGAGTCAGTACACTCTTAGAACACTACGTTTCAAAGCTGGGCTTCACCCATATTTGGTTAAAGTGTTAAAGCTGCATTGAAATAGCTATGCCTGAAGCATACTCTCCGTGGTGGCAGTGTGGGGGCGGGTGAGGGTGCAGGCAAGGCTGGGACATTCTTTCCATCCTCCGGCCATTGTAATAATAATTTCCTGGTGCCTTCCTTTGGGATCCTCTTTAGTCAGGCTTTGTTGTTTGTTATGTTCTTCAGAAGTGTCCAAATGCCAAACATGTGTGAACATATGACACTTAGTAAACAATATGGCCATTTAAAATTTTACTCTGACGATTAAATGCAGTTAAAATGCAGCTATGGGTACATCTCTTATAATTTTCCAATTGCTTATTCCCCTGCTGCAGGAGGGCTGCTTCTTGCTTACCTCACACCCAGATTGGGCTGCCCTCCCCTTTTAAATGGGGAATGTGTAGTGTGTTTCCATGTCTGTCATTTCTCTTTCCACTACTGTGTGTTGGGAGTGAGTAGGACATATCATTTGTCTTTTTCATTCCAGGTTTCCAAGAAAAGTTAACTCAGGATCCAGTGTGGCTCATGAGATCCTGGACATTATGTCTGATGCTATGATTGGGTGAGACTTTTGGGAAGTCTTTGGGAGCATTAATTAATGTAGTTTATGGGCAGCCAGGAAGGAAATGAATCCTTATGACCCAGTGAGCAGATTGTGGTAGATTGGATTGTTGTTTCCAATTCTTCTCTCCCTCCCTATATTTGGGTTATGCATCCACATACTTCGTTATCTGACTTTGAAGTACGTACTGTTGTAGTGGGTGGAAATACATTTCTCCACCAACACTGAGATTGGCTGTGTGACTTTAGTCAATGAGTTTTGAGTGGACATGACTTTGCCACATCTGAGCAGCAGTTTTAAGAGCCCTTGCGTAGTTCAGCTATTGCTGCTTTATCACTGCCATGAGACTGAGTTAATGGGTTCTCCCTTAGCTTGGACCCTGGGATAGTGTCATATTGACCAGACGTGTAACAGAGTGAGAAATTATTATTATTATAAGCCACTGAGATTTGGGGATCGTTTGTTACTGTAGCATAACTTAGTGAAAACTGACACATGCGAAAAAAAATATTTTTTCAGGATAAAGTGATGTCTTTAGTTTTTAGAAGTTTGACTATGTAGTGTCTTGATGTGGATTTCTTTAGGTTTATCTTAGGGTTTGCCCAGCTTCTTGAGTCTACAGGTTTATGTCTTTTGCCAAATTTGGGAACTTTTCAGCCATTATTTCTTTCCTTTTTTTTTTTTGGTTTTTTAAAAGTATTTATTTATTTATTTATTTATGGCTGTGTCGGGTCTTAGTTGCGGTATGTGGGCTCTTCGTCACGGCATGCTGGCTTCTCTCTAGTTGGCTGGCTTCTCTCTAGTTGTGACGTGCAGGCTTCTCTTTAGTTGTGGTGTGTGGGCTCCGTAGTTGTGGCACACGGGCTCAGTAGTTGTGGCATGCGGACTTAGTTGCTCCGCAGCATGTGGGATCTTAGTTCCCCGACCAGGGATTGAACCCACGTCACCTGCATTGGAGGACGGATTCTTAACCACTGGACCACCAGGGAAGTCCCCAGTCATTATTTCTTTGAGTATTTTTTTAGCCCTACCCTCTTTCTCCTCTCCCTGCTCTCCTTCTGGGACTCCAATGACATGTTAGATCCTTTGTTATAGTCCCACAAGTCCCTGAGGCTCTGTTCATTTTTTTTTCTCCAGTCTAATTTCTCTCTGTTGTTCAGATTGAGTAATTTCTCTTGTTCTGTTTTCAAGTTCACTGACTCTTTTCTCTGTCCCCTCCATTCTGCTGTTGAACCTGTCCATTGAGTTTTTAATTTCCGTCACTGTATTTTTCAGTTCTAAAATTCCCACTTGGGTCTTAATATCTTCCATTTCTTTGCAGAGATATTCTGTTTCTTTGGTGAGACCTTGTTTTCTCATTTATTTCAAGCATGTTTGTACTGCTCATTGAAGAATATGTATGCTGGCTGCTTTAAAGTCTTTGTCCGATAAAGGATGGGATAGAAATCCAGATTCTCTACTAGGCCTTCATTGACACCCAAGGTGGGGAGGGTCTCCTCATCACTGCTGGGTGGGGATGTAGAGTTAACAGTTGCCCACTAGACCTCCACTGAACCATGGGAGGGGTGGTAGGGAGGGAGGCCTCTTTACCTTTGGGTGGTAGTGAAAGTCCACTCTCCCCTGGACCTCCTCTCCCTCTACCCCAGCAGGAAAGGGGAGGGGACCTAGTTGCTGCTGGTGGGGGTGGAAGTCCAGGCTTCCCATATGGTCTCCACTGACATCATGGGGATGGGTGGGATTGGGAGGTCTCATTGCTACCCACCAGGGATGAAAGTCCCTGCTTCCTGCTCAGCCTTCTCTGACATCACCCTGCATGAGTTTTGGGTCCTTCCTTATAGCTTGGCAGTTGTTAGAGGTCTAGGCTCCCCACTGGGCCTTTGCTGACAGGGTTGGGAGGGGAGTCACACTGTTTTTTGCCGGAGGTTTTTTTTTGGTTTGTGGCTGGAGTGGAGCCGTGGTTGTCTAAAAGCTTTGTGTCTTGCTAGGCTGCCCCTTTCCTGGTTCTTTGCTACCGGTTTCCAGGTAGCCAGTTTCTTCAGGTCCAAGTCTGCTGTATATGAGGCAGAGAAAGCCTCGGTAACTCATGGCATGTCACTCCTCAGGTCCCAAGCGTCCTGGCCAGTCTGCCTCCTCCTCTTCACCTTTCAGAGTCTTCTTAGATTTGTTTTATATACAGTGTCCAGGGTTTTCAGTTGTACTTGGGAGGACTAGGGAGAAGTATGTCTACCCCATCCTCCGAGAAGCAGGTCTCCTATGCACTGTGATTATATTTAGTATATATTTATTACATATTCCAGATACACACTTTTTTAATTAATTAATTTAGTTATTTATTTTTGGCTGATTTGGATCTTTGTTGCTGCGCGTGGGCTTTCTCTAGTTGCGGCGAGCGGGCGCTACTCTTGGTTGTGGTGCGCGGGCTTCTCATTGCGGTGGCTTCTCGTTGCGGAGCACGCACTTTAGGCACGTGGACTTCAGTAGTCGTGGCTCGCGGGCTCTAGAGTGCAGGCTCAGTAGTTGTGGCACGTGGGCTCAGGTGGTGTGGCTCGCAGGCTCAGCAGCCATGGCGCTCTGGCTTAGTTGCTCCATGGTATGTGGGATCTTCCTGGACCAGGGCTCAAACCCATGTCCCCTGCATTGGCAGGCCGATCCACTGTACCACCAGGGAAGCCCAGATACACATATTTTTAATAAATATAAACTAGAAGCATATACAGTTAATTCACAATAGTGGTCATAATGGTCTTCCCTGGTCACCTCCACCCAATCTGTATTCCACATCCTCCTTTAGTTTTTTTTATGGCATCAAGTATTGCCTACCCTCAGTAAAAATTGTTGTTTTCTTTGTACTAGAATGAAAGCTCCAAGAGGCCAGGCAAATTGTGTCTTGTCCATGGTTGTGTCCTTACGACCTAGCATATGTAGTAAGCACACAATAAGCATGTACCGAATATAAATGAATGAATGGATGGACAAGTGAATTAAGAAAGAAGAGAAAGTGTACCCCAGTACCTTCTTTGTAATTAAAAACAAAAAAATTTTTTAAGACTGGGAAAATTTTTAAAGACTTCTTTCTCTCTTGAGGCATATGGGAACACAAGGGAACAAGAGGAACCGAATTATGGGCAGAACCTGGACTTTGTTTAATTTGCTTTATAAGTCAGTTAGTTACAAATATTAATATTTTAAGGAACCAATTACTTGTAACACATCACAACTGATCAGGATACACCAGCAGAAATGAGTACAACTGGAAAGAATCGCTTCCCTGTTTTCTTTTTCTTTCTTTTTTTGGAGGGGCGGGGGCCACACTGTGCAGCATGCAGGATCTAGTTCCCTGACCAGGGATCAAACCCACGTCCCCTGCATTGGAAGCAGGGAGTGTTAACCGCTGGACCACCAGGGAAGTCCCCGACCTTCCCTGTTTTCACTCCTACTTTCCTAGATGTGTTTTTCTTTTGGGATTGAGCCATGTTGGATTTGAAGATTAGTTTAGGCCCAGGGAAAGAATCTGTCCAAAGAGCTTAATTTCCCCTAATCTCTTGGGGAGGTGACATTGCATGCTGGTTATGAGTGCAGGCTCTGGGGCCAGCCTGCCAGGCTTCGAGTCCTGGCTTGGCCATTTACTCACCATGCCAGGGATCTGAGATGGGCTGGGACCTGGGACCCTGTGCTGCAGTGCTTGTACCTGGACAAACTCTCCTGGAGCAACAGAATACAAGAAACTATAAGGGACTAAAAAAAACTGTGTGCATGAGCAGCTGGGGCAAACTATGAACAATGTGATACAGAAAGACCAAAACCCAACTGCCCCTTCTGAAGTGCCGGGAGCAAAAGCAGGGTACTTGCACATGCCCCCTGTGCACAGTGCCACCGAGAGGATGAGCAGATCACCTAAGCCACCCCTCCGGCCCAGCCCACCAGTCTGCCCCTATCCTCACCCTATTTAAGGGGCCAGCCCCCTTTGTGAGCAAGGGCAACTTATTACTTGCTTTCGCTCCCTTATGCTGCAGCACGAGTCCCAATAGAGCCTTGCCTGAAATTCTCATCTGGCCTCATCAATTTCTACTGATTAAACGCATCCAAGGACCCTGGTTGGTAACAAAGGTACAGATGCAAGAGCAGAAATGGCAACCTGCAAGCCCTTTTGGAAGCTTCTGCTTATATCACAACCTAAGCCAAACTCAGAATTTAGGGGTGGGGAAAATCACACCAACTCTTGAAAGGAGGATTCAAAAGGTCACTTTGTAAGGGTGTGACTGCAGTGAGGGTGTGAAGATTTGGGGCCCTTAATGCGAACAATTTATCAAAATACTTATCAACTCAGTACGGCCACTACCAATCAGTTGAGTTCATACAGTGCATCAGACCTGTTTGCCGTCACAGCTGTAAGTTTCCCTGACGGCGGTGCTTCAGGGAACCCGGTAGGGGCAGGGGCGGGACAAAAACGCAGGGTTTTGGGCCTCCTTTCCACTTAGGGCTGCTTGACTTTTATTTGTTTTATATATTGAGGTTTTACATTAGGTTTTGTTTGAAAAAGATTCTGCCATCAAAAGGCTTTAAAGTTTTCTCTCTTTGAATGTATTCAGACCAATAGGAAGCGCGTGCTTAGCCCATGTTTCCTTGGTCCCTGCAGAACTGCTTTTGCTCATCTGTGTTTCAGACTGTGCCTTAGGCTTTACTCAAAGGCCACCATAAGAAAGAACTTCAGGGAATCAATGATTATATGTTCTTTACACCTATTTTACAAGTCACCAATATGTAAGAAATCTATTTTACAGACAAGTGCAGGGGAAAGTTTCAGTATATTTTCTCTTTTGGGCAACAAGAACTATTTTATGTATCATGTAACATGTTTCCCTTTTTGCTTTGGCCACGTGGAAGCTTGGTGCCAAATTTAGGTCCCACGTTTCATAACTCTTAAAACTAGAATGGCCCAAGGAGCTTTTAAAATACAGATTCCAAGGCTTCAACTGCAGAGAATCTGAGCAGCTGGGCTGCCCCTGGTGGCTTGATTATTTCTGTTCTCTTTCTTTGTCCTGGACTTGCCTTCTGATTCTAATATATGTTTCCTCTGGCCCCAATTGTTCTTTCATACAGTAAGTCAGTTACTCCTAGGTCCAAACTGGCAGTGTGTGGGAGGCTGCTCCCAGGACCAGTGAAGGCACTGAGAGGCCTCTGGCCAGTCTAGGGGCCCAGCCTGGATAGGGGGCAGATCCTCAGCAGAGAAGGGGTAGAGGCACCAGGACCCTCCATGTCTTCGGGTTTGAGAAGTCAGGTGTCTTTCCCAGCGAGCAGCCCTGGGGGATGTCTATTCTGGAGCTGGGGGCTGGGCCTGAGAGTCAGATGCCAAAACACCCTGGGCTCTCAGGGAAGCAGGACTCCGGCCGAGAAAGAGCCACAGCCCGCCAAGTCCCCTGCAGCATCTGAACACCTGCTCGCACAATCTCTACGCTGAGATTTTCACTCTATCGGACACCCACAAGTTTAGGAGAAACCAAATCTCCCACAGGTTAATTCAGCACTCAGGCTTGGCCAAAAATTGTTTAGAAGGACATGATCATTCTCTAGGATGATTCTGAATTTAGAATTGAATATAAATATCGAAGTGAAGCAAGTTCATGGTCCTAATATTTTGGGGTTATTTGTATATTTTTTTAAATAAGTAAATATATTTATTTTTGGCTGCATTGGGTCTTCATTGCCGCACGCGGGCTTTCTCTAGTTGCGGTGAGCAGGAGCTACTCTTTGTTGTGGTGCGGGGGCTTTCCATTGTGGTGGCTTCTCTTGCTGCAGAGCACGGGCTCTAGGCGCACAGGCTTCAGTAGTTGTGGCTCGTGGGCTCTAAAGCACAGGCTCGGTAGTTGTGGCGCACGGGCTTGGCTGCTCCAGGGCATGTGGGATCTTCCCAGACCAGGGATGGAACCTGTGTCCCCTGCATTGACAGGCGGATTCTTAACCACTGTGCCACCAGGGAAGTTCCGAGTTATTTGAATTTTTAAGATAACTTGGCATACTAAATTAGCTAATAAATTATCCTTGGATTCATTTTAAAAGTTATAATTGAAGAATTGATTTAGATTTGTGATTTTAAGCTGAAACCTTATTAAGTTTATAAACCACATTAGAATATTTAACATAGAAGATACATATTATTTTAAGTTTTATCAGTTAGATTTATCAACCTTGGTTAAATAAGGAAATACTTAAGTACTTGGAAGGTTTTTGGAGTCAGGTGAATACATGAAATGCTTATAAATAAGATAAAGTATGATAAATTTATTAATGTAGCAATTTCAAATATAAAGAGAATTTAATGAAGTTATAAAAACGTTCTGAAAATAATTGCTTGAAATTTGGTAGATTTATAATTACAATAATGAGATTAATAAGCTGAACTTAAATAAGGTTCTACATTTGTGATGTTACTAAATACAGTATTAATTTTTTTAACTGAAGTAGTCTTCTAATGAAACTTACTCTTAAATCTCTCTGAAAATACTAATTAGAATTAAAAAAATTTTTTTTTTCCTTCTTTATCCTACAGCTCTATTTTCTTTGGATCTAGTTGTCCTGTTTGTGAATGTTTTTCTTTCTGTTGGTGGGGTTCCTGGTGGCTGGCAGTCCTTGGCTGACCATCAAAGGACAAGGTAGGTTGCCCTTGTGGCTGGAATGAGTTTCCCTTTGCATTTGTTTAGATCTGTTTGCCTGACAGGTGTGTCCCTGAATGAAAGGGCTACCTCTGCATCCCGTGGAAGTGGGCAGGGCTGGCTGATGTCTTTCCCTTTGATTGCCTCTCTGTTTCTTTCTCCCTCCTTCTCTCCCTCCTTCTACTCTTACAAGACTATTTGCCTTCTCCTCTTTCACACATGCTAATAGCTAATGTTAGATTCACTTCAGGGCACCCACAGAGCTCACTACTCCCCTTTAAAGAGGGAGGACGGAGAAGGAGGAAGTGAGCATTTATGGAACATCTTCTCACAGCATGAGGGACTCAGGACCCACTGACTCGTTCAAGCCCTCCCAGGGGTGTAGGTGTTGCTGTCCCATTTGACTCATTAGGGTTTTACCTTTAGTTGTTTTAAAAGGTGAAACTGGGCTTTATTGAGCTGTGACAAGGATAGAAGCTTGAGCAAGAAAATGTGCAAGGTTCAGAAAATGTCAGGAGCCTCATGGTCTTGTGGTGGATGATATACAATTGGGTTCTTTCCTTGGGAGTAATGGAATCTGCTAGCACTGCATAACCAGAGATTGGGTGGGGAGGGAGAGGAGAGAGAGTGCACTCAGGAGACAGAAAGAGCAGATACGATGGTCATTGAAACTTTTTTTTTTTTTGCGGTACGCGGGCCTCTCAGTGTTGTGGCCTCTCCCGTTGCGGAGCACAGGCTCCGGACGCGCAGGCTCAGTGGCCATGGCTTACAGGCCCAGACGCTACGCGGCACATGGGATCTTCCCGGACCAGGGCACAAACCCACGTCCCCTGCATCATCAGGCGGACTCTCAACCACTGCACCACCAGGGAAGCCCTGAAACATTTTTGATCATCAGAAGCGGTGGTTGAAACTTCAGGTGTCAGAACAGTAGGATGGAAACAAATTGGCCCTGGCTGACTTACTTTACACTCACCACTGTTCATGCCTTATTTTCTTCAACTTTCGTGAACAGGCAGAGGTGAGGAAACTGGGTCACCATGGACGTCAAGAAGCTGTAGGCCAGTAATCCAGGAGGCAGGATTTGAACCCTGAACTTAATGATTCCAGACCTTCCACTGGGCCCTCTCAAATTCACGCTAAATCGTTAGCAAAGTCACCGATATCCTCCATCTCTGCTCTGAAGTCTCCTTTTGCTTTCTTGATTTAAGTGAAACCCTTACTCTTGTCTTGTGACTCTGATTCCCCTGCAGCTTTCTCCAGCTTGTGTTGGCAGTGGGAGGTGGGGGAGGGCGTGTTTTTCCCCACGCCACTTGGATGACTGGCCTGAAGGTCCACCTTGTTCCTCGTCGTAGCTTCCAGACTGCAGGACCATGGCGTCCAGACTCTGGTGAACAGGGGTCCTGTGACCTCTTGAGAAGGGGTCATCTGGGGTTGCACTGGTGATGTGAGCTCCAGGGAGCAACTGCCTGTGTGTGTCGGGCTGGTGGGCAGAGGCGTGGGGTCGCAGGCCTGATACGGGGTGTGGTTCGGAGGGCTGCCCAGGTGTGCCATCCTGCATGTGCACCTCTGGGCCCACCCCACCCTTGCTGGTCCTTCCCTCGGGGTTTTGCCTTCCATTCCCACGCTTGGCCTCAGCCCACACTCTCTTGTGCCAAGAATTGAGGTTTAAAGTCTTATTGAATAATCCTTCACCAAGGATGTGTTGTCAACCAGTGGTGACTGAATTCTTCCTGGTCACCTGTGGACATCGATTGGATGTATCAGTTAATGTTTGCTGCTTAAAGCAGCCCCACTTATCAAGCTCATAACTCTGCAGGGTGGCCCTTCGGGCTGGATCCGCTGGGCATTCTTCCCATCTCAGCTGGGCTCACTCATGCACCCAGAGTCAGCTCTGTGTCCGCTGAGGCTGGCTGGTCCAGGGGCCAGGGTGCCTGGTCTCTGCTGCGTGGCCAGCCCGAGTCTAGCAGGGAGCGCGTGCTTGTTCCCGGGCAGCAGAGCAGGGGGCTGGGAGCAGGTAAGAGCCCGCAGACCTTGAGGCCCAGGCTCCCACCCTGCACGCCATCACTTCCACTACATTCTGTTGGTCAAAGCAAGTCACCAGGCCAGCCTGATTGAAGGGCTGGGGACACAGGCTCCACTTTAATGAGAAGTGTTGCAAAGTCATATTGCAAGGGGGTATGGGTAACTGTGCCCCCCCCCCCTTTTTTTTTCAAGTGCAGTATCACCATAGGCCAGCATGCAGATCCTGCAGCTGTAAGGAGAGAGGGAGAACTTTTATCCCTGGGCCATCCCATCTCTGAGTTTTGTATAGGTCCTGGCTGTGATGCTCTGCCTGCCAGTTGTGGTGGGTTCCGTGGGGTCCCCTGTCCTCTGACCTTGGACGGCTGTGTGTGAGCAACGTGGCCGCTCTCACAGAGGCTTGGTGGAAGCTCTCAGAGGCGTGCTGGGGCGTAAGAGCCTCCCGATCTTCCCAGGCAGCTGTCAGACCTGGAGCTGGTTGGCAAGGCCTCAGCCGTTCATATCTAATCTGGGTGCTGATTGATGGAGGTGGTTTTGCTTTGACTGTCCCTGGGAGGCAAGAGCTGCTCCAGGTCTGTGGCCATTTATGGGCAGAGCAGAGGCTGGTCCTCACTGCGTAACACGACGGAGTTCGTGGTGGGGGTCACGTTCTGCCCAGTGACCTTGGCAAGTCACCATCCCAGCCCTTGCTGACTGCCTCCCGAAGCGTCATTTCCCTCCTCGTAGAGGTTATATAATTACACCTTCTCTCTGGCAATCTTGTTTTCCCCTCACTGCTGGACCATCACCATCTGGGTGCTGATACTGCTCCTGCATCAAAACATAAAGCTCTCGGATTCCACATCTTCCCCCACCTATCGCCCCGTTTCTCTATTCCTCTTTAGAGAACACTTTAAAAAAGAGATAACTGGGACTTCCTTGGTGGCACAGCGGTTAAGAATCCGCCTGCCAATGCAGGGGACACGGGTTTGATCCCTGGTCCGGGAAGATCCCACATGCTGCGGAGCAGCTAAGCCTGTGCGCCACAACTACTGAAGCCCGCACGCCTAGAGCCCGGGCTCTGCAACAAGAGAAGCCACCGCAATGAGAAGCACGCACACTGCAATGAAGAGTAGCCCCCGCTCGCCACAACTAGAGAAGGTCCCCCCCAAAAAGATAACTATACTCACTGTCCCTGACATGTTTGCTTCCATTCCCCTTAAACCCCTCCTTGGAAACTGCTCTTGGCCAGGTCCATTGCTAAGGCAGGTGGTCTCGCTGGGTCTCACCTGATTCGCACATGTGGCCCCTTTGTCTTTCAGGAACCCCCTCCCCTCACTTGGAATCCACTTCTCCTGCCTCGCTGGCTGGGGCATCCTCGCTTCCCTGACTGCTGACAACCTAGGGCCCTGGGATTCAGGCTCCAGGCCTTTCCTCTCTCTTATCTGCATCCCCTCGGCGATCTCATCCTGTCTCATGGCTTTAAACACCCACTGCCTGCCAACGATGCTCATTTTATATCTCCTTTCTGGTCCCCAGACTCACCGAACTGCCCGTTCAACATTTCCATTTAGATGTCTAATTGCACCTCGACTTTAGCGTGTCCCAGACTGAATCTTGATCCCCCTAGATCTGCTCCTGCCACGTCACCCCCTATCAGTTGAAGGCTGTCCTTTTTCCCTTGCTCACCAACTCCTAATGATCACTGAATCCTCAGAGCTCTGCCTTCAGTTTGGGGGTTTGCATTTTTTCCTTTCTGATGTAACTATTTTTGAATATGTTAAACATGTATGCAGTTCCAAGTCAAAACAGTATTAAAAGGTATCCTTAGAGAAATCTCATTTCCCTCCCGACAGTCTTTACCCCGTTTTTCAGTGTTCCTTCTGGCAAAAATAAGCACATGTATTTATTTTCCCCTTTTTCTTACACCAAAATTGGCATACTATATGCATTGTTCCACCTCTTGCTTTTTTCACTTAACAATATATTGTGGAGATCACTCCATTGCACAGAGAACTTCCTCATTCTTTTTACAGCTGCATCAGAATTTCATCGCATGGATGTAATTTATTCAACCAGACCCCTACTGACAAACATTTGAGTTGTTTCCAGTTGAGTTGCTATTACAAATAGGGCTGCAATGAATGGCCTTGTGTATATGTTGTTTTGTGCTTTGGAAGGATGTTTTCAGGGTGGATTCCTGGAACCATGGGGGAAGGACACCATCAAGAGAATCTGGGAGGTGGCACAGGGTTTGTGTCCTAGTGCAGCCCCAGGGAAGGCAGAGCCAGCAATGGCCAACCTAGATATGGCCAAGGAAGACAACGGGGAAGGAAGCATCCCCCAGAGCATGGGGCCAAGATCCCAAAAAACAATGTTTGGGGAGCCCCTTTCAGGGGGCAGACCTGGGGCCCACTCATGGAACATTCTGCCTGCTATTGTCTGTGTCTCCTATTGTTAGCTTTTGGAAATGGCTTCTTGGTGCTGTGGAGTTCAGCTACATCCTGCTGGATGTAGCCTGCTGGACCCGTCCATTTCTAATGGAGGGGTGTTGAAGTCTCCAACTCTGATAGTGGATTCATCTACTTCTTTATCTTTGATTTTCTGCAGTTTGAATACAATATGCCTAGATGTATGGTTTCTTTTATCTTATTTTCTTTTTTCTTTTCCTTAAGGTGTACACTTTATTGAACTGATCAAGTCAGTGTACAGGTAAGCCCTGGATGTCTCCACATCTTAGCCTGCTCCCGGGGGACTCATTCTCTCTTTCACTTCCTTCCTTCCTTCCTTCCTTCCTTCTTTCCTTCCTTCTTTCCTTTCTTCCTTCCTTCCTTCCTTCCTTCCTTCCTTCCTCCCTCCCTCCCTCCCTCCCTCCCTCCCTTCCTTCCTTCCTCTCTTTCTTTCTTTTGGCATTTTTCCTTCTTGTTGTTCTCTGAGCTTCCTGGATTTGTGGTTGAGTGTCTGACATTAACTTGGGGCAATTTCTCAGTCATTATTACTTTAAATTTTTCTTCTGTTCCTTTCTCTCCGTCTTTCCTTCTTTTGGTGCTTCCATTATATGTATACTACACATTTTGTAGTTGTCCCACAGTTCTGGTTATTCTGTTCCTTTTTTTTCCCTGGTCTTTTTTCTCTCTAATTTTCAGTTTGAAGTTTCTGTTGACATATCCTCTAGCTCAAAGAGTCTTTCCTCAGTCATGTCCAGTCTACTAAATGATCCCATCAGAGGGATTCTTCCTTTCTGTTACTGTATTTTTGATCTCTCATTTTGCCATCATGGGAAATCCTGGAACTTCAAGGTTGACTGCATGAATCCCAAAGAGAAAGCCAATAAAAAAGTAGGGAGGAGAAGGAGAAAATCTGAGTCATTGGGGATATCTTTTACAGTTGCTGGATCAAGTCTCACTTGAAGCCAGAACTAAATCTGGATTTTTAATTGGCATACCCAGTAAAAATTCTTTTATATTATGAGTCAGCTTGAAGTGAATTTTCTGTCACTTGGTGCCTCAGAGAGTCCTCACTGACTCTATACCTAACTCATAGACTTATTGTGAGGTTTAAATAAAATTGCACTTAGCAAACGAAGCATGGCACACAAGTAATACTCAGTGAATGGTTACCAATGTTGTTATTATGATATATTTATTTTTACAGAGTTATGTGTGCTTTTTATTCCATATCCTAACATTGGCATGTTTCTGTTTCTCTTTTTGGTATTACTCAGTTTCTACCCCCAAAGGAGAGAGGCTGAGGGAGGGGACTGATCAGCCTTGGGCTTCTGACCACCAGCTTCAGCCTCGGGTCCTCCTTGCAAAACCACAGCTGGGGAACAACACAGAGACCACGTGGTGTGGTTCTAATTCCTCTGACATCTCATTTTCATTCTTCAATGATATTTATCTGCATCCAGCTTACACATAAATGTTTCCAGTAAAATGTTCCAAGTGCCTTTTTTCAGAAATCTGAATCCACATGAAAACAATGGCAACAAGAAAAAGGTGTAAACTTTCCAGAACAGGCCCAGATTTTGAAAGTGTGATAAAGAGGTTATTGTGCGTCCGAACTTTTCACACAAGAATTGGAGGAGATTTAACACCAGGAATAATAAACCGAGGAAAACCAGCTAATGCAGAGCAGATGGGCCTGCAGGGCAGTACTAAGCATTTCAATGTCTTTCCTCTTGGACCTTTGGACTCGAGATGACTGAGTGCTGGTTTCTCTAGCTCCAAATAAAGCTAATGCAATTGGGGAAACCATCAGTATGGCTGGTTTGATTTCTGGAGTGATTAGTGGATTAAAGTTTTTCAAGACTGTACTATGTGGTGGGCATTTGACATTCACTACTTGAATCCTGACCACAGCTCCATTTTACTGATGAGAATACTGAGGTTTTAAAAGCACAAATCACTTGCTGAAGGGCCCATAGCCAGTATGAGAGCCAGGATCAGTCCTAGGTCTGTCTCATTGCATACGCTGTGGTTCTGCAAACTGGTAATAAGAGAGCAGGGAAAAGGGGTCATGGTCCCACAAATTTGAGAAACTCTGTGTGTGTATGTGTGTGGGTGTATATCTACATAGTAAAAGCCTTATTAAGGTATAATTGATCTGCAATAAGCTATACGTGTTTAAACCATACAACTCAATAAGTTTTGACCCGTGTCTATCTGCATGAAACCCTCACCACAATCAAGATAGTGAACATCTCCATTACTTCCAGTAGTTTCCTCGTGCCCCTTTGTAATTCCTCCCTCTTCTCCCTCCCACCGTTGATCCCAGACAATCGCTGATCTCCTTTCTGTCACTGTGGATTAGTTGTACCTTCTAGAGTTTTATATAAATTGAATCATACCAGATGTAGTCTTTGCCTGTCTTCTGTCACTTGGCATAATTTTTTGAGATTCATTCATGTTATTACATGTTTGTTCCTTTATAGGACTAAGTGGTGTTCCATTTATGAATCTGCCACAGTTTATCTACTCATCTATAGACGGACATGGAGGTTGTTTCCAGTTTTGAGCTATTACAAATAAAGTTGCTATGAACATTCGTGTTCAAATCTTTATATGACATAAGCTTTCTTGGATAAATACCTAAGAGTGGAAGGGCTAGATCATATGGTAGGTATATGTTTAACTTTTAAAGAAACTGTTAAACTGTGTTTCAAAGTGGTTGCACCATTTTACCAGCAGTGTATGGTAGTTCTCGTTCCTCCTCATCAGCACTTGGTGTGGTCAGTCTTTTAAATGTTTACCATCCTAATAGGTATGTAGTGATATCAGATTTTCTTATGGTTTTAATTTGCATTTCCCTAATGACTAATAATATCGAGTATGTTTTTCTGTGCTTGTTTACATCTATATATCTTCTTTAGTTAAGTGTTTGTTCAAATGATTTGCATATTTTAATAGAGTTGTTTCTTACTGAGATTTAAGAGTTCTTTTTACTTATTGGATGCAAGTCTTTTAATAGATACATGTTTTGCAAAGATTTTTCTTCAGGTCTGGGGTTGTATTTTCATTCTCTTGCCAATGTCTTTTTTTTTTTTTTTTTTGCCAATGTCTTTTGAAGAACAGAAGTGTTTTGTTTTTTTTTTTTTAAAACTCTGATGAAGTCCAATTTATTTATTTTAAAATTTATTGAAGTATAGTTGATTTACAATGTTGTGTTAATTTCTGCTGTACAGCAAGGTGATTCAGTTATACATATGTATATACATCCTTTTTCATATTCTTTTCCTTTATGGATTATCACAGGATATTGAATATAGTGCCCTGTGCTATACAGTAGGACCTTATTGTTTATATCTGTTGAAGTCCACTTTATAGTCCACATTTCTTCTACTTCATATTTTTAAAACCTTAGGTACCTTCTGGAAGAATTCTTGGCTTGATATTACAACTCACAAATTTGCTCTTTTGCAACCTATTCAGCCTATATGTTGAATTTTTTTCAATGATCAGATACTTAATCATTCATCATGTTTGCAACATGGTAATCTTACATCTCCCTGAGAATAGCAGTTATTCAGTTCAGTTCAATCTATGAGCTTTGTTTTCTCGGTGTAATTGTAACACTTGGTAAGAGGGTGACATCTTTCTTGCACAGCTGCTTGGTGATGCTTAGCTGAGGAGTCATGTATTTGAGGACCCCTGTTGGCTGGTCTTTGCCTGTTGTGCCCACTTCGAGGATGAGGAATGAGAGGCAACACAGCACCACCAGAGGGCGCTTTCTTGGGGGCAGGAACTCCTCACTCCTCCCTGGTGCAGTCAGCCCCCTGGGACACTGTCTAAAGACTCATACTCCATGGTCCTACATGGAAGCGGGCACCTCTACTGCTGCTGCCTAGTCCCAGGGGCAATGAGGACAAGGCATGGACCTGACAGCTCCTACTCAGGTGCCCCAGCTCGTGCCCCGTCAGGGGCTCCAAGCTGCTCTTTTCCTTCTCTCCCATATACATACCTTCAGGCTTTGAGCATCGTTGGAATCACCGCCCAACTTCTATCTACTTCTATGCAAGAGTCCTCTCCCATGTGTACCTAAGTATAGAATTCCTTTCAAAATCTGATTAGACTGCCTTCCGTATTTCAGGGATTTAAAATATTTCTTATCTAAAAGGAAACCCCTTCCAATTTTCCAACATTATTATGGATCAAAAACACATTTGTCTCATTTCTAGGGCTTCCCTGGTGGCGCAGTGGTTGAGAGTCCGCCTGCTGATGCAGGGGACGTGGGTTCATGCCCCGGTCCGGGAAGATCCTACATGCCGTGAAGCGGCTGGGCCCATGAGCCATGGCTGCTGAGCCTGCGCGTCCGGAGCCTGTGCTCCACAACGGGAGAGGCCACAACAGTGAGAGGCCCGCGTACCGAAAAAAAAAAACAAAAAACCAAAAAAACACATTTGTCTCATTTCTAGAGACTTGTGATGGGAGGAGAGGCTGTAACTGATGCTTTGTTGTCCAACCTGAATGGAACCTGTGGGCAGTATTTGCATCTGTAGAAGAATCTCAGTATTTGAAAGGCCACCAGTGCAGACCATATATGCTAAATGTTGCCATGACAATTTGGTTTGCAACTTTTTTCTTTTGGCCTCCCCACGTGGCACGCGAGATTTTAGTTCCCTGACCAGGGATTGAACCCCCACCCCGTGCAGTGGAATAGCGGAGTCTTAACCACTGGACCACCAGGGAAGTCCCTTCGTTTGCAACTTTGATGTTTGCACATTGGGGAAAGTTTACCAGGGCCCACCATCTGAGGGGAATGCATGACCATTGTTAGAAATGAAAATCTGCCCATTTCTCTCCATGCTGGAAGGGCCACGTGTCTGTGCTACTGTTGGCAGTCCCAGCTGAGCCCAGACTTTCAGTCATCCCCACCAAAGCACCAGACGTGTGAATCAAGCCATCTTGGATCCTGTAGACAAGCCCAGCCGCCAGGTAAGTACCACTGAGACCCTCAGGTGATGCCACGTGAAACAGAACTGAAGAATTGCCCCGCCAAGCCCCAATTCCTTAGCAGGCTGCTAAGTGCTTGAGCTGTAACAGTGAAGCCCTTCTGGAGAGCAGTCTAGTGAGGGAAGCAGATGACAGACCAGTTAATAACATTATGAAAGGGGTTGAAATGGGGGGAGATGGCTGGCAAAGAGTGCTTTAGGAGCACCGAGGAAGGGTATCTTTTAGCTGCAGGTATACAGTCTCTGCACACGGTGCACTTAAACCCTGTGAACAGTGGGTAGCAGCTGCGGGAAATCTCTAAGGAGGACATTTCTGGAGTCTTCACCAATGGCCCACATCTGGGAAACTGGTGAGAGGCAGATTTGACAATTTGCTACAGTGATTGTAGAGAAGGAAGCCCAGCTGGTGTGGGCTGCTCGCGTGAGGATGAGGTCGTGGCACCACTGTGGGTTACGTCTCAGCCTTCCACAAGCTGTACCTGAAGCACGTGGAGATGTGAGGTCTTGAATTTTTAAGCCAAAAAAGGCTCTAAAATGGCTCACTTAACAAGGAAGCTACTTTAAGGACAGTGCTTTGAATTTTTTCTCTTTTAATCCAAATGCAAATAGCTACTTCTAAGAGTAAAAGAAATTGCGTAATAATAATGATTAAATCGCTAACACTTATCACTGGCTTCCCATGTGCCAAATACTGTACTGTGTGCTTTAGGAGGCATATTTCGCTGAATCCCCCACAGCAACCCTCTGTGAGCCTCTCTTTACAAATGGGGAAACTGAGTCTTGGAGAGGTTAAGGAACTTCTCAAGGTGACATACATGATGTTATGGCTGAACGTGTGTGTCCTCCCAAAATTCATGCGTTGAAGTCCTAACCCCCAGCGTGGCTGTGTTTGGAGTAAGGAAGTAATTGAAGTTAAATTAGGTCATAAGAGTGAAGCCCCATCCCAATAGGATTAGTGCCTTTATGAGAAGAGATGCCAGAGAGCTGCCTCTCTCTCCATGTGTTTGCCCAAAGAAGAGGTTGTGTGACACATAGCAAGAAGGTGGCTGTCTGCAACACAAGGGAAGAGTTCTCACCAGTCACTGATCCTGGTGGCACCTTGATCTTGGACTTTCAGCCTTCACAACTGTGAGGAAGTAAATTTCTGTTGTTTAAGCCACCCAGTCTGTGGGATTTTGTTATGGTGGCCCCAGCAGGTTATATACCTGACAACCCACCACACTGGGATTATGAGCACCAGAGCCCCTGACTCATCACCCTGAACTGCCTCCTAGAAATATCATCATTTGAAAAGTTTTACATTTTGTAAAGTGGCATATGCTAGTTTAAATTGACATGAAACATGTTTTCAAGACTTGACATTATCGGGACATCCCTGGTGGCGCAGTGGTTAAGAATCCACCTGCCAATGCAGGGGACATGGGTTCGATACCTGGTCCGGGAAGATCCCACATGCCGTGGAGCAACTAAGTCTGTGCGCCACAACTACTGAGCCTGCGCTGTAGAGCCTGCGAGCCACAACTACTGAGCCTGTGTGCTACAACTACTGAAGCCCACATGCCTAGAGCCCGTGCTCTGCAACAAGAGAAGCCACCACAGTGAGAAGCCCGTGCACCGCAACGAAGAGTAGCCCCTGCTCGCGGCAACTAGAGAAAGCCTGTGCGCAGCAACGAAGACCCAAAGCAGCCAAAAATAAATAAAATAAATAAAAAATAAAACCTTGGCATTATCTATGCTAACATTGATGGTTGTTACTTAAAGCAGTTTCACTAAATTTGGATCTCTGGAAAAAACATTTTTTTGAGCATGGAAGCAGGTTGGAAATATTGCACCCAGTAATAACAGTGAGACTTTTGGCATATGAAATACTTCAGTGGGAAAGTATTTGCTTAAATCTTTGCCTGCTATTATAGTTGAAGGTTTGGTGATAGTATTTGCCCTTCCCATGAACTTCCTGGATTTCAAAACCATGTGGAAGTGTAGCTTGTCTTATACGAAAAATAAAGTCGGAGAACTTTTAAAGAATTAACATCAAGAAATGCATTAAGCTAAGTATCAATTATTTAGAGAATGATTATCTGGTGTGTGAATGATCTTGGCCCTTTTATTTCTCCCCCTCCTTTGACAATACCATGAGGATACTTTTCTTCCACAGGTTGGCTGCTCTCCTTCTTAACCTCTACTGGGAGTGCAAGCAGGTGTCAGCCCCTCGACAGAGGCCAGGCTGTTCTAACAGGCTTTCACTTTGATGAATGCTTTGGCTTTATGGGTGGAGCATCTTTTACATCCACTGCTGGCTCTCTGTAGACCATTTAAGCAGTACAAAAGGAAAGATAGATGATGGGTAAGTAAGTAGGTAGATGGACAGATGATACATAAATCAGCAAGAACAGCCCACAATCTGATCTATAACCATTACAGGTTTTATATATATATATATATATATACACACATATATATATTATATATATATATACACATATATATTATATATATAAAACATATATATAATATATATAAATGACATATAACATATATATAACCAGTTATATATATATATATATATATATATATATATATGAACATATAACATTTCAGGTAAACATCCAGACCTCTTTTTTTGGGGGGGTTATTTTATTTATTGCTTATTCATTTCCTATTTCATCAATTTCCTCTGTATTATTTCCATTCTTTTTTATTTTTAAAAAAATTAAAAAATTAATATAATTTTAAAGGTTACACTCCATTTAGTTATTACAAAATATTGGCTACATTCCCCGTATTGTACAATACATCCTTGAGCATATCTTACACCTGATAGTTTATATCTCCCACTCTTCCACCCCTCTATTATCTCTCCCCCCTCCCCACTCAGACCTCTTTTTATGAGCATGTATACATATAAATGTATGAAAATCTACATATATCAGATCATCATATTTTGAGCATATTAGACCTTGTAGGATGCAGCTCAAACAGTGCTTACAGGGAAATTTAGTGTATGTGTATACACATGTATTATATATAGTATATATTTTATATAATATATATTATATATTATATAAAATGTATATAATAGAAAAGAATTAGAAAAATAGTAAAGCTAAAAATCTAAGCAACTATCTCAAGGAGCTAGAGAAGAGTATTGCAAATTAAATCCAGAGAAAGTAGAAGGAAAGATAATTAAAAACAGAAATCAAGTAAAAATTTAAAATTAAAAAGTAAATGCATTATAGAAAGAAAACCACCAAAGTTAAAAGTGGGTTCTTTGAAATAATTAAGAAAATTAATAGCTCCTACAAAGACAGATCAAGAAATAAAGACCAAAAATACAAATTACAAATAACAGGCATGAAAAACCTGACATCACTACAGATTCTACAGACATTAAAAAGGTAATGATTCTGAAAGTGTGGTCAAGGGCTTGAACTGAACCCCGTAGATGAGAATGAGTTGGTGGATTTGAAAGCTTGAGGAGGTGGAATAAACAGACTGGTTGGATTGGGTGTGGGAGAGAAATAGGTGTAACAGTTTGTGCTGAGCTCTCAGGTGACTGGGTGGCCAAGGGGCGCCACTAGTGAGGCTGGGTAGCTCAGATGGAGAACCAAGCTTGGTGAAATTCGGCTAAAACCAACTTTTCCCAATTTAATTTTATTGCTTTTTTTACTTGCTACCTAAAAACCAATTCCCGCCCGCCCCAAAAAACCCCAGAAAATAACAAGTGTTGTGAGAATGTAGAGAAATTGAAACTCTGTGCATTGTGAGGAGGTAAAATGCAGCGCAGTCACTCTGGAAAAGTGTGGCGGTTCCTCAAAATATTAAACATAGAATTACTATGTGATCCAGCAATTTCACTTCTCGGCATATACCCTAAAGAATGGAAGGCACTTGTCTCGAACAGATAACTGTATACCTATGTTAATAGCAGTATTATTCACAATAGCCAAAAAGTGGAAACAAACCAAGTGTCTTTCAAAGGATCGACAGATAAAGAAAATGTGGTGTGTAAGGTACAGTCTTTAAAAAGGAAAGAAATTCTGATGCGTGGTACAACATGAATGGACTTTGAGGGCATTATGCTAAGTGGATTGTCAAACATGAAAAGACAAATACTGTATGATTCCACTCATGTGGGGTACTTAGAGTAGCGAAATTCACAGACAGAATGGTTGCCAAGGGCTAGAGGGAGGGGAGAAAAGAGGAGTTACTGTTTAATGGATATAGAGTTACAGTTTTGCCAGATTAAAGTTCTAGAGGTGGCTGGTGGGGGCTGTACAGTCATGTGAATGTACTTAATGCCACCAAACTGTACACTTTAAGATGGTTAAGATGATGAATTTTATTATGTGTATTTTATCCAGTTAAACATACACACATACACACAAGGCTGGACCCCAACCCAAGGTTCTGAATCAGCAGGTCTGGAGTGGGATCTGCTGATTGGCCTTTCTATTGGCATTCTATTGTAGTCAATAAGTTCTCAGCTGATGCTGATGCTGCCGGTGCGGAGACCACACTTAGGGATAAGTGGTTAGGAGGCCTGGTGAGTGTCATGTGGAGGGGTCCTCTGCTTGCTCCCTCGTGGCTATCGTTGTTGTTGACAACAGCCGGCGTTTATGGAGGGGCTTGCCTGCTACAGGTTATCTCACAGTTGGGTGAAGGGGCAGCAGATGGGCAGGGCTAGAGTAGATAAACTTCACCCGGCTTCCTTTGGTTCTTGGTGTGAGTGTAAGGCTGAGAGGGAACCAGAGACGCAAATAAAGACCCAGTACAATAGAGCGCACAGCCGCGGGGAGAATTAGGGTCGCCTAGGGACCGAGCGCCCAGGGCGCTATCTGGAAGGGGACGTGGGGCGCCTGGGCAGGTCTCCAGACTCCTCCGCGGCCGCGGGAGGCGGAGGGGGACTCGTGGCCCGCAGAGGGCGCTGCTGCGCCGTCCCGCCGCCTGCCGCCCAGGCCGCCCACCCCGCGGGCGCGCCTCTCCGCAGTCCAGTGCCGACCGGCCGGGGACCCGCTTGTTCCGAGCGCGCACACTTCTCGGCCGGACGGAGGACGCCGCCAGCTCCTGGCCGCCCTTGTACTCGCCTGCGGCGGCAGCTCGGCGCACCGCCCCCGGCCCGGCACCGCGTCGCGCCCGCGTCCGAGCGCAGAACTCCGGCCCCAGGAGCCTCCCGGCCGTCGGCGGACCCAGCAGCCCCGCCGCCGGCACGCTCGGCGCCCTGCTCTCGGGGCACAGGGGAGGGCGGTGGCCGGCTGGTGATGGGCGGCCCGGCGGCGCGGAGGGGCGCCGGGGGGCTCCGCGCGCTGCTCCTGGCGCTGGTGGCCGCGGGGAGCCCCGCGGGCGCCTACAATCTGGACCCGCAGCGCCCCGTGCGTTTCCAGGGTCCCGCCGGGTCCTTTTTCGGCTACGCGGTGCTGGAGCACTTCCACGACAACACGCGCTGGTGAGTGCCCTCCCGGCCCGGACCCTGACCCCGGCCCGGCTCGTCCCGCTGCAGCCGCCAGGCCGTCGCTGCCGCCGCCTTTCCGGCCTCTCCACGCCGCCGTCCCGAGGGGGCGATTTAAATGTCTCGGTTGTGCGTAGCTCAGCCGCCGAGGAAAGGCGGGGAGGAGGAAGGACGCCGGTTCCCGGTCCAGCGTACTGCCCGGTGGGCGCCCGAGTCGGAGGGGGCCGGGCGCCTCCCCGCCGGGGTTGCCCGTCGCTCGGCCTCCCAGCCAGACTCGGCTTAACTCTCTAGGTCGCAAAGTAACTTGGTTCTTCTGCCCCCGTGGGCCCCAGGCAGCCCGGCCAGAATCCCGAAGGCCCCGGGCTGCGGAGACAGACTCCTCAGTTCGGGGAACTCTTGGTGACACCCCACCCGCCTCGCCCCGGCTTTAAGCCTCTCCCGCCGGCTCTGCGCAGGAAGCAGAGTAACCCCGAGATGCGAGGGGAGTGGGCTGGGTGTGCGTGGGGTCGGGGATGCCGACTGTGTGGTCCCCCTTCTCGCTCACCAGGCCCTCTGCGGAAGCGAGCCGAGAGGGTCCGGAGGCAGGGAAGGGGATGGTCCTGGACCCCAGTGACAAGTCCTGTGGGACCGGTGGGTGATTTCTGGGGCAGCTACCCTGGAGACCGGTAGAGGTCAAGGAGTTCAGTTGCCCCCTGAATGTCCCCTTAAGAGTCCCAAGAGGTGGGAGCTCTCCCCATGAGGCACCACCTGTGACGGGGCACGGAGTGCTCAACCCCAGGGGAGAAGCACCAGGGGAGGTCCGTCTCCCCTTGGCCCTTTCCTATGGACAAGAGGGAATGAAACAGCCATAGGAGGGGTCAACCCCTCCTCAAGGAGTTAGGGTGTGGGTAGTTCCCCAGTGGGGCCCCAGATGACAGCTGGTCTAGGGCTGGTTTTATTGTGTGGTCACCAGTGTGGACATCCTTGGGGGCTGTAGGCTGGGAGGGCGAGGTCAGCCTTGTGTGTGCGCTCAGCATGCAGTTCTGCTCGGAGCTTGACAGAGGCTGATAGAAAAGGGAGGGTTTGTAGATTCGAGTCCTCTGGCGTTCCTGGAAAAGTGGAGAGTCCGTGACCAGCCAGCCCTTTAACAATCATGCTGTTTAGGAGAGCTGCCTCCAAGAAAACAAGTTTTTAAGGTTTTTGTGTAGCTCCTGTCCAGTTCCCTATCTCTCTCCCTACCCAGTTGCTGAGTTTAAGACCAGCTGTCTTTTCTTGCACTTGCCAAATCCCCCTTTTAAAGCAAAGCAGGCTAACGCCTTTTCTGTGTCCTCTGTACTCAGCATCCACTGTGGACTTTGGTAGAGAAGGTAGCCCGGGCAGGAGCAATTGGAGAACACATCCCAGGATCCTAGCCCGGGCTCCCGAACTGTGTGACCTTGGCACAAAGCATGTGGGGAGGGCTGTTAAAGATAGAAGGGCTGGGGCTTCCCTGGTGGTGCAGTGGTTAAGAATCTACCTGCCAATGCAGGGGACACAGGTTCGAGCCCCGGCCCGGGAAGATCCCGCATGCCGTGGAGCAACTAAGCCCGTGCACCACAACTACTGAACCTGCGCTCTAGAGCTTGTGTGCCACAACTACTGAGCCCGCGTGCCACAACTACTGAAGCCCGTGCACCTAGAGCCCGAGCTCCGCAACAAGAGAAGCCACTGCAATGAGAAGCCTGCACGCTGCAGCGAAGAGTAGCCCCAACCAGAGAATGAACCAACGCAGCCAAAAATAAAAATAAAAATAAATAAATTAATTAATTAAAAAAAATAGAAGGGCTACTCTGGGCAGGGGGCTGCTGAGGAGGGGCAGGCAGGGGAGCTGGAGCACCACATGGGGTCTGCAGCTCCGCAGCCTCATGGGTCTCTGAGCTCTTTGGGCCACGGGTAAAAAGCTGCCCCATTTTGGAAGTAGGGGGAGTCAAGAGCAGATCTGACTTGGAAAAAGAGTCCAGCCTGCTTTGTTTTAAAAAGGTGATGAGGAAAGGCTGTGTGGTATGAATATTTCAAGTATATTTCAATACTTCCAGTATTTCAGGGGTCCATCCACAGCCAGGCTTCCAGTCTCAAAATCGCTCTCTCTTGCTTCTGATACTGAGTGGGCTGCTCTTTTTATTGGAGCGCTTGTCCCTATAGCTTTTCAAGTACCAACTAATCTCTACTGCAGTCTATTTAAAGCAACTCTTCTTATTCCCTGCCCCCCACTCCCTTAACTCTGTCTTAGTTTTTGCTTATCTCCTTGTCTTCTGTCCTCTTGTTATTTCTTCCTAGCGTCTTCCTCCCTATTCTTTTCTCTCTCCTCTCCCTTCCCCCCAGTATTCTTGGTCTTAGACCTTGACGGTTATTCTCTGCTGATTATGCTGCCCAGTCTTGGTATGCCAGTGGTCTTTGAAGCAAGAGACTTTCAGCATCTCCTATTTTCAACTTCTTTCTTTTCTTTATATCTTTAGAGGCTAGGCTTACTATGAGGCTAATGAAACTTCCACCAAAGGCCTCTCACTTGCACAGGCCCCTCCCTACCGAGGCCCTGTGCCTAATTCTGTATTTGTAATTTTGTATTAATTTTCTTAGAGGTAGTCGCCCTATATTTGTAGGATTCAGGCCCTGTGGAATCTGGGTCTACCCTAGGTCTCTACCTTAACTCTGGGGTTGGTTGCTTGACTTAGTGACTGATTGTTGGTCTCTTCCTACCAGGCAGTCCTTGGGCCCTGGATCTTTTAGCTTTGCTTGAGGGACATGCAGGTTGTTTCCAATTATTCACAATTATAAACATCAGCCGGGTAAACATCCTTCTAACAAAAGCCTTGCGGACATCCTTAATTATTTCCTTTGAATAAGTTCCTGGGCTTAGAATTGCTGGGTCAGAGAGGGAGGGAGGTTTTCAAGCATTTTCTCTGCGTTTCCAGAGTGCCAGTGAAGCTGAAGTGTGTACTTTAGGGAACTGTATTTAACTTTGGAGTAATTTACCAAAGGGCTGTTCCAGTCCAATGGAAGAGCATAGCCACCTACATGAGGGGGACTTGAAAAAAACGATCACAGAGAGTCAAATTGGGTGTGGGAGGTAAGTGACAGACACCAAGAGGACAATGTGTTAAAACTCTGAAAGGAAAAGGAGGCAGCGTTCGCTAAGCCTTGTATCTGCTGTCTTTCTTTCTGAGCAGAAGTTACTCTTAAGCTTCTTCATTCAGTCTTAGTGGTTCAGTAGTTTTGCTTCGTGCTAATTAAACACCTCTGTACAGGTGGAAGGATTTGTTGTGTGTAGGGTAAGGGAGGGAGGAGAGTGTGCAGGGGGAGGGGCAGGGAGAGAGCCCAGGCACGACAGTCTGCAGCGGCCGGAACTGAAGGGTCCCCAGGTTGAGGGGACCCCGGGTGCACATCACAAAGCTCCTGCATATGCTCCGTCAGTAGGACTAGTGCTTCTTCTCTAATCCCCTAACTGAGCATTCCTAGCAGTTCTCTTTTAAGTAATAATTCTCACTGATCAGAGGTCCTATCTCTCTGTGTAAGGGATGGGGTGGCCTCGCTTTCCGAGCCCTGGGGACTGCGCCCTGCATGCGCAGTCATGTTGCATTGGGAACAGAGTCCTGGACCCAGCCTCTCTCCAAGGGTTTGGCTTGAGTGGCCTCTGCTGTCTGTCAATGCTCTGGGCAGTGAGCGTTGTCTCCATGGCCAGGTGGACCAGAATATGGCAGGCAGTGTGATAGATGTCATTTGTATCAGTTTGGATGCAAACATGCAAGTGACTCGGTTTCTTTTTTTTCCAGTGACACCCCGAGGGCATCTCCCTGCCCTGAGCTAGCGTCCTCCCCTAGACCTCCCACCACCTGGGTCTTCTTGCTCCCTTTGAACAATAGCAGGAGGTGCCAGGGAACACGGACAAAGCGGATTTCTGTCCCCTTCCTTTAGACACGGACTGGTCCCTCAGCTGCAGGGCAGACAACTGTAACACCCTGTGAGATAAATAAATGCAGCCCTGCTGGCTGGCGTAGAGCCCCAGAGCGGGTTTCTTTCACACCCTCCCTTCCCTCCTTCCTCTTGGCCCCAGACGCCCCGGAGTCCTAGGCGGTTGGGTGCATTGGCTTCCTTTCTGGAGACGTGCTTCCTGCCTCATCTCCGGGGACGAATCAAGACGGCTGTGCTCGGGCCCAGAGCAAGTGCTCGGAAATGGAAGAGGCGCCGGCATTTTGCTTTGTTAAGGTTGTTAGAGCATCGCTCAGTGAGGAACAGGAGGTGATTCAGAGCCGAGGGGACCATAGCATCCTCAATTTGCATGAAGGTTGAGAATTAAAAGAGCAAGCTAGATGGTCTGGCACTGCCAGCGCAGTTGCCGCGAGCCAGATATATTGCTGTCTAAATTAAAATTAATTACAACCAAGTAAAATGAAGAATTCAGTCGTACAGTCATCCTAGCCACATTTCAAGTGCTCAGTGGCCATGCGTGCCTCGTGGCTACTGTACTGGATAGCACACAGAACATTTTCACCGTCGCAGAAAGTGCTGGTACTGGTTTGGAGCAATGACTTGTGTCTTAAAGGGCTAGCTAGACAGGGACTTCCCTGGTGGTCCAGTGGTTAGGCCTCGGCGCTTTCACTGCCATGGGCCTGAGTTCGATCCCTGGTCAGGGGACCAAGACGCCACAAGCCATGTGGTGCTGGCACCCCCCACCCTTCCGGCAAAAAAAAAAAAAAAGGCTAGACAATGATCAGAAGGCAGTGTAAGAAAAGTCGACCCTTGTATTTGAGTATGAAAACTGAAATGAGGGAGCTTAACTAAAAGTTAAGACTGGGCAGCCTCTTTTCATCCATCAGACATTGGAGTGCCTACTCTGTGCTAAGGGCTGGGTATTCAAGAATGAAAAATGCACTCACAGCCTGATGGGTGAGAAGGTTGTGGGCTTCTCGTCTTGTGTGTCAGGCAGAGATGAGATGTGGGCTCCCATAGGGGAGAGGCTGGTCCTGGGGCAGCCCTAGGGACTTGTGATGGGCAGAGGAGAGTCCCGTGAAAGTAAAGCCTTCAGAAGGGGGACCCTGGGATCGTGGGCCCCGCTCCTCACCCCCAGCCCCACCCGCCTTTGCGAGGAGACACCCAGAAATGATGGTGGTAGCCGGGCCTTCTCCTAACCTCTGTGGTGATCTCTCTGTCGCGTTCTGTCCCATGTCAGGCTCTCAGGTGGGGCTGTAGCTCCACTTCCCCATATGGATTTTCTGGAAGTAGCTTTTTCCAACCTCGTTCTTGGTTCTTACTGGCCCTGCAGAGCCTGCTTTCTCAGAGCACTCAAGAAGGGATGACACATGTATGAGGCCCGAGTTCTAAGGGGACCCGGAAAGCATCCCTTGGGGTTTCCAGGACGTTTCCCTGAAGATCTCAGGAGGCTGGCGAGGGTGCTGTTTCCTGAGCTAGTGCTGAACGCTGGCCAGGGGAGAGGCAGCTGTGTCCCTCAATAGAGAACCTTCCAGGGCAAGAAGACACTCTTCTCAGCCAGTTTCTAGCAGCCCAGAGTGTGAAAGTGTGAAGGGCCGGGCCCTGGCCAGCTCTGAGTCCCCGGTGACCTGCTGCTGGTCAGGAAATGGTCTCCTTCTGATAACTCCCATTGTGATTTGTCTGGGGAAAATGCCATATTCACATTTGTTAAAAGCAGCCATGGTGTTCTCAGAAATCATTTGTTTTCAAGGAAGTAGCATATAACTTTAAGAAATCAAAATGGGGACTTCCCTGGTAGTCCAGTAATTAAGACTCCGTGCTCCCAATGCAGGGAGCCTTGGGTTTGATCCCTGGTCAGGGAACTAGATCCCGCATGCCGCAACTAAGAGTCTGGAACTAAGATCCCCCATGCTGCAGCCAAGACCTGGTGCAGCCAAATAAGTAAATAAATGTTAAAAACAAAACAAAACAAAATGAACGATCCCATCAGATAGGATTTGCTGGGCATCTACAAGAGGTCCAGTGCTTTCACAAGCGTAATAGTCCCCAGTGGGATCTTTGGGACAACCTAGTGAGTGGTTTTCAGTTTGCCAGGTAGAGAACAAAGGCTTACAGAGTTACACACCTTGTCCAAGGTCCATCCCAGCCTTGGTGATGCATGTACATTGGGGGGCCTGTGCAAGAGAATTTTGAGGGTGGGCTGTAAGGCCGGTGAAAGAACTGGGGGTTGGGGAGGGAGAGTTGGAGTTGGGCAGGGAGAGCCTTGGACTGTGGTTGGGATCTGATTCAAGTCTTGCCACGGGCACGCCCACCCCAAGATTATAATCAGTCCCTGGGGCTGCCTGGGAGACGCGTGGCCTCAGCTTGATTGCCTGGAGGGGGCTGCAGCTGGAGGCTGTCAGCTGACTGTCCTCTTGCAGCCAAAAGGCTTCAGGTGGTGCACACCTACCTCCACGGCGGCCACGGAGCCCATCGTGTGTGGAAGGCTGTGTTCGGAGATGTGAGGTGTGTTCTTCGGCCTGTGGTGTGGCTGGGATCATCTGTGCCTCTGCTTATCCCGCTGTATCAGTTTTGGGCGTGCTGGGATTCTGGGCTGTTAGAATTGGCTCCTAGGCAGACTCCCAGGGTGCCTCTTCCTGACCTTTGGGAAGTCTCAGGTGAGGGACGGAGGAGGAAGAGAGCTCCCACCTTACCCTGAGCCATTGAGTCGCTGACGAGCATTTGGCTGGAGGGAGCTGCCAGACCTCAACCCTGGTACCTTGTGAACTGCAAAGCCTCAAGCCACGTGGATTTGGCGACCAACCAAAGCAAAGTGTTTGAGCATCACTTAGGAAGTGAAAGTGAATCCAAGATTCGGAAAAATCCAGTCTTTGAAACCACAGGCTCACTTGGTCCCCAGTGTCTGCTTCTTTGGGAGAACAAAAAGGACTTGTGAGTTTAAGTTTGCAGCAGCAGCGGCAGCAGCAGGAATACACTTACAGGGCGCTAAGCCCCTATTAACTCACTTAATGTTCTCTGCAGTGGCTTCAGCTGGTTATCATTGTAGCCCCATTCATGAAGGGGAAAACTGAGGCTTAGAGACGGCGTTTGCCCAAGTCACATGGTGACACAGTGGTCGAGCTGGGGCCTGCGCCTTTGCCTCTCAAGAAGTCAAGAGTCTGAGTTTGGAGCTTCAAGGCGCCCAAGCATCTGTGTCATGAGATTCTGTCTTACTTTCTTGGAAAAGTTATGGAATCACGGTCGTGGTTGCTTCCCTGTGACACCCTTTGCAGATGCTTTATTCAGGACCCACTGGATACCTGTGCAGAGATCCTGGGGTTCTGCTTTCCAGAGATGCTTGATCACTCAGTAAACAGGGACCAGTGATTCCGCCAGGGACTTTTGTAGGTCCTGCTGTCATGCTAAGTCTCTATAAGACAGAAGTGTCCTAGGAAAGATGGAGCGTTTTATTCCGTGTGTGCATCCTAACCTCCCTGGGCTGCTTTTGTTACCATCCCTTCACCTGCTCCATTGAGTCCTCCGGGCTCCCATGGCTTATTTAAGAAGCTCTGTTTGGAGAGTAGATGGGAAAGGAAGCCATGGCGGCCCGTGTTTAGGATTTACCCCTGGGTTTGTTAAAGAAACCCACACAGAGTCAGAATTTCTGTACAGGCGGCCAACAATATGAGAGCAAATCTGAGCATAAAAAAAGTATGGAACGAATTTCCTCCATCTCAGCTCATCCCTTGGTGTGTTGAAGCCCAGGTGACCTCTCCCATTCTGGACTGTTTAGTGTTAAAATGCTGCAACGTGCACAGATGCCAGAGCAAAGTCGGCCGTGTGTGTGGGACACCGCAGCACTGCACAGGGTCCTGGCACCTCTTCTCCATCAGGCTGGGTCCTGGAGTGGATGTTCCAGACGCAGAGGAGTGGAGTTCTCCCTGGCTCTGCCTTCATTGTGGCCCCTGGTTCCCCAGCAACAACCAAATCCGTGGTCTGTGCCATAATTGGGGGGGGGGTACCTGACTTTGCCCCCATTTAGGAGCGGTGTGTTCTTGGCAAGTTACTTCAGCTGTTTGAGCCTCATTCCCTCCTCTATAAAAGAGGAATAATGAGAATTTGTCCCTCATCACATTGTGGGGAGATTAAATGAGATGATGTCTGCAAAGTCTGGAATGTAACATGCAGAACAGAGTAAACCCTGGATGAATATGAATAGCTATTTCTATTGCTACTTTGATCTGACATTTGAAGCTAATGGTCTTCATCCTGCCTTTAGATGCTAAAAGTTTGCTTTCAGTACATTTGTTGATCCATTTATTTATCAAAATTTGAGTGTCAGCACTCAATACAGAAATGAATGACAGAGTCTTGCGTAAGACACTATTATGTGTGGTCTCTAAAATTTTGGTCATGCTCTAATAAATCTGCATTTTTGTGTATTCATTTGTATGTCTGCTTCCAAAAAGATCTGAGATGGCTGCTTTAATTGGAGACCTGTGGGATTGTAAACCCTAGAGTTTTTAAAATCTTTAAAATTGAAGTATAATTGACTTACAATATTATATAAGTTTCAGGTGTACAACATAATAGTTCAAAATTTTTATAGATTATATTCCTTTTAAATTTATTACAAAATACTGACTATATTCCCTGTGCTGTACAATACATGCTTGTAGCTTATTTATTTTATACGTAATAGTTTGTATCTCTTAATTCCCTTCCTCTGTCCTGCCCTGTCCCCTCTTCCCTCTCCCCCCTGTTAACCACTAGTTTCTTCTCTATATCTGTGAGTCTGCTTCTTTTTCCTTATATTCACTAGTTTGTTGCATTTTTAGATTCCGCATATCAGTGATAACATACTGTATTTATCCTTCTCTGTCTGACTTATTTCACTAAGAATAACACCATTCAGGTCCATCCATTGAAATTTTGCCATTTGCGTTCTTTTTTATGGCCGAGTAATGTTACATTATATTATATACCACATCTTCTTTATCCATTCATCTGTTGATGGACACTTAGTTTGCTTCCATATCTTGGCAATTGTAAATAATACCGCTTTGAACATTGGGATGCATGTATCTTTTTGAATTAGTCTTTTCTTTTTTTCTAGGAATGGAATTGCTGGGTCATATGGTAGTTCTATTTTTAGTTTTTTAAGGAACCTCCCTACTGTTCCCCATAGCGGCTACACCAGTTTATCCAATATATTCCCACCAACAGTGTAGGAGGGTTCCCTTTTCTCTACAGCCTCGCCAGCATTTGTTATCTGTGGTCTTTTTGATGATGGCCATTCTGACAGGTGTGAGGTAAATCCTAGCATTTTGCATGCCTCTTCCTTTTCTCAGCGAGCAGGCGGGAGGTCACTTCTTTTCTGGGGAGCTCTGGCCCTCATCCCAGGCTCCAGGTAAGTCTGGGAGGTAGGTCCACTCTTGCAAGGTACTGGTGAGAATTTTACCCCCCCAAAAAAAGTAAATGTGAAAGTATTGACCTATTTTTCTTGGAGAAGAAAACTTTCACGAGAAACCAACAGGAAGATTTCAGGACTCAGGTCTCCAGAGCTCTGCAGCTTGCTCTGCCTCTTGAATTTTAATGTTTACTTGATGCTCTCAGGTGGGGAAGGAAAACCTCGGCTCTTTGCCATGTTTCCTTCTCCGGGTACATCTACCAGGACCTGAGCCCCTGGATGGGGCAGCAGCCTCTGAGGACCCTTTACTCCCATCTAGAGTGGCCAGGGGGGCTAATTTCTCTCCGGGATGGGACCCTCCCGGTGACTCTGTTCTTTCCCGGTTGGTCGTGGAATTCTACCTATTTCCTTCTCTGGGGAGTGAAGGATTTGGCATGGTAAGGTGGCTTTCCTGGCACTGTCTTTCCCACTGCTCAAGTCTTGGCTGTGTTTTGTGCAGTAAGGGATGTGGAGTGATACCTGGGGTTTCCCTGAGGTGTGGTGGACACGCAGTGATTGAATTCCACTCCTGTAACTAAAACGTGGTCCCCAGGGAAGTTTTCGTTTGGGGATCAAATGCCTGAAAGCAAACCTAATGGGTTTAAGGTTTTTAATCCCCAGTTGCTGTCCTCGATCTGGCTGTAATTTCGCCCTGCAGAATCACTTCTGTGGTATTTGTAGGAAGGGAGGGAGCCCTTGGGATGATGTCAGTTCCGAGCCTCCCCCAGGGAAGTAGCTGTGGTTCGGCCCTTTTCTGCCACCTGCTCCCAGGGGAATTGACTGGTGGTTTGCTCTCAGGAGGTGAGGGGATGGGTTCAGAGTAGGATGGGAGGCTGGACTGGAGCCTTGGTAACCTGCTTCCCCACACACAGGTCAACCAAGGAAGTGGCTCTGTTGGAAATATGGAGTGCATTTAAACTGCCACAATAGGAGGGAAGGACTTCCCTGGTGGTCCAGTGGTAAAGAATCTGCCTTCCAATACAGGGGACACAGGTTCAATCCCTGGTCAGGGAACTAAGATCCCACATGCCGTGGGGCAACTAAGCCCGTGAGCCACAACTACTGAGCTCGCACACCTCAACTAGAGCCCGCGTGCCGCAAACGACAGAGCCCACGCGCTCTGGAACCTGCGTGCCACAACTACAGAGCCCATGAGCCCTGGAGCCTGCGCGCCACAACTAAAGAGGGAAAACCCACATGCCTCAACTAGAGAGAAGCCCGTGAGCCGCAACAAAGAGCCTGCGCACCGCAACTAAGACCTGATGCAGCCATAAATCAATAAATAAAAGTGGGAGTTCGGGGGGGACTGGAAAGAACTTCCCTTGGACATGGACACCCTGGGTTCAAATCCCAGCCACTTATCAGCAATGTGACCCACCGTTTCTAAGTGCACACTAGAAGCTGCCTGACAGGATTGCCTTGAGCAGGAAATCAGACAACCCATGATCATAACTGGGGCTGGCAGATGAACAGATGGGCCCACATTTCCAGATAGGTTCGTGAACTGCTCATGAAGAGAGGCGGCACCTCATTATAGTTTTGATTGGCATTTCTCTAATAATTAGTGATGTTGAGCATCTCTTCATGTGTCTATTGGCCGTCTGTATGTCTTCTTTGCAGATATCTCTATTTAGGTCTTTTCCCATTTTTTGATTGGGTTGTTTGTTTTGTTGTTGAGTTGTATGAGCTGTTTATATAGTTTGGAAATTAAGCCCTCGGCTGCATCATTTGCAAATATTTTCTCCCTGTCTATAGGTTGTCTTATCGTTCTGTTTATGGTTTCCTTTGCTGTGCAAAAGCTTGTAAGTTTTATTAGGTCCCATTTGTTTATTTTTTGCTTTTATTTCTATTGCCTTGGGAGACTGATCTAAGAAAACAGTGGTATGTTTTATATCAGAGAATGTTTTGCCTATGTTCTCTTCTAAACAGCAAGGTCCTATTATGTAGCACAGGGAACTATATTCAATATCTTGTGACAAACCATAATGGAAAAGAAAATGAAAAAGAATATATATGTATAACTGAGTCACTTTGCCGTACAACATTTTCAATCAACTATACTTCAATAAAATACAAAGAGAGACAGAGAGAGGCTAACCTCTGGGTAGCACCACGCCAACCATGTGAACGTTCTAGGAAAGCAAGAAGATGATTGAGATTCAGCCTGATGGGGAGGAGAAGGACCATCTTTCAGTTCCAAACCCCTGTCTGTCCTTTGGGGCCAGAGCTTCCAATCTAAGTTCTAAGCTCAGGGCCACCTGCAAAGCATCGCATGCCTTTTTCAGACAAGGTCACATGTGTGAGTGGCTGGCACCAGAGAGGGTTCTCGGTACCTGTTGGCTCCCTTTTCCTCCTTTCTGGCTGACGTGGGATGGGCAGAGTAGGGGAGTGGGCCCTGCACCCCACTGCTGGGGTGCGTGCTGCACTTGGTGTCTTACCGTGCTTTGTGGGCTCAGGCAAGTCCCATGACCTTGTGTGGCCACCTGCTTCTCCATCTGTAAAGTGGGGATAATATCAGTGCCTCCCATAGGCTTGCTGTGAAGATGAAATGCAGTTGTGCCCAGAGGGAGCCTAGCCCAGCACCTGCACACTCCAAGGGCCCATTACAGGCTGGTTGTCCTTGTAATTAGGAACCCAAGCTCTGAGTTAAGGAGGAGGCTAAAATGTCTGGGAAGTTTGTATGCTTCTTTAACTGGGGATGAGAGAGGAGAGCCTTGCTTCTCGGGGTCATCAGTTCATACGGGCCCCAGATGAACGTGATTATTTGTAATCAGCGTAGGTGGTTCTGTAACACTTCTTAGATTATAAATCACCTGGGGAGCTTGTTAAAATGCACATTCTGATTTAGCAGGCTGGGGATGGAGCCTGAGATCCTGCATTCCCATCAGGCTCCCAGGTGTTTTCCATGCTGCTGGCCTGAGGACCACACTTGAAGTAGCAAGCAAAGGTCCGAAACAGCCTGATGATTTATCACTGGGACCCTGTTGGGGACACTCCTTTAGATGGTAACTGTACAGAGGAAAGAAACATCTTATTGTCTTGTCAGGAGTGCCGGGAAAGATTCGGCGGGGGGGGGGGGGGGGGGGGGGACATTTGAAGTGGCTGGGATGTCTCTCTGTAACTGAGAACGAGAAAAAAAGCAGATGGCATCTTTCAGTGGCATGCCCTGAACTCTGGGCCAGTGCCCTCTCTCTTGGGGCCAGCCTGGTGAGTAACCAGCTGAACTAGCTTCAGAAGAGGCAAGCTCATCGGCTGGCCTGTAGAGCAATCTTGCTGGCCGGCCGCCTAGGTAAAGAGCAGCACCAGGCTGCGGAGGAAGCCACGATGTTCTGTGAACACAGAGATACGGGCTCGTCCTCCAGCGAGCCACCACTGTGAATGTCATGCACACAAGTGCACACACGACCCCTTATCTCTTGCTTCATTTCTTGTTAGATTTGGGGGAAAAAACCTCCTCTGAGCAGCTGATTAAGAGTTTGAACCGGATGGTTGTTACCAGTGCTTGCTCAGCCCTTGTTGTTAGGATCATTGAGTACCTTGGGCTTGGAAGGAAAACATAATTCAGCAGGTCCCTTCTCCAACTTTCGATTCTGAAATAAGTTTCTGCTTCTCTGTCTCAGCTCTCGGCTGGGAAAAGCAGTGCTGAGATTTAAGCTCTCCAGGGTCCTTCCTGTTTGGATACCTGCGTATCTGTGTTGAGAAGTCTGGAGCAGTGGCAGTCTGTGGAAGGTCTGGGGTTCCAATGCCACTGTGGGGGACATAATAGAGAAACAGGCCATTGTTTCTTGCAGCCATTTCCTTTCCTTTGTACATGATGAATTCTCTCCCTTGTTTAGTTCTTGTGATTTTTTTTTAATAGCGTGGATTGCAATTGGCGTTTATTCGCTGTGCTGATATAAATTCGGAGTTGGTGGGAATTTCTGGACCCAGGTCTGTCCCATGGGGGTTTTCTAGTGGAGGAGGTATTTTATGTTCCACAGCTCCGATGGCCTGCCATGTGGAAAGGCGGTGGGTGTTACAGTGTAGAGATGGCAAGCTGCTGATGCCTCTCACCTGTGTAAACACAGCCAGCATTAGAGAGCCACCCTTGGCCGAGCCCCGGTGGCTCTGGAGCTCAGCCCCAGAAGCCGGGGTGGAGGGGGGAAATTGACCCCTTCATGTGGCTTTCTTCTCACTGGAGTTTCATTTGGTGTGTCGTCCTGTATTTGAGTGAGAGCAGTCGCAGGCCGGCTAAGCTGCCCTCATGTGGTTGATGGAAGCAGTGTGGTCTGTGGGGAAAGTGCTTTGCTAGGATTTCCAAAGGTGATGGGTTCCAGCCCCCCTTCTGCTTGGGGGTCCTGCAGCTGTGGCCCATCGTGGTGAGGCAGAGGCTGGGAGCTGCCTGGGGAGCACTGGCGGGTTGCGGATCCTGGGCTGTTACTGAGTGGCAGCAGGCAGCTTGGGGGTGCCCTCACTGCTGGGGGCCTGGCTCCTCTCACCCCTCAGTGTGGTATGATTTGATTCCTCATAGGATCAGATCCAGACGCTCTGAGACTGACCTGGAAAGAAAGGTTCCACTAAGGAGACCCTTCCTAGTCTGGGGGTTGAAGGATTGGGCTCAGGGGACCCACATGCCTCCTTGTGAACCTGACACCATGTCTCTGAGCCAGATTAGGGTGGTGTCCCTGTGGGGTCTGCCAGCCTTTGCTGAAGGCCCATCTGAGGGTCTCAGCCCTCCGTTTTCGGATCTGGATATCTCCACCCCTTCGCTCAGCCGGAGCGTTGGAGGGGAGCAGCGTCATTCTGAGACCAGGGTTGGGGTGAACGTTCGAGATCCCAAGATGAAGGTGGCTTTTAGGACAGAGTTGGAGGGGGGAGCCTTTGTCAGCTTTCTACAGCCCTAGGGAGGCTGTTTAAGGTCCTTCTAACCTGTGCTTTTAGACACCTTTTCCAGAGATGCATGACGGAGAATGCTTTCCATTCCAAGGCCAGTGGGAAATGATCTATTTCATAACATGCCCGATAGCCTTGGGAGGGAATCGCATCTGCCTTCCAGGCTGCTTGAGATACGGGGCAGCTCACGTTCCAGTTGAGCAGTGGCTTGGCACTGTCTACTCTTTGAACATCGGCATGGGTTTTGTTTAAAGTTTCGTTGTACAGGTCCTTGTAGCTCAGCACCAACAATTCCTGACTGGGGGTAGTTAGTATTCTTTGCTACAGCTCTTTGGTTGACTGCTTTCCAGAAACAATGCACAAAACTGTAGGTCAGAATTGGTTTTGTAACATCTGGAGGGGAATGTGTGCCATTCCCCCACGTTCTGTACCCAAATGTGTGTCTCTGTCATCTTGGTGTGTCTTGCTCTTTTCCTCCAGTGGGCAAGGGCCCTGCTGGGGACGGCTCATCCCCAGGGCAGCTTTTCAGTTCAAGATGAAAGCACAACCACGTTCGTGCCCTGTTGTAGCCAAACTCTTCTATCTCCGGTTTGCTTTGGGCTAGAGGACGCAGTTTATAATTCCACATTGCTGCTACTTCTTTCCTGTCACCCCTAAATGTACACGTGTGTGTGGCAGGGAGGGGCAAGAGGGGGACATGGGTCAAAAGGCATTTCTAAATTTCATTTTTATTTGTTCACTAAAGTTTTTAAAAGGTTGAAGTATAACCCATCCAGAAGAGTGCCCATTGACATATCTACAGTTGAATAAATTTTCACAAATTTGTATAAACACCACTCAGTTTGAAAAAGAGAACATTTTAAGCACCTCCCTCCAGGAGCCCTTCTTCCTGGTTACAACCCTCTTCCATCTCCCGAGGTAGCCAACCTTTAACACAACTGTTAAATTTCACCTACTTTTGAACATGAGATAAGTGGAATCAGGCAGTGAGTACACTACTGTCCCCAGTGTCTTTTGCTCAGTGTTTGTGAGTTTCATTCATGAGGTTGCAGTTGACTGTTCATTGATTTTCATTGCCGTACAGAATTCTATTTCTACACCACAGTTTATTTATGCATTCTAGCATTGATGGATCTTTGGGTTTCTTCTAGTTTGGGGCCGTTTCACACCCAGCTGTGAACATTTTGTGCATGTCTCCTGTAGACATATGTGCGTTTCTGTTGGGTATGTTCCTAGATATGAGATAGCTGGGTCAGAAGGTAGGCACTGTTTTAGCTTTCTTAGGAGTTGAATCACTTTTCCAAAGTGGTCGTGATGGTTTACACTCCCCACAGCATGGTGTGAGGGTCCCAGGTGCTCCATATCCTGTCAGCACTTGGCGTTTTCAGTCTTTTTGGTTTTAGCCTTCTAGGTGGTGTGAAGTGGTATCTCATTTGGATTTCTCTGATAACTAATAGAGTTGAGTACCTTTTCATATGTTTATTGGCTATTTATCTTTCTTCATCAAGGATCTGTTCAAGTCTTTGGTCTATTATTCTATTGGTTTGTTTGTATTTTTGTTATTGATCTGTGGGAGTTCTTTATACATTCTGGATAGGAACTGTTTGTTGGTGGTATGTGTTCCCAACCAAACTCAGATTTTTTTCCAGGCATGTTAAAATCATAACAGGTTCACTGTAGGAGTCCCTCCCCTCTGCCCCCACCCCCCTCCAGCACTGTGTAGTGCTGGGGTATGATCTCCCAGGGAGCATTCAGACAACACACCCATGGTTGGGTGAGGATTTAACCATTAGCTGCCCTTTCTTAGTACCGGGTTGTGACCGAATGCCCTTTCTTCTTGATGTGCAGGGTCCTTGTGGGTGCACCAAAGGCGGATTCCAAGTACAGCGCTTCAGTGAAGTCCCCTGGGGCTGTGTTTAAGTGCCGCGTCCACACCAACCCTGACCGGAGATGCACCGAACTGGACATGGCTCGAGGTGAGTGGATTTTCACTGCCAAGATGGGAATGGGTATCACACCCTCACACTTTCCTCTTTTGCTTCCTGATTATTCATCCATTTTTCCTTCCTTCCTTCCACCCATCCACCCACCACATATTGAGTATCTGTTACTTTGTAAACATTGGGATACACCAAAGATCCTGCTGTCCTGGGCCTTATAAATTAGTAGGCAAAAGAGATATTAAACAAATAATTGAGTGTGAGAAGATCAGAGGGGAGGTGAGTATTTGATCTGATCTAGATTGGAGGGTCTGGGGCAGTGACTTTTACAGTGACCGGAAAGATGCACAGCAGTAAGCCGGGCAGGTACAGGACGCAGAACCTCCAAGTGGAGGAAAGTTTGTGCCATTTTAAAATTTAGAGCAAGCACAGCATCACTGGAGTGGTGAGCAGGGGAGCGCTGGAAGCAGAGGAGGTTGGTGAGGTGGGCTGGGGCTGGACTACACAGGGCCCGACAGGCTGGGGTAAGGTGTTGGGATTCTATCCTACGTGCAAGGTGGGAGGCCATTAAAAGCAATGTTAGGTTTTATATTTTAAGTAGGAAAAGATATGACTGAGGGATGTTTATAAGAGCCCGCTTGGTCTGGTGGAAAATATATCATCCTTGGAGTCAGATCTGCCTGGGTTCAGAGCCCAGCTCTGCCAGTTACTCACTGGGACTTACTGGGAATGTCCCAGAGCCTCTTTGGCCTCAGTTGCCTCACCTGTAAAGTCAGAAGGAAGATAGCTATCTCATAAGGATTACCTTGAGAGGATTGATGAGATAATAGAGATGAATACACAGAACTGTGCTTGGCACATAGTCGGTTCTCAATAAGTAAGAGCTATATTTTATTGTACTCATCAATTCAAGACCTCACTTTCTTCAAAGTCCTTTCCCCTCAAGATCTTCTAACTATTATTTTTTTTAAATGAAGAATTGTCACGATTTTCTGTAGCAGAAATAGGGGAGGTGTCCATGGTGTCTACGACTGGTTTGTGGGCTGTTTGTTACTGGTATATAACAAATTAAGGAGCTGACTTCGTAATATAAATCAATGTACTGCTTCCTTCCTTGAGAAAGTCTTGCTATGAAAAAAAAATGACTGAATTAAACAACATACGTGGTGGTGGAGTCAACTTGCATCTTGTTACCAGTTCCTTATTTACGGACTGGTAATGTAATAGGGGCGGGGCAGCCGCGCGGCTGTTACCGCGAGAGCCGAAGTGCAGAGGTCAGAGGTCCCACTCCGCCAGGTCAGCAGGGAAGCGGTCATCGCGGCGGAGAGCGTGGAGACAGGCGGGTCACGGCCTTCTCCCTGGGGCCCTCCAGGCCTTTCGGCCTCCGCCGGTGGGTGAGCTGGGGGCCCGGGGACAGGCCGAGGGCTGTGTCCTGCAGGGCTCCAGAGCCCTTGTCACTGGGCCCCGGCCTTGAGACAGCGGCGAACCTCTCCCTCATGCCCACCTCCGCGACCTAATGGCGGCGGCGGTCACCCTGGATCGCAGTCTGCGGGACCTGGCCCCGAGTTGGGCGGCCTAAGGAGCCTGAGGGCCCTTTGGGTCCTGGGCGTCTGGCTCCCTCAGCGATGACGGCTGGGCGGGGTCTGGGGACCTGGCCCTGAGGGCGCTGCCAGCTGAGATCTGCCTCCTCAGCCGAGCTGGGCACTGACGGGAGGACCCGGGCTGGGTGCTGGACCAGCGCTCCCGGGCAGGGTGACCGGCCTGTGTAGGGACCCCTCCTCTTAACGAGGCCTGGACCTAGGAGGGCGAAAGTTGATCCTTGGGACCTTGCCCTTTCTTGTCATAACAGAGACTAACATTTGTTTGGTGGACGTTTACAGCAACATCGTGACCCGACCTCAAGAACAAAGGATCTGACACCAAGAAGCTTCCAGAAACTAACCCCGCCCGTGCCTCACCTTTCCTGTAAAAGGGCTTTGCTGTAAGCTTTCAGGGAGTGTGGAGTTTTCTAAGCCTTGAGCCACCTGTCACCTTGCAGGGCACTGCAATAAACCTTTCTCTGTTCCCAATTCCGACTTTCGTATTGTTTGGCCTCACTGTGCATCGGGCACAGGGTCCTGCGTTCGGTAACAGTAACAAACACTTGGGTTGTTTGTTACGCCCTTTGGAAAGCAGACAGGAGAGTAGCATTCCTCAGTCCAAGCCTGGTTTTTCTCTTTCCTCCAGGGAAGAATCGGGGCATGCCCTGTGGAAAGACCTGCCGGGAAGACAGAGATGATGAGTGGATGGGGGTGAGCCTGGCTCGGCAGCCCAAGGCTGATGGCCGTGTGCTGGTAAGGCCTCCTGGGGGAGCCATGGGGAGAGGGTGGCACCCTGGAAATGAATGACCTTGACCCCTTAGGAAAGCTGAATGGCATGGCAATAAGGGCATGGCTTTGAGATTGCCTCTTCTGGACTACTACTTGGACAAATCATTAATCTACTTTCTTCATCTGTCAAATGTTAATAATGTCTGTCCAGGGTGCTGAGATGTTGTTATTGAAAAATGGCAAATGAAATGTAGGTGAAAAGTACTTTGCAAATCTCGTTCATTACATGAGCATTTTCTTGTGGGTATCTTTTTATTTTTTTATTTTTTTATTTTTTTTGTGGGTATCTTTTTAAATTGAGGTATAACTTACATAAAATGCACAGATCTTAAGATTACAGTTTGGGTAATACATTTGTACATACTTGTGTGACCACCCACCCATCAAGATATAGAATATTTCTGTTGTCCCCAAAAGTCCTCTTATGTTTCTTACTAGTCAACTACTCCCACTTCAAGGCAACCACTGTTATGATGTGTACTACTGTGGGTTACTTCTGCTTTTTCAAGAACTTCATATAAATGGAATCCTACAGTGTGTGTTCTTGTGTGTAAGGCTTTTTTTCACTCAAAAGAATACTTTTGAGATTAATCCATATTGTGTGTATCAGTACTTCATTCCTACTTATTCCTACACAGTATAATATTTTATGAAATACATATACGTTGTTTTAAAATAGTCATTTATTTCCTTCCCAAAGTGCATATGATATATTCTGATCTATTAGGTGCTTTGAGGGAGATGCAAGGAAGAAGATGTCTTTGCCCTTGAGACTTGCGACATGCTGGGACTGCCCAGTAAAGCAGTCATTATTTAAATTTATCAGAATTAGATAAAAAATTCAGTTTAGGGCTTCCCTGGTGGCGCAGTGGTTGAGAGTCCGCCTGCCGATGCAGGGGACACGGGTTCGTGCCCCGGTCTGGGAAGATCCCACATGCCGCGGAGCGGCTGGGCCCGTGAGCCATGGCCGCTGAGCCTGCGCGTCCGGAGCCTGTCCTCCGCAACGGGAGAGGCCACGACAGTGAGAGGCCCGCGTAACGCATAAAAAAAAAAAAAAAAAAAAAAAAAAAAAAAAATTCAGTTTAGTCACTCTAGTCACATTTCAAGTGCTCAGTAGTCACAGATGTCTGCTGGCTGCTGTGTTGGCTGGCACAGAGGAAACATTTCCATCATTGTAGAGCGTTTTATTGGCCTCAACAAAATCTCTCACTGACCCAGAGGTCTTGTTTTGTCCATTTTTGTCTTTTACAGTTTTCTCTTGAGGTATAACACTAAAGTTCTTAATATGCACAATTTCAGTGAGTAGCTGGATGGATGTTTTCATGTACATGTACTCATGTATCTGACTTCATAGGCCTTTTCTTGGAAGCTGTATAAAGATTTTTGTTGTAAAAGCATGAGATTAAGACGGGAAAATAAAACTAGCTGCTGTTTATGGAGGGCTTCCTCTGGGCCACAGGCTATAAAGCTGAGGGTTTCACATATATTTAATCCCTGGGGGAAACAGGTTTTCCTTAAGGATCTAGGCAAAATGTTTCTGACCCCTCCCTGAAGAGTCCATTTTGTGTTA
The DNA here is from genome assembly GCF_963924675.1 of Phocoena phocoena. Classification (NCBI taxonomy): domain Eukaryota; kingdom Metazoa; phylum Chordata; class Mammalia; order Artiodactyla; family Phocoenidae; genus Phocoena; species Phocoena phocoena. The sequence continues at coordinate 48,882,492 of NC_089228.1, read as the reverse complement.
GACTTCTCTGTGTGGGGTTGTTGGTCTGAATTTCACCTGCCTTATCAGCACAAACTAAGCCTCTTGCTGTCGGACCCCTTTGGGGAGGGAGGAAGCAGCTGGATGCTGTTGCAGCGTCGGTGGGCCTCCCTACTGGACAGCATAAGTCCTGTGGAGGCCCCCATCCCAAAGTTTGCCTTGGTTTCCAGCCCTTTAATCACTGTCACCTACTGCCCTGGACCCTCTCCAACCTCTGCCTTTCCTCAGACACGGTGGCCTGACCCTGACTGCGTGACCAGGCCCCATGAGGCTTGTCTGCCATCCTATGGGAAGGAGGGGAAGAAGCTGATCCATCTATAAATCAGACTGGCCCTGAGGTCAATATTAAGAACAAAGGAGGTGGTGGCCTGGTGACAGCAAAATACGTAGGGTTCCTGAGAGCCTTGAACCTAGATCCAGTGGTTAGTCCCGTGAAACATGTCCCCTCCCCATGGAAGGATGACCTCCACGTGGCTGAGGGCTTATTTCCAGAGGGTTCTGCACTTTTGCAAATGAGTATCAGGAGGGGGCCCTCTCTGTGGACATGAAGAGCAATGAGGATCACGGGGACAGTTGAGCCAAAGAAGCTAAGAAGGCAGAGCTGGAAGGTTTGTGCCAAGGGTGCTGTGATTATCCTGTTCTAATTCATTGCATGCAAAGCTAATTTTCTCATCTTTTACACAGTTACTGCATCATCTATTTAATAAGCCTCTCTGGGGGGTGGGGTGGGGAAGGACGGGCATGCAGCAGCATCTGCTTTCCTCATGGCTTTTTAATATTGTGGTCAAAAACAACATGAAATTTACCATCGCATCCATTGTTACATGTATAGTATAGTAGTGTTAACTATATATACATCATTGTAGAGCAGACTTCTAGAACTTTTTCATCTTGCAAAGCAAACTCTAAACTCATCGAACAATAAGTCGCCCTCTCCCCCTCCCCCCAACTTCCTTTTCTTAAGAGTTTGGCAACTTTACATACTGCATGATTCCATTTGTATGAGGCATTTGTCTTTTTTGTGTGTGTGTGAGTTAAAATTTTTTACTTAAAAATGTTGCATATATTCTTTTTTTTTTCACTTAATGTTACATTTTTATTATTTATTTTTTAATTTTTAATAAATTTATTTATTTATTTTTGGCTGTGTTGTGTCTTCGTTGCTGCGCGCAGGCTTTCTCTAGTTGTGGCGAGCGGGGGCTGCTCTTCGTTGCAGTGCGCAGGCTTCTCCTTACAGTGGCTTCTCTTGTTGCGGAGCACGGGTTCTAGGCGCATGGGCCTCAGTAGTGGTGGCATGCGGGCTCAGTAATTGAGGCTTGTGGGCTCTAGAGCATGCTAGAGCATGGCGCATGGGCTTAGTTGCTACGCGGCATGTGGGATCTTCCCGGACCAGGGCTAGGACCTGTGTCCCCTGCATTGGCAGGCGTATTCTTAACCACTGCGCCACCAGGGAAGCCCCGATGTTACATTTTTAAAGTTTTGTCAATGTGGTTAATATTCTCTGTAGTATTCTGTTGTTTTTTTTTTTTTTTTTTTTGGTTAACTGGCTGATTTCACTTGGCATAGTGTTCTCAAGTTTCATTCATATTGTAGCATAGGACAGGATTTCCTTAATTTTTAAGACTCAATAATATTTCACTGTACGTATGTACTACATATTCTTTATCCATTCATCCATTGATGGATATTTGGGTTGCTTCTACGTCTGTTTTTTTGGCCATGCCGCTCAGCATGCAGGATCTTAGTTCCCTGACCAGGGATCGAACCTGGGCCCCCTGCAGTGGAAGGGCAGAGTTCCAACCACTGGACCGCCAGGGAAGTCCTGCTTCCACACGTTGGCTATTGTCAATAATGTTGCTATGAACATGGGTGTGCAAATCTCTCTACAAGATCCTGTTTTCATTTCTTTTGTATCTAAACCCAGAAGTGGGATTGCTAAATCCTATGGTAATTCTATTTTTAATTTTTTGAGGAACCTCTATATTGTTTTCCACAGTAGCTGTACCATTTTACATCCCCACCAACAATGCACAAGAGGAGGGTTCCAGTTTCTCCATGTCCTTGTCAACACTTTTTTTTTATGATGGCCCTCTTAATGGGTATGAGATTGTATCTCATTGTGATTTGTATTTCCCTAATGATTAGTGAGGTTGAGCATCTTTTCATATGCTGGTTGGCCATTTGTATGTCTTCTTTGGAGAAATGTCTGTTCAAGTTCTTTGCTTATTTTTTAATTTTTATTTTTTTGTGGTATGCGGGCCTCTCACTGTTGTGGCCCCTCCCGTTGCAGAGCGCAGACTCAGCGGCCATGGCTCACAGGCCTAGCTGCTCCGTGGCATGTGGGATCTTCCCGGACCGGGGTACGAACCCATGTCCCCTGCATTGGCAGGCGGACTCTCACCCACTGCGCCACCAGGGAAGCCCTCTTTGCTTATTTTTAAATTGGATTATTTTTTGTTGAGTTGTTCTCGTGGCTTTTTGCACGTGTGCCATCTTGCCAGGAAACGTCTGTCCCCAGTCCCCTCTGTCCTCCCTGGTTTAGACTCTGCCACCTCCATGAAGCCTGTCATCAGTGACGGTGCTGTCTAGAACAAGCTTGGCATCTTTTGTGTCATTAGGAACTCAGCATTATGTCGTTACCTTATGTGCATGACTTATTTTGTGTATATGTCCTTTTTAATGGAAATCACTTGGGTATAGAGACATTTTAATGGAAATCACTGGGGTATAGAGAATCTTCTACCCTTTTAACTCAGCACATGGAGAAGGTCTCGCTAAGGAATGGGTCTGAAAGTGTGTTTGAATAATGTAGGGGCTGAGCGTCAATGTTAAAACAATTAGAAACCAAATTAGTTGCCATCTCTTGGTGGCTGATTCTAAGCAGTTGATGGAAGCTTGAGGAAAAGGCTGTAAGTCGCCCCTAGGAAATGACAGGTGACAACAGGGTACAAGGAGTGGCCACCTAGTCCATATTCATGTTTTGGAGGCTTCATATCCATTTGCTTTTTCATTAATGTCTTATTTCTACCTGTCAAAGCTTTCTGGGAGGTAGGTATTTATTTTAAAATTAAGAACAGGAAGATATGTGTTATTCAAATATGGGTTTTTTTACATTTTTATTGGAGTATAATTGCTTTACAATGGTGTGTTAGTTTCTGCTTTATAACAAAGTGAATCAGTTATACATATACATATGTTCCCATATCTCTTCCCTCTTGCGTCTCCCTCCCTCCCACCCTCCCTATCCCACCCCTCCAGGCGGTCACAAAGCACCAAGCTGATCTCCCTGTGCTATGCGGCTGCTTCCCACTAGCTATCTACCTTACCTTTGGTAGTGTATATATGTCCATGCCTCTCTCTCGCTTTGTCACAGCTTACCCTTCCCCCTCCCCATATCCTCAAGTCCATTCTCTAGTAGGTCTGTGTCTTTATTCCTATCTTACCCCTAGGTTCTTCATGACATTTTTTTTCTTAAATTCCATATATATGTGTTAGCATATGGTATTTGTCTTTCTCTTTCTGACTTACTTCACTCTGTATGACAGACTCTAGGTCTATCCACCTCATTACAGATAGCTCAGTTTCGTTTCTTTCTATGGCTGAGTAATATTCCATTGTATATATGTGTAACATCTTTTTTTTTTTTTTTTTTTTTTTGCGGTACGCGGACCTCTCACTGCTGTGGCCCCTCCCGTTGCGGAGCACAGGCTCCGGACGCGCAGGCTCAGTGGCCATGGCTCACGGGCCCAGCTGCTCCGCGGCATGTGGGATCTTCCCGGACCCGGGCACGGACCCGTGTCCCCTGCATCGGCAGGCGGACTCTCAACCACTGTGCCACCAGGGAAGCCCCTGCCACATCTTCTTTATCCATTCATCCGATGATGGACACTTAGGTTGTTTCCATCTCCGAGCTATTGTAAATAGAGCTGCAATGAACATTTTGGTACGTGACTCTTTTTGAATTATGGTTTTCTCAGGGTATATGCCCAGTAGTGGGATTGCTGGGTCATATGGTAGTTCTATTTGTAGTTTTCTAAGGAACCTCCATTCTGTTCTCCATAGTGGCTGAACCAATTCACATTCCCACCAGCAGTGCAAGAGTGTTCCCTTTTCTCCACACCCTCTCCAGCATTTATTGTTTTTAGATTTTTTGATGATGGCCATTCTGAGTGGTGTGAGATGATATCTCATTGTAGTTTTGATTTGCATTTCTCTAATGATTAATGATGTTGAGCATTCTTTCATGTGTTTGTTGGCAGTCTGTATATCTTCTTTGGAGAAATGTCTATTTAGGTCTTCTGCCCATTTTTGGATTGGGTTGTTTGTTTTTTGGTTATTGAGCTGCATGAGCTGCTTATAAATTTTGGAGATTAATCCTTTGTCAGTTGCTTCATTTGCAAATATTTTCTCCCATTCTGAGGGTTATCTTTTGGTCTTGTTTATGGTTTCCTTTGCTGTGCAAAAGCTTTGAAGTTTCATTAGGTCCCATTTGTTTATTTTTGTTTTTATTTCCATTTCTCTAGGAGGTGGGTCAAAAAGGATCTTGCTGTGATTTATGTCATAGAGTGTTCTGCCTATGTTTTCCTCTAAGAGTTTGATAGTTTCTGGCCTTACATTTATGTCTTTAATCCATTTTGAGCTTATTTTTGTGTATGGTGTTAGGGAGTGATCTAATCTCATACTTTTACATGTACTTGTCTAGCTTTCCCAGCACCACTTATTGAAGAGGCTCTCCTTTCTCCACTGTACTCAAATATGTTTTGAGAACTCAGGAGGTGCCTGGGGGTGTGGGCATGACACCTGTATCCCCAAGGAGCATAATATTGGATTCCAGGGTTGGGCTTGAAGAGGGAAAGGTTGGATGGCTTTTTTTGAAAATGGCATCTGGTGCTGATTTCAAAGTAAAGAACAGATAGAGGGGCTTCCCTGGTGGCGCATTGGTTAAGAATCCGCCTGCCAATGCAGGGGACACGGGTTCGAGCCCTGGTCCGGGAAGATCCCACATGCCACAGAGCAACTAAGCCCGTGCGCCACAGCAACTGAGCCTGCGCTCTGGAACCCGCGAGCCACAACTACTGAGCCAGCATGCCACAACTACTGAAGCCCGCGTGCCTAGAGCCCGTGCTCCGCAACAAGAGAAGCCACTGCAATGAGAAGCCCGCACACAAGAGTAGCCTGTGCTTGCTGCAACTAGAGAAAAGCCTGTGCGCAGCAACGAAAACCCAACACAGCCAAAAATAAAATAATAAAATAAATAAATTTTAAAAACCCAAAAAAACAGAGAGTTTGAAAACTGTGACAGGGAGTCAAGTATCTCGATGACACATGGCATTTTCTGGCCTCATGGACCGGCAGCCAGCTGTGGCAAGACCCAGGACGTTGGGCTGGTCTGGCAGGCTGCCCTTGCCTCAGTACCTACCAGTCTCGGATCCACATATGTTGTGGTTCCTTCCATTGCCCCAGGGAAGAAATGATACCTGGAGTGAACACAGCATTGGGATTAGAGGCAAGCCCCTTCCCTTCCCGCACTCCCAGATGCAGATGACAGTTTAAGAAGTCGGGGGGAAAAATCACTTCTGGTAATAACCACTCAACAAACCCAGTACAGGCACTGAGTCGTCTCTTGGACCTGGGAGGGCAGCTCACAATGTTCAAGTCTGACATTTCTGCTTTTCAGCAGAGTCTGCAAGCCTCAGACAACAACTGAAGTCAGCATCTAGCTGACTTCTGGGAGGAAGCGGTGTTCCCCAGCTCTATCTCTTGGCTGTTTCCTTTCCGAGCATCAGGGCAGTTGCTATCTATTCACCACTTCTCATCTGTCCATTTTTTCAAAGCCACAGGATACACTTTTGCATTTACTTCTGTTGCTTTGTTTCCTGATTTTTTTTTTAAGTGAACTTTTTGCTGAGCTTTAACATCCATGCAGGAAAGTGCACAAATCATCTGTGTACATCTAGATGAGTTTTCAGTAGGTGAACATTTTCAGAATGAGTTTCCCAGAACCCCAGAAGTCACCTTCCCTGGACCTCCCAGGCCATTCCCTCCTCCCTTGGAGTGGAAGGTTCTTTGGGGGGTGGAATCTGTGGCATCAGGGCCCTGATCCCCTCCATCCCCTGTTCTCAGTGGCCCAGGGCCTGGTCCAGCCTGTGCTGAATGGACCCGAGGCATGGGAAAGCTCTGGCCATCTGTGCATGGCAAATGCATGTGTAAGAGGGTGAGGAGGGGGGAGTGGTGGGGGGGGGCAGTGCGACGTGGTGTGGGAGGAGACGTACATGCTGCTGTGGCTGAGCCATCAGAAAGCCCCAGTACCCACCACCCCCAGGAAGGACATGTGTTTCCATACAAGAAAGCCCTTCGAAATATACTCATCTCTTTATCCTTTTGGGAGGAAGAACAACCCTTAAAACCTGAAGTATGTAAGATGCTAAGATTTGGGGTGGTCCGCCTAGAGGGGTGGGATTGGGAGGGGATGTGGGGATATACGTATATACGTATAGCTGATTCACTTTGTTGTACAGCAGAAACTAACACAACAATGTAAAGCCATTATACTGCAGTAAAATGTTAAAAAAAAAAAGATTTGGGGTGGTCCTAGACCCTCTCCCCTCTTTTGTTATAATTCTTTGGAATCCAAGTTGGAATAAGTCTTGCTGTTTCCAGAGGGTGCTCTCTTTCTCCTGTTGCTCTTGCCTGCTCTGCCCACACCCCCTGCCTCCCTCACAGCAGAACTCATTTGGAGAGACTGATGGAGATATTAATGCTTTGGAGACAGTCCCTAGGAATTTTTCTTAATGTAGGAGTCAGGTTGACATGCGTGTATATATAAGGATAATTGGGACTAAACAAAGTCTTTTTTTTCTGTAGTTTATGTTCAGAGACACTTTTCCTTGTTTTCTTACATGCAAACTGCCTTTGACACTTTGATCTCTGACCTCACAGAATGCATTAATTTTAGTTTAGTTTATTGTGAAATGCAATCTTTGGATCTTCTAGAAATTCCCCGAGATCACTTCTTAAATAGTTTACGCCACTTAAAAAAAAAAAAAGACAGTAGGGCTTACCTGGCGGCGCAGTGGTTAAGAATCCTTCTGCTAATGCAGGGGACACACGAGCCCTGGTCGGGGAAGATCCCACATGCCGCGGAGCAGCTAAGCCCGTGCGCCACAACTACTGAGCCTGCGCTCTAGAGCCTGCGACCCACAACTACTGAAGCCTGTGCACCTAAAGCCGTGCTCCGCAACAAGAGAAGCCACCGCAATGAGAAGCCCGCATACTGCAACCCACACAGCCATCAATCAATCAATAAGCTAGACATTAAATACACAAAGTCCGTCCTTACAAGAGTCAGCGTGGGTCATGGTAAACACCCGCCTCGGTCCTTTTTGGTCCCTCTAACCCAGAAATACAGTAAAACATGGTAAGCCCACAAGCTTTGCCAAATCCATAAACTAAAATATAACTAATGTACCAGCTAATTAGATGGTAAGTGATTCAAATTTGCAAACTATCAGAATTTGGTCAGAAATAAAATAAAATTAAAACCCTTAGTGGAGTGGAGTGATGATCCACCGAGTGATACTGTTGTTTAGCTTCTTGCCTGATATCATTTCAGTCTATTGAGAAATATGCTAGAAGCGCAGAATAGTACCGCGCGGGGAGGAATGAAGGTGGTTTGCAGTATAAGGAACAATGAGATTAACGTCATAGGGTAGGAGGCAGAGTGTGGGCAGGCTGAGGTTTCTCGCCGCTCTGAGTGTCCTCATTTTCCCGTGGACAGAGAGCAGCCTTGTCAAGGGCCCTTGGGCAGTTTGCTTGAAGGCATGAAGACCAGAGAGGCTGGCAGGCAGTGAATTTCTTTGTAGAGTAACCTCAGGGATAGCCAGGCCCTGGAGAGCTCCCCCACTGCCCAGGGCCTGGATATCCTGTTTGACCCCAGAGAGGTCATTTCGGGGGTCCTGAGACCTGTGGAGAGGCTCTAAGGGCAATAGCTACCCGACCTGCCTCAAAGAGTGGGTTTTGATGGCTTCTCAGGTGGGCATTGGGATTTATAAGTTGGAAATGTTTTCTACTAAGACAAGGAGGACTCTGAAATGTGGGTTCCTGTGTTGTTTGCAGCACTTACCAGCTTGGAACTTAAGCAAAGCACTCTCTGATACCCAGGGTTCCTGTACAGAAAATCGAATTCTAAGACACCTCCCCACCTTCCAGGGTTACAGAAGCGGTCAGATGTGGACCGTGTAAATGCAGAATGTTACAGCCTACAAAAGCAGTGTGTTTGATGCAAACAAAGAAGTGAAACACTTTGATTATTTTAAAATGCAGTATTTTAAGAAAATGCATCTGTTGGCCAGAGTGAAGCAACCTGATAACAGAAGTGAGTGTGAATGTCCACGAGAAACAGGTGGGGCTAGGCAGAGCGCACACCTTTGCAGGAAACAGCTGGGCTCCTCACCAGCTGCGTGGGTGCATTGGAGTGTGAGGCTGGGTGTGTCCAGTGCCGGTGGGGAAGGATGCAAGTCTGTGTTCCTGCTTCTGGCTCCCAGAACTGCCCTCCCTCCAGGTGTCTCCTGGCACATTCGACCCCAGTGCTTCCCAGAGGCTCCCCTCCAGAGCTGACCAGAGGGTCGGTCTCACCTCCTCGCATGTGCCAAGCTCCCGCTCACCTCAGGGCCCCTCCCAGTTGCTTCCTCACTTTCTTCAGGTCTCTGCTCAGATGTCACCTCCTCGGAGAGGCCCAGGCCACTTCCTGGCATGTGGGACCATCCTGGTGAGATGGAAATGTTCTATATCTTGCTAAGGGTTTGGTTACATGAGAGTATATTTGTCAAAGCTCATTAGCTGGTACACTTGAGATTTGTGCATTTTTCTCTATGTAAATTTACTTCAAAAGACCGTCAACAAACATTTACTTCTGATTAATGATATAAAACAGTCAAATATCAGCAACTTCATATGGTTTAACCAAATGCTTTGCCCTGAACCTGAAAAGGAGCTCCTGAAGGTGCTCCACGGACCAGTGGCCTCAGCTCACCTGGGGGCTTGTTATAAATGCAGATTCTCAGGGCCCTGAAGACTGGCCGAGCCAGCTCTCTGGGTGGGGCCCAGCGGTCTGTGATTTAGTAAGGCTTCCATGTGATTCTGAAGGGTCTCACGTTTGATGGAGGCCGATGGCTGCTCCGTGGGCAAGCAGGTAGCACCTTGATGCTTAGGGTCTGTTTTGGGTGGAGCAGCACTCCTCGTCTCTGGCTTTTTCTCAGTATGTTCTTTGCTGAGGACTCGAGTCTGTCTGCTGCACCAGATGGACCTGTGACTGTTCACTGCTGCATCCTCAGTGCCAGCTCAGAGCCTGGTGCATAGTAGGTGCTCAGTAAATACTTGATGGAGGAATGAACAGATGCATGTGTGGGGCACGCACAACGGATCCATCCTGGCCCGAGGGCCCTGAAGCGGGTATTGGGTGCTTGTCTTATCCTCTGCCTGGTTTCCTTTTCTGTCCTTTCCTGCTCTGCCCACATCTGGTGGGTCCCTGGGCCCATCAGCTCTACCTCTACATCGTGGGGTCACCCCCTTCTCCCATCTCCACTGCCCCTGTCCTGGTGCAGGCAGCAGCATCCCTCACCTGATGTTCACTTCCACCCTTGCCTATCTACAGTCTCCACTCGGCAGCCCAGTTATCTTTCCAAACTGTGAGTCAGACCATGCCACTTGCCTGTGTAAGACCCTCTGTCAGCACATCCACTAAAGTCACAGTCATCCCCAAGGTCTATAAGACTCCCGGGGCCTGTCCCCTGTCTCCTCTCTGACCTCACTTCCCTCCACAGCAGCCCCACGGGCCTCCTTTCTTTCTATGGACCCTCAGCCTTCTCCTTTGCCCCTGATATTCCCTCCTGGAGCACTTGCCTCTGTGCCCAGTGTGTTTGGCTCTTTCTCATCCTTTTGGCTGCCCCTGGCCTCTAGGTGAAAACTGTCCTCCCCACTCCCAGATTCTCAGTCCATAACCCAGTGTCTTTCCTTTCCGGCACTTGCTAGGATCCCCCTTTGTTTGTATGTTTGTTGGTTGTCTGCCTCTCCCAGGGGCGCTCCCCAGGCTCTCGCAGTTTACTGATGCCCACCCAGCATAGCACCTGGGCTGGATGGGAGAGAAGGTGGCTTCCTGGCCCCTCTGCACCTCTCTCCTCCTACAGAACCACCTGGCACTGCCGGGCTCTGCTTTGTGACCTCCTGAGCCTGACTCTTCTCCTCTGAACCTCTCTCTGTCCTCTAGGCCTGTGCCCACCGCTGGAAGAACATCTACTACGAAACAGACCACATCCTGCCCCATGGCTTCTGTTACATCATCCCATCCAACCTCCAGGCCCAAGGCAGGACGCTGATCCCTTGCTATGAAGGTGAGCTCTGACTGATCCTCCCTCTCGCTTTCTGACCCCACGTCACGCCCCAAACAACCCCCAACCATCTCCACACCACCATCTGAACACTTCCCCCGGCTTTCCACACTCTAACAGAAGGGCTGCACCATGTCCCCAGATGGCCCTTTGGTGTCCGAGGATCAGGTAATGAGGAAGATGGGAAGGGGCAGCGTTGCCAGGCCCTGCCCAGCCTTGTCCATCTGTGCCACAGAGCCCATGGTGCTTCCCAAGCTTTATAAAGTCTCAGACTGAAATTCACCAGCCTCTTGGTTTCCTGACACTGCCAGATGTTGTGCAGCCTTGGGAAACTTGCTTTCCCTCTCTGGGCCTGTTTCCTCCCCATGAAAATTCAGAGGTTGGCTCAGATGGTCTTCACAGTCCCATGCAGCTCCCAGATGGTCATAACGCTTCCGAGACAACTCCTGGCCATACCCGTGGACAGATGTCCTGAGGCAGAGGGAAGAGAAGGCCCAGGGTTCAGTCACTTCATGACATCCCAAGTCTGGCTTTCCTTCTCATCCGGTCTGCACACTCTGGCAGATGCTGGAGAGTTGGGTGCACCTTCGGCATGATTTTAAGAGCTCCTTACGAAGGGGCACTTGGGGTTTGGGAAGGAAAATGTTTTCTAAAGCTCCCTACTTAGACGGTTCTAATGCCTGGGCTGGGGACCACTGAGCCTATCATGACTTAGCTCAGTTGAATTTGAGCTGTACGGATTCAGTGTCATTTACTGCAGTTTTACAGCTTGTGCTCTCAGGGTTTGCTTAGCCTAATTCCAAGTGAGCTAAGTGCTTGGCTGTTTATGTTTTAATTCTCCCCCTAATTTATTTGTTTGGACAGAAGTCTCCACTAGCCCGTGGCCACCTTTCCCTTGGGCCTCCCTGGGTTTTCCCATGTTTCAAGTTTTGGCCATTGAAAAGGGGCTCTGGGAAAGGCCAGGTCCCTGCAGGAGGCATGGACCCTCTCCTCTGTGAGGGAAACTCTTTCTTTGATCCCATGTCAGCATCTGATCAGCTCTGGCAGGACCATGCTAGGCAACTGAACTCTGGCCCTGTTTATCTCTGTACTGCCCCCATCAAAAGAAAAACCTCATCTGAAAAATAGATGATGATGTGATCAGTCGAGAGGAGGAGGGATAGGTCATATAAAGACACCGATGAGGGGCCAGGACTGTGCTGACTGCCCCAGCTGGTTGCTTCCTTTTTTTCCAGGAGGAAAAGTGAAAAGGCCCTGGAAGAACTCATTGGGTAGCTTGTGAGGCTGGGAGGAGTGAGAGAATCAGTAGGGACGATGGAGGCTGTGGGGACAGAACCCAACTAATTATGCAATAGGACCAGCAGCACTCTGGTTTTCTCAGAAGTTGTCTTGTGAAATAGGGCCACGTTGCCATCCCTAGTGACTCCCCTGTACACCACCGTAAGCGTTAGAAAGCAAAAGACAGCCCTTTGGAGAGGGAGCTGGGGTCACATGTCCATTTGTACCTGTAGCCACTGTGGCTTACACTTTTAAAGGATTTGTTATCAGGCAGGTGGGGGGGCGGGATCAGCAGTAGAATGGGGTTGGTCTGGGGACTTCATATATTCTCTCTTTTTTTTTTTTTGGCCATGCCACGCGGCATGTGGGCATCTTAATTCTCCAACCAGGGATCAAACCCTTCCCCTAGCAGTGAAAGCATGGAGTCTTAATCACTGGAAGTAGTTTGTTTTGGAAGTTATTCCAGAAGACACCAGTGGGGAGCAGGAAAGTGAGAAAAGGAGGGGAAGGCGGCCCATGAGGGGTGTGGTCCCCATGAGTTACCAGCCTGGGCCACTGGGATGCAATCTCTGGGCCAGCGTAGGACACACACCTCAGAATTATCTTGCCTGAGGGATGAGGGGATGGGTCTGTATCCACTGGTCATCCTGTCCTGCCATGTGTGTGGGCGGGGAAAGCCCCCAGGCAGAGAGATGCAGGTGCTGGCAGGTGGCAGTCAGGCCATGTTACAGAAATGGTAAAGGGGGGACCTGGGGGGGCGCCCTTGGCAGCGAGGGTTCTGTGTTGCCTTTCTCCTGTTACAGATGAGGATGTTAAGACTCGGCTTTTAAGTAAATTGTGAAAGGTCATTCAAAATCACATGGTGGATAGAGCTGGGTTTTGAATTTTCATTTGTCTGACCTCAGCAAATCATTTTGTCCCCTGGTGGTTAGTGGGGATTTGTTTTGTGTTTTGGTGTTTCTGGTTTAAATGAGATTTAAATAGGAGGCAGTTGTTCACCCTCTCAAAATAAGAGAGGGTGACTGAACTGTCCCAAAGGTCCAATCATGAGGGAGGGGAAAATGAACATTTTGGGTGTTGGTATTCTCAAGGGCACCTGCCTGTCTTCTTTGCTGGCAGCTCTGGCCTGACCTTGGCGGGAACGTGCAAGCCTCCGTGAGCCAAAGAGGGCACCATGGGGCCAGGTAGCAGGTTGAGTCATGTCTGCTCCACATGTCTGTCACTCACAGTAGAGTGTGAGCTCCGAGCCCACCCCTCTGGGTGCTTTGGACTATTGCCTGAACGTGTTCCCCGTAGCTCACTGGTCCCAGGAGAGAGACGTGTGGAACAGACCCAAACCCTAAACCTGCAGCCAGAGCCCAGCTAGGTCATCCAAACCCTAGGTGACCTGTAGATGTGCAAGGGAGAAATAAATGCTTGTCATTGTTTGCAAGGAGATTTCCTGGTTGTTACGCAGTAATAGCTGACTGACACAGGCTTGTCACAGGAACCCACATTCCTCGTGCAACAGTGGCTGTGGGATGGGCTTCGGCCTCTAGAATCACTCTTTTCTATGGTTGTTCCTTGACTTAATGATGGCCAGCTGGAGCCAGCAAGGAAAGTAGCAAAGTGGTCGTGCCCTGCCCAGTCCTTCATCCCCATGGGCACCTACACTTCTGTATCCTAACTCATTCAGTGCCCAGGGAGGAGTACGGGGTGGGGCCGGGATGGGGAGCATTGGGGTATAAGCAGCCCCTTAGAACAATGGGGGACTGAACAGAACGCCTCTGTAGTTCTTGGTCCTGTAAGAGGCGAGGTGTGGCAGATGGTCACATTTCTCTAGAAGAGGGACTGGCAGGTGGGGGATGCAGGCCACAGGGCCCTTGCCTGTGCTCTTGCTTTGGGATCTCCATCTCCCTGTTTGGTGGTCTAAACTAAACCTACTTAAGCTCTTAAGGCAATCATTATTTTCTCTTAATGTGGAAAAACTCAGTAACGCTGGCTGTCTGTTCCAGTTGGGGGATCATGTGGTAGTGAAGTACAACAGAAGTATTTTGGAGTTTGACTGGACCTTTCAGATATCACCCAGCCTGGCCTCTTTGTCTTTACTGACATCCAGAGATGTGGGGTGGCTTGCTCAGGCTGAGTTTTAACAGACTCTGGGCCTAGACCGTCAGAGTCCCAGTCCTGGCTCTGCCACTTTTTTTTTTGCCATATGTGGGCCTCTCACTGTTGCGGCCTCTCCCGCTGTGGAGCACAGGCTCCAGACGTGCAGGCTCAGCGGCCATGGCTCATGGGCCCAGCCGCTCTGCGGCATGTGGGATCTTCCCAGACTGGGGCACGAACCTGTGTCCCCCGCATTGACAGGCGGACTCTCAACCACTGCGCCACCAGGGAAGCCCTCTGCCACTTGTTAATGCTGTGACTTCAGATGAGTGACTTAACCTTTTGTGCCTAACCTACCTCAAGGGGCTGTGGCGAGGATTAAGTTAAAGCTTGTAAGTTCTTAGAGCAATGGCTGGCATTCAAGGATGTGGAGGGTCAACTGTACTCTGCCATTTTATATAAGGCACTTGAGTACCTGCAAATTTTGGTATCTGTAGGCATCCTGGAACCAAGCCCTCATGGATACTGAGGGAAGATTGTATATGCTAATAAGCACATATATGTTAATATACCATATTATGTGCTAATGTACTGTCTGCCAAGCAAGTGTTTGTTAATTACTATAGGGCAACTAATTTGTCTACCAGGGGTAGAGTCCACTCAGTTTTATTAAGTACCTGTTAGACCCTGTGCTAAGTGCCTGATGGATAAAGCCCAAGAAATTCCCCATCTACAGGGGAAAACAGAGCGGGAACATGATGCTTCCAAAGTGGCAGAGCTGAGTGGGGAGAGAATTCTATGCCCATGTACATGGCCTGGAACCTCTGCAAAGGCCCAGGCTGCATCCTCGTTTAAGGTGGCATTAAGGTAGGATTGTTTCATTTTACAGCTGGAAAAACGGAGACCTGCCTAGCGTCTGCAGCCTGTTGGGGCCCATGGAAAAGACAAATGGTGGATGCTGGGCAGGGGAGGATGGACACTTCCTCTGCAAGAGTGGAAAGACCTCAGGGTGGGGCTGGGTGTGACCTGATCTTCCAGGCTTCTGCCTCCATGGCCTCAACCCTGTGGCTGGACCCTCGGTGGGAATGAACACCATGATGCGTCCATTACATTTAGCTCTGAGGGTTGTGAGAAGCTCATGAGAAAATGCAGGTGAAAGTGTTCAGAAAGACCACACACTGTTCTCTAATTGTGGGTCTCAGTGAGGGTCAGCCATGCTCTCTCCAGAATACTGGGAGGTTGGTTTAATTGAGGAGAGCCTCTAAGTGTGTGAGCACCTGTCCACAATGTCTCAAACTTTTCACTTCTTAAAAAGTCCGTCTTTGGTTTGGCACAAGGACATTTTTCTCCTGGCTTTTCGGGTGCTTCCTGTTTCTGGTTGGTGGGAAATGCTATCAGAATATCCTGTTTGGAACCAGGAAATGTAGAGGGAATGGGAAACAAAAATGAATTTAGTACACAAAGTAAAATAAACGGATGGCGTGTACCCCTAAGTCAAACCGTTTATTTGATGGGAGAATATTGTCATTACTACCATATGGGGTTTGGTTTATATCAGAATGTGTGAGAAAATGAGAAGTTTAGTGGGGTGACAGATGGGCAAAACTCTTCATAAATTAGAGAGCATGCACTGTAAAACATTAGTTGCTATTAACCAAGTTATGGTTACCGAGTCCAAGCTCCCGCTGCTCGCCGCACGACAGGCCAATGAATTGGAGATGAGGTGTTGAGGCAAGGAATACGACTTTAAAACGGAAAGCCGGCACACTGAGAAGATGGCAGACTAGTGTCTCCGATAAATCATCTTATCCGGGTTTGAATGCCAGTTTCTTTTATAGCACAGAGAGGGGTAGGAGATGAGGAAGTAAAGTAAAAATACCATAAATTTTGCAAATATCTCCTGGAATGGCCAGCCTCCGGTGAAGGGATGTGTTAATTTCTTCTTTCTTGCAGCCATCCACAGGTGAATGGGATCAGATGGTCTCCCTGCGAGCTGAACAGGAGCACTTTAACATTCAGGCAGAGGGGGCAGGGTTCCCTGAGGCAGGCCATTCTGTATGATTATAATAACAAAAGCAGCGAAAAGCAAAGGTTAAAGGCAAAGAAACAGATCGAATTTAGAATCCCATTTAGCTCTTTCCTGTTACAATGGGATTTTAGGACTCCCGAAGTGAAGTCAGTGCATTGATAAAATCAAGCGCAGAGATTTCTTTCATCCTTTGCCCTTGAGTCCCCTGAGGCAAGAAGCCAGAGCTTGGCAGGAGGTGGGGGTTATAAACAGGTCATCTTTATATTCTCACTACTATGGAATAATCTGGGAGCAGCTCAGCTAAATTAACAAAAAGCATTAAAAATAAAACACTGATAAATGCAATTGGGTACCATTGTATATTAGATCTAATTTCAGAATCTGGCTTTACCACTCACTCATTCCTATGAACCTGTAGCTCCTACTTCCTGATTGGGTGACTTTGGGTAGACCCCGCCCCTGGCCTTGAACCTCAGGGCCCACCTCTGTAAAATGGAGGGATTAATCCCTACTTAAGAGGTATTTGGGACTTCCCTGGTTGTCCAGTGGTTAGGAATCGGTACTTTCACCGCGGTGGCCTGGGTTCAATCCCTGATGGGGAACTAAGATCCCACAAGGCATGCAGCATGGCCAAAAAAAAAAAAAAGAGAGAGGTATTTGAAGTATATAATGTGCCTAACACAGCTCCTAGCTCAGGGTGAGTACTCAATAAAAGGGAATTTTCTAATTAACTTTTTAAATAGTATCATAGTGTCCTTAAACCTTCTCCGAAGGCGTCCAGCGGTCCTGCTTTAATGAATAATGGAGGGTGGAAAGCTGGGTATTGCTAACCTGATTTTAAGACTCCTTGAAAAGATTATAATTTTAAAAATTCCTTTGAAGATCATATTTGCACAATTTATTTTCTTGGTAAGTTCTCTTTATGTAGATGATCTGAAGTTTAATTCATGCCATGTTTAAATATTCTCAAGTTTGGAATTGCTGGGGTCTTAGTTTATCAAATTTTACCATGCTTTAAAATTGTCCCATTGATTCCAAATATTTCTGTACCATTTTCTTCGTTATCAGGGGGTGGCCAGGTCTTTAATTCCTAATTGCTTTTGCATCTCTCAAGATGGAGATCATTTCTAGAGAAGGAAATAGATTCCATTTAGATGAGAAGATTCCTCTTCCCCCTTCTAATGTTGAAGGCTGTGGCTCCACAGGGGATACAAATCAATCAAGATCCATTTACAAATGAAAAGCAGTTGAGGTTTTGTTTTGTTGTGTTTTTGTTTTGGAGAGAACCATAAAAGGCTAAGTTAATCCATTTAAAAATTCAAGAACAAGCCCCATAAATTTTTATTAAATAAAGAGCTCTACATTTACATAGGATTTTATGGTTTCCAAAGAGCTTTCATAAACATTATCTCATTTAAGTAAATGCAGCAAATTTTAAAAAGCAGATGCAGTTCTGTAGTATGCCCAGTTAATGTGGAGGGGGACCCTGAGAGGGAGGGTGGCTGGAGGGGACAGCCAGGGCCAAGCCTCTGGCAGTGGCTCTTGGAGCTCAGGGAGACACATCAAGCTTTCCCTTTGGTGCTAAGAATTCTTATCTTGGGCATAAATATATTCTACACTTCAAACATGTTTTCATACACTGTGTGGAATTATTGACTTAAACTATGACTTGAACTACTTAAACTATGACTTGAATTACTTAAACTATGTCATCTAATAGTTTCCTTATGGATATTCAAATGTTATGAATCTCCTCTTCTAAAATTACATATCTGTGTGATGGATGTCTTAGGTTTCTTCCTTTTAGAGACACTAACAGATTCAGAGTCACCAAATATTTATCAAGCACCACTGGGTTCCAGGTGTTGTGCTAGGTATTTAACATTTATGATCTTACTGAGTAATCACATCATGGGGGTGGTTTAAGTATTCTTATCCCCATTGTACAGATGAGAAAACTGAAGCTTAGGGAGGTTGAAGGTCACAGGCTTATTAAGCAGAAGGGTGGTGGCTATTAAGTTCAGAACACGTTTCTTTTTTTTTTCCATTTAGGCTGTGGTCCTTGTAACTGAGGGTTGTTTTATATATTTAAATACTCTTTTTATCACTAGATTTCTGTCTACCTGATTTCATTGTCCTCCAAATTGTTGTTTTTTTTTTTTTTTTGCGGGCCTCTCACTGTTGTGGCCTCTTCCGTTGCCGTGCTCCGGACGCACAGGCCCAGAGGCCATGGCTCACGGGCCCAGCCGCTCTGCGGCATGTGGGATCCTCCTGGACCGGGGCACGAACCCGTGTCCCCTGTATCAGCAGGTGGACTCTCAACCACTGGACCACCAGGGAAGCCCTGTTGTTTTTTAATTGAAGTATAGTTGATTTACAATGTTGTGTTAGTTTCAGGTTACAGCAAAGTGATATATATAAAATATATATTATATATATCATATATATGATATATATAAAAAATATATCATATATATAGTATATATGATATATATATCATATATATATAGTATATATGATATATATATCATATATATATTCTTTTTCACATTCTTTTCCCTTAAAGGTTATTACAAAATATTCAGTATAGTTTCCTGTGCTATACAGTAGGTCCTTGTTGGTTATCTCTTTTATATATAGTAGTGTGTGTATGTTAATCCCAAACTCCTAATTTATCCCTCCCCACCTCTTCCCCTTTGGTAAATTTGTTTCTATGTCTCTGGGTCTGTTTTTGTTTTGTATATAAGTTCTTAAGTATAATCAAATTGTTTAATTATCAGTTGGTTAGTATTCACTCAGAAATTGAGCAAAAATTCAGACATTAAGACTGGAAAGTTATTTTTTTCCTCTGATATTTTATTTCATGGCTAAGCTAAGGAACTATGGAAAGATAATTTTAAAATTGATGTGTTAGAAAGACTAGCTTTGAAAGATGAAACTTTCTCAAATGGTTAAAAGGAAGAGAGCTCAGTAGGAAGAATATGTTACACTGTATGTAAATCTTGATCTTTCCATGGGTTGGTTTTATCCCGCCAGTGTTTTGGGAAGAGTGCAGGAAGCGACTCCACCCAGGCTAATTCTTGAATGAATTAAATTCATTAGTGTACGTTCCATGCATTGAGTTGTGGGTTATGAACATTTGGAAACCAGTATCTTTTCCTCTCTCAATTGCCTGCTGTTTAGACAGGGTTTAGTAAAACCAGCAGCTCAACCAAGGAAAATACTACAATTTTTAGACTGGAGGAGCCATGCAACTTAATGAATCAAAGTGTGTGACGCAGGCCACATAATTCAGACCCACCCACGGCAGAAAGACAGAGTTCTCCAACCCGTTCCCAGCTCCCCCAAGGGATGTCTGGGCCCCCTCGTTCCACCACGTCTTGCTTCCCTGATTCAGTTGCCCCACATTTAACAGAGTCAGGTTTGTTACAGCATCCATGAGGTGCTGTGGTGCCAAGCCCGGTTCTCCCTTGCTGCTTCAAGGTGGATAAACGTTTTGTTCCACAGCGGAGAGGGAGGAAACTGGCGTGTTGTGGTCCTCTCTCCTCGGCCACGTCCTCGGAGCCTTTGGAGACTGAATGGAAGTGCCCAGGAGTGGCCTGGTGCCTCTGTGTGTGCAGGAGCAGTTCTTCTTGAGAACACAGGAGGCTGGAGGTCCTGCCCCAGCAATCCACCCTCTACTTCCTGGACCTCTCCGCAGAGGGAGGGTGTGTGACCTGGGGATGCTGTGATGGGACAGCCCCTTGTCTCCACACTCACCCCCCTTCTCATAGCTCTGTGGTAGAGGATCTCCTGCCTTCTCCAGTATAGGCAAGCAAATTCGAGTTTCTAGCATACGGGAATGATAGATTGCCCTATGTATATAATTTTTGAAGAAGAAAGGCCTGTACTTTAGAACTGGATTAGAGAGAAACTACAACCTGCCCTTTATATATATATATACACACACACACATAAATATAAAATATTTAAAAATATATATGTATTTTATATATTTGTATATATTTATATATATATTATATATATATATATATTTTTTGCAGAAGGTATCAGGTTGAAATAACAGTGGTGTCCTTAACTCATGGAAATAGCACTCAACAGAGTGAAAACAACTGAAGCATGCTGTGGTCCAGGATCCAGTGTATCTGGCTAGCATCCCTTGGGAAGCCCCCATAGCCCAGGCCTGGGCCCTAAGGGCCACCACTGCACCCTGAGGTGCCAGTTTACCTGTTGTGTGGTCTTGTTCACCTTACAAAGTCTTTCTTAGATCACTTCTCACTTAATCAGGATTTTTGAATATCTGGTAGGCCAGCACAATGTGGATGTTTGATTTTTACTGGAAAGGAGCAGGCCAGGCACAGAACTTGACTTGGGGTTTGGGTGGCTGTGCTCGCACAATGATGCTGAGTCTTACGATGTGGTTGATCAGGAATAGCTTTGAAGTGTTCTGTGAAGCCTGCTCACGTCACTTCTTCACAGGAGTTTGGCTTTTAGAAGAAGAGCACTTTGTACCAAGAGGGCCAGGCTTGGACACAGGCTCAGTGTCTCCCAGCGTGGGCCGTCCCATCTGTGTCCTCAGATCTTTGAGGACAGTCCATGAAGGATCATGCCGGGGGTGGGCAGGGATTAAAGAACCGGTTCTGAATATTCTATGCAGTTTCTCTTGAGGCCCAAGAGGGAGATGGAATTGCCCAAGGCAGAATCCGTCAACCTAGGTTCTGGAAGCCCAGAAAAATCCATCCTGTGTGTACTTGCCCTGCTCCAGTCACACCTACTTCCATCCTTAGGCCTCTGGGGTCAGTGATGCCACCGATTGGATTCCCAGGACACAATTCCTCTTCAAGCAAGCCTGGGGTGGAGGTCACAGAGCCTGATGGACTGGAGGACAGAGGGTAGGGCTGGGAGGTCAGGGGGCATAGAGGTCAAAGGCGAGCAAGTTGGAGAGTCCAGGTGCTCAGTGGCTGAAAGAATGTGCCAGATCCTCTTGCATCTCCGCCTGGGGCCTCGGGTCTGGGCATGGACGGCAGCGCCCACACTTTCCCTCAGCAAAGCCTCACCTGCACACACTGTACCTTACACCGGGCTGGTGTTGGGGGCACTAAGATGGGTGAACTCATCTCGGTGTTGAATAAACTATGTGATGAACAAACACATTTTGAGATGGGGAGAGGGTATCACTTACCTTTACCTACAAGGTCACCTGGGCACAGAAGCTGAGGAGGGGTTCTGGAAGGCTGTGGAATGTGAAATGTCAGATACACATACCAGTGGAGCCTTCCTAGACTGGAGTTGCCACAGCTGCCCCCCAAAGTGTGTGGTGCTATGGGGAGCGAGGAAGCATAAGACTGGATCCTGTTGCAGGTTGAAGGGGTTAATCAGAGTACAGGCATTCCTGGGCAGTCAGAACATGGCCTGTCCTCTCAGGAGCCATGGGTGCTTGTCAGGAGCCCCACGTGGTTTGATTCCTTGCTCTAGAGCAAGCTGAGAAGGCAGGTATAGACCCTGGGGTTTCAGGAATGTCGGAGCTGGTGAGATGGTGACTGCTTCCCGTGTGTGAGGCCCACAGGCCTCGGAAGAGGCCATCCCAGGTTGGGGAGCCGGGCTGACCTCTGAACAGTGCCACGATGCCGGCTGAGTGCTGGTCAAAGGGCTCCCCCTGCGGTCCTTTGGCCTGGGGTGGGGTTGGGACCCTCCCAGCTCCCAGAATGGCTGTGGTCACCTCAGGAACCGGGGGCCTGCTCCTGGCTTAGCGCTCGCCAGCAGAGTGTGGGGATGGGGTAGAGAAAGACAAGTTTTCCCGTCTAGTTTTGGACCCCCTGTCACAAAAGAGATCTTGGGACTGTTTTCTTTAAAACATGAAAGATTCCCACATAATTCCTATTCATGTCCTAAATTTATGAGGCTGAACTCGAGTGTCCTGCACTGTAGTTTCCTTCAGCTCGTGGGGGCTGAATTTCCTTTCTGTGTTTCATTTGTCTGAGACTTACAATCAGGTCAGTGGGTGGATATGCTTTTCGCCAGACCTTCCACATTTAATATGACTGTTTGTTCCGTTTGGGACATTTTGACCCTTTTTGCCATTGTGCTGTTTGATATAGGATTTACTAGTTTTTATGGTTTCTTGCCATCGTACAATTTGATGCAGGATCTCTTTATGACTTCGCATAAGTCCCGCTCCCGGCCCTGGTGCAAGATTTTGCAGAGAAGTGTGTTCTACTGTCACTGGGTTGCTTTCTGGCAGGGCTGTGAGTTCTCTTTGTAATAACAGGACAAGGTAGGAGGAACTGATTTAGCCCTCCCCTGGAAGAGGAGTAACTCCATTGACATTCTGTTGTAATTTAGCAGTTGGTTAATGGCCACTTACTGGAGAATGTTACCAGGCTCTGCAGTGAGTGTTGTTAGAAAATGAATTCCTCTGTGTATTTCCCCAGGGCCCTTCTGCTTCTCCTCCAGGACATAACTCTGGAACCACAGGAAGTGGCACTGTGTTGCAATCACAGCTTCACTGTTCCTTTGTATTATTTATTTTGTGTTTCAGAATTAAGTATATTGCTTTTAATGGAACCAGAGACTTGTCAGGAGCCCAGGGGGTGACATGGGGGTCACTGGGTCATTTTACTGGGTCTCTTGGACCTGAAGGTGCCCAGAGGCAGCCGTGAGCCTCTGTCCAGCAATGTCAGTTTCACATGTAATTAGAGTCACCTAAGCTGAACATCACTCCATCTCCATGCCTTTACCCATGTCATTATTTCACATGGCTTGTCACCTTCAGGGTTTTGTGTAATCACTCACTGCAAAACCTTTGATCAGCCACAGAGGTGAAAGAATGTGAATTTCCGAGTCTGCTGAACTTGGATAGAATTCTGGCTTTGTGACCTCGGATGAATCACTTGAACTCTCTGAGCCTCAGGGGTTTTACCTGTTAACAAATGGTGATGATCCCTCCCAGGGATGAGGGATTGATGAAATGATGAGTGGGCACAGCTGACACAGTGCCCAGAACATGCTAAACTTAAAATGCCAACTGAAAAATGAAACAGTAGCAACAGAGTTCCCGTTTGTTGGGTCGGAGTATTAGGAGCTGAGGGACAGGTGGGGGAAGAGAACTTATCCTGTTGTTTTCTTTTGGATCCATTTGTGGAGGGAGAAAGAGATCTCCCCTTTTCCTTCCACACAAGGAGGACAAGAGGTGTCAGTGATGGTGTCACCGTGCTCTGGGGCCGGTCCGGCGGAGTCCCCTCTTCCCACAGCCCCTGGGCTCTGAGGGCTAGTTTCTGGTCGCATGGTGGAAAGCATATTGCCTCCAGCTGGATGGAGTATCTTTTGGGGAGGCTTGGTCGTCTCCCAGGCGACTCCACACTGGGATGGCCACATCATTCCATCTCTGTGTCGTGTTTTCGGTTCTTTCTTCCTCTTGGGGCTCCCGTCCTTTCTGAAGTGAATGAGATAATTGTCACTGGCCTCCCACTTAATTACCGTGGCTGCTGCTTCTCCTTTCCCACATGCACAGAGGAAGCCCATCAGGGCGCTTGGCAGCCTCACTACCTGATGGCACCAGAGCCTGGATTTTTGAGGTCTGGTGGATTCCTGAGACTTTTCTCTGCGCCCCAGTCTGGACGGCGTCCCTGGGCCGGGCCTGTGGCCGCACTCAAGGACATGCCCAGCATGCTAAGGCACTCCGCACACAACTGGCACACACTGATGAGGCTGTGGTTTGCTTCTCTTCCCTCCCCTCCCCCTCTAGAGTATAAGAAGAAGTATGGAGAGGAACATGGCTCCTGCCAGGCTGGGATAGCGGGCTTCTTCACTGAGGTGGGTATCACTCTTTGGGCCTTTCTCTTCTCTCATGGGTGTTTATTTCCTGCATGGCTTCCCATCATATGGTAGATTAAAGTCCAAGCTCTGTGTCTTGGCCCATGGGCCTGACTTTCTCCTTCACTCATCAGAGGACAACCCAGAGCTGTGGGAGGGGATGGGACAGTGAGGGGGAGAAAAGGCCTATGACACCCACTGGTTTCAGCTGCTGCTGGATCATGCCAGATCCTTACTAGCATCATTATTACAGAGGTCCCCACACATAGTGTTTTGTGCACAAGTGCACATTTCTGTAGGTGAGCTGCATAGTAGAGGAACTGCTGTGTCAGAAGCCCTTCAAAATGTGATTTGACACATGCTGGCAAATTGCACTCCAGAAACATTTACCGGTTGACACTCCCCCCAGTTGTGTGTCATTGTCCCTGTACCGTCTAACCAATACTTAAAATATTTGTCATTAAAAAAAATGACATTGTGTTTTAATGGCCCTTTACCTAATTATTAGTGCAGTTGAGTATCCTTTTCAAATATTGGCCATTTGTGTTTATTTTTTCTGGAAATTGCCTGTTTATGTTCTTTGCCCATTATTATGTTATTTTTTAACTGTTGTTTTACTGATTTTTAGGATCTTGTATTTTCAATAGTAATCTCATATCTTTTGAATGTGTTACAATATTTTTCACCAGTCTTTTATCTGATTTTTAAGTTTGCTTAATGGTGTCTTTACTATATGGGCATTGAACATTCATATTTGGTCAAATCTGTCAGTCTTTTTCTTTCTGGATTCTAGACCTCTCTGTTAGGAAGGTCATCCCCATCCTAAGACTATGAAATATTCACGTGTATTTTTTTCTGCCACTTTTATAGGTTAAAAAATATTTAAATCTTTAATCCATCTTAGATTTATGTGTGCAGACATTATACGGGAGAAATGAACTTCACTGTTTTCCTAAATGTGTGGTTGGTTCTTTTTTTTTTTTAAATAAATTTTTAAATTTTATTTATTTTAATTTTTTTGGCTGCATTGGGTCTTTGTTAATGTGCGCGGGCTTTCTCTAGTGGCGGCGAACCGGGGCTACTCTTCGTTATGGTGCGCGGGCTTCTTATTGTGGTGGCTTCTCTTGTTGCGGAGCATGGGCTCTAGGCGCGCGGGCTTCAGTCGTTGTGGCATGCGGGCTCTAGAGTGCAGGCTCAGTAGTTGTGGCGCATGGGCTTAGTTGCTCCACGGCATGTGGGATCTTCCGGAACCAGGGCTCGAACCCGTGTCCCCTGCACTGGCAGGTGGATTCTTTTTTTTTTTTTTTTTTTTTGCGGTACACGGGCCTCTCACTGTTGTGGCCTCTCCTGTTGTGCACAGGCCCCGGACGCGCAGGCCCAGTGGCCATGGCTCACAGGCCTAGCCGCTCTGCGGCATGTGGGATCTTCCCGGACCGGGGCACGAACCCTTGTCCCCTGCATCGGCAGGCGGACTCTCAACCACTGCACCACCAGGGAAGCCTCGGCAGGCGGATTCTTAACCACTGCGCCACCAGGGAAGCCCTGGTTGGTTGTTCTGATACTGGTTTGTTAAATGTTTTCTTTGTCCCCATTGATTTGAGATACCATCCTGCCATATGCCAAGGTTACCCATCTTCCATCTCAATAAGCATATAGAGGGTGTAATTTCTATGGCTGTTGTTCCTCCATTGAGATGTAGCAAGTATGACTCAATGCAGGAAGCAGCAGGGAACTGCTATAAGTTTACAGACACAGTGATGGCAGTGCCGTAAGAAAATCTGTTTGGGCTTGTCTTGTGCCCAGGTGTCTGGAAGTGGGAGAGCCTGGAGGAGGCCAGGTTGGAGGCTGTGTTGTGGTCCAGCCACAAAGGGACAGGGCAGCCTATGGGATGTTTTAGGAATAAATATGATGAGGGGAGTCAGAAAATATGAAGGCAGTATCAGTGGGCTGGGTGACCAGAGGACTGTGGCCACAGAGGACTGAGGTGGGGAGGAAGGAGGTTTTATGCCAGGTTTCTGGGGAACAGTGGTACCGGTGGAAAGGGGGCTGCCCAAGGAAGAATCCACTGGGAGAGGTAAACTGATGGGTCTGCTGTATACACATGCCATGTGAGGTGATGGGATGGGATACTCACATAGATGTTTTTAGAATCCAGCCTTGATTTGGCCAATGCTAGTATGTTTCTGAGGGGACTGGGTATGCTTAGCATAGGGCCGGGGTTGGGGGGCTCTGAGCAGAATGTCTCCTGTAGGCAGTGGGAGGAGAAAGTCAAGTCATTGCAGAAATGAGAACTCATTGGAGATGTTGGTGGGGAGCTAGGGGAGAGGAAGAGTCCCTGGGAAGGGATGTCTCCAGCCAGAGAGGGAAGACGAGGGCACTGGGGTTAGTGGGGAGGAGGAGGAGGAGGAAGGACAAGGGTGTGGAGGGGAACCCGGGGGGCCGTGCCAGCTCTGGATTACCAGAGGACCTGCTGGGACTCCAGAGCCTGAGGGAAGCAGGGTGCAGGCAGCAGTGGGGCTGGTGCGTGGAGCACTGCAGGGAGCTGGGCGGCAGTGAGCAGGAGGGCTCGGTCCCGAACCGGCCAGTCGGGGCCTTGGCCTCTGCTTCAGTTCCCAGGCTTTTGGCCTCCCTAAACAGGAGGTCTTTGAACTCCCAGTCTCCCTCGTTTCTGGAACTTCAGCTGTTGGAGGCCAAGCAGGAAATATGGTTGAAGGGGTCAGGCAGCACTGTGCCCCTCTCCTGCCCTCCTGCTGACCTTGTCACTTGGGTTTGCCTTTGCTGGGAGCTGGGCTGTCCCTGCACAGGGTGGACAGCTGCCTCCCAAGCTGGACGTAGTTCTGTGGCCTTCCGGTCATGGCCATGTTGCCCCAAACTACTCTGGCCCAAGGCGACTGCTTGACCTGAACGTCAGTGACCCTGGGGTTATCAAAGCTGTTTGAGTTATGGACACTGCATGAATTTTAGCCCAGCGTTGAGGACAAGGGAGAACTTCCCGGGAACATATTTATTTTTGTAGCCTAGGATAACAGAGGTAGATACTTCTAAGCAGCAAGAGAAGACTTGGCCCAACGCTGCTGGTGTCAGGGCACCACTGTGAGAGCCTGGGGACATCTGGGTGGAAATCCATCCGGCACAGACTTCTGTCACAGATTCCGAGGACTAATCTGCCCCCTGCTTGTGCCAACCTACAGGGCACAGAGAAAAGCCCCCCAGGCTCCTCTCAGGCAGCTCCAGGTACCCGTGTGCCTCAGGAGGTTCTGCCCCTTGCAGAAAGGCCCATGCTGTTGATGGATGGAGTTTTGCACACATGATTTAGGCAGTGGTGGCCTTGGGCTTTTGGAGAAGCTTGCACTTCTGTGTGTTGCATTTGCATTGTCTGTTCCTGGATGGTGAGGAGCCAAGCATTGATCACATTTTCCTGGCACTTGTGGACAGTGTCAAAAGGGCCCAGGCTGCAACCACAGCGGATGGAAAAAGCCAAATAGGAGGGAATTCCAGGGAGATGCTGTTTCCCTGTCCCCAGCCACAAGGGTCTCAGGCTGGGCCTCAGTTTACCTAGTTTGAACTGCAGGGAGAAGGGGGCATAAACAGTAAGAGGAGAGGGAAAGAAACCAAAAGCTGTTGGTTTTAAAGGTTTTTGAGGAGAGGGATGACCTTGTTTTATTCTCTTTGTAATGTTTGAGAGAGGTGATACAGTGATATGTTAGACGTACACTTCTCAACTTTTATCCTGGATTAATCTGAATCATCAGAAAACAACACGCCCACTACCTGGTGTCCCCAAGAGCCTTATAGGCCTCTGGTGGTGCTCAAAGCTTTGGCTCGTGAAGAGCTGCTGGTTATGGCTGGCACTGGGGATACTGCTCATTTTGTCTTTCTGTGCTCTTTGTGTTCGGGCACTGATTACAGAGTCCTTTCTGAGCTTAAGACCAAGGAGAAAGTCTCCCTTCTCTGATGATCATTTGTCTTTCTCATGCCCCTTCTAGAACCAGCACAGTCCCTTACACAGAATAGATGACTATAAGGGGAATGAATGAATGCACTGCCCATGTTTTCCCAGGGATGTGTCCTAAGTGCAGAAAGTGATATATTTTTATAAAACAGTGAGATACCCCTGAGGGTATCCGGTTTCTCATCCTCATAGCATCATCCTTGGAGATGGATTGGATCTCAGAACCTTAAAGTGAAGTGCTTCTCAATGGTCATTCTTGGTCCACACCTTCATGAATTATCAACAGCAAACCATTCGGGCAGGAATTTGGTGGCTTTCCTTCCAGCCATGCTCACACCCTGTTCTTTGGTAAGGTTCTTACCGAATTGACCATAGAACATGTGTTGTTCGAAGTATTGTCCTGATACTGCTGCTGCCACACACGTGCTCTCCCTTCTGTGTGCTCTGTCCTCCTCTCTCTGCTGTTCTATTAAGATGGCTCTGGCTTTTTCAGACATTTGCTTCCAGGGAATTCAGTGTCACTTTATGAAATGTCAATAGAAACTCAGAATTCTTAGGGCGGGATCTAGCCTCCAGGGACTTGTTGGAAACCAGCAGCTTCTGACAGTGGTGAGGCCAGCTCTGTAGAGAGGGGCCAGCCTGGAAGGATGTTTCTGAAGTATAACAGTGTGGGGACCCTAGAGGCCAAGAGTGGTGTGTGTGTGTCAGTAACAAGAGCATGACCTGTACAGTGTCCAGCATCTCCATGAACCCAGAAGGCCTGTATCTTTGGGGTTTTTGTACAGCTGAGGGGTTTCCTCTAAAACTGCCTTTATTTTAACCCTTTTGGGTAAATTTTTTCTAAACATTCTGTACATTTCCTTGTTGCCTTACCCTGGGAATGTTTTACAAAGGGATTTGATTGATCTGTGGATCTGGTATAAGTAGGAGATGCTTAATAAATATTGTGGAGTGAAAAGTTAATGAATTTGTTAGAAAAATAATTTTTATTATTTCTTACTGCAGTGTAGATACTTTAGAAAATATAGGTAATCAAAGAGAAGGGATTTCCTGTTGGGAAAGATTGGGGAAGGAAAGCCTCAATAATGTCTTTCTCTATTGGGCTTATTTCACTGAGCATAGTGCCCTCCAGGTTCATCCATTTTGCTGCAAATGGCAAAATTTCATTCTTTTTTATGGCTGAGTCATATTCTGTTGTCTATATGTATCACATCTTCTCTATCTGTTCATCTGTGGATGGACACTTAGGTTGCTTCCGTATATTGGCTATTATAAATAATGCTGCTATGAACATTGGGGTGCTTCCTGGGCCTGTTTTAATAGTAGTGCTGTGTCTTGCTGTCTGTGGTCTCTTCTCTCCCCAGTCCACATCTTTCCTGTAGTGGGCCTCTCTGCTCTCCTGTTTTCGTTGTTTTGACTTTGCAATGAGCCTTTAGTGGCCAGAAAACCCAGCTTCAGAACCATTCCTGAGAATGAGGACTGGAGGGGATTTCTCTGGAGTGTCAGTACATCTTCTTTATCCATTCATCTGTTGATGGACGCATAGGTTGCTTCCATATCTTGGCAATTGTAAATCATTATGAATATGAACTTTTTTTTATTGCTCAGGTGAAGAAATTTTCTGGTGTGGCATCTTTACTTTAATTACGAGTTCTTTGTTGTGATTGTGGGTCTCACCACACCGCCTTTTCCCCTCTTCAGTTTCCTTCCCTGTTTACCTTTGGGTTTCTCTTCCATAGGAGCTGGTGGTGATGGGTGCCCCAGGGTCATTTTATTGGGCTGGGACGGTCAAAGTGCTGAACCTCACAGACAACACCTATTTCAAACTAAATGATGAAGTGATCATGAACAGGAGGTACACCTACCTGGGTGAGTAGCTCAAGGAGGTGACAGGTAAGAAAGGGGAAGTGGGAGTGATTACCACCAAGCTTGCCAGTGATTGCTTTACTGGTGGAAAGAAGAGTTTGTTGGCTTTAACATCTGCTGTTCTACTTAGTTGCACTTTAGCCAAGGGCACCACAACATTGAGCCCCACACATATCAGGTAGAGAGAGGAGAACAAAGGACGGGACTGAATTAAAGCTGTGTGATTTAATTAAAAAACTGACAGTTGAACCTCCAAGGAAGCAAACATTTTCTTTTCCTATTTTAGCAATTACTCGGGTTCAGATGATTAGATACAAAACGAGTGTGAGAGAATCCTGTTTTTCCATGACTTTCCTTTGGATGAGGTCTCTGCTTTCTGGTCACAAAACTGGTTGCAGGTAGAAATAATAACCAGAAATTAGCATGATGGATGGCAACCTAATCCTGAGGTTTAATTAAAGGCTCAGAAAAACTTTAATTTTCTTAACCATTTTAATCCTCTAGAAGGAAGGTAGACACAACTTAAGTTAGCAGCCACCAGGCCACAATGACTCTGGACAAGACCATGCTTATTGGTGAACAGAGAGAGGCTGTCTTTACTTGTGTAAAAGACAATTTGACATGGCTCTTTTCTTTAATTCAGGTCCTAAATGCTGTAATTCTGGGCTGAAAATGAAGCTAAATTTAGCAAGGCCTAACAATGAGAAAACAATATTCTTTCACACTCATTACGCTTAACTTAAATCTGGGGGAGTCCCTGACACGCTTTTTGTATGGAGATTTGCTTGTGAGTTGGAAGGAGGGACTGGCTGACTTGTCTTTTCCCCTTAAAGTCTTTTGCCCAGTAGCACCGACTGTGATACCTTTACTCAGAGTCTTTGGGGTGTTTGCTGCTCTGCACGCCCAGCTCCTTAAATGCTGTCATTTATTGGGGACTTACTCCATGCCAGGCTCTGCATATGAAAGAAACCGAGGTACAAAGAGGTCATTTAACTTGCTGAGGTCCCATGGTTCATCAGTAGCAAAGTGGGGGTTTAAACCTGTGGTTTCTGAGCCCAGAGTCTAGGTGCTGAGCTGCCCACCTGTGTATGCTCTGCAGACAGTCCCGCCCGCTGGTGTGGACCCCTCGCTGGGCTGGGAGCACCTTGGAGGAGGGGAGTTTGTCTGACATTTCCAGGACTTGGTATAGTGTCTGGTGCAGAAGAGGGAGTCAACACATGTTTATTAGGTCAGAGAATGAAGAGAAGGCAGAAAAGAACCCAGTTTGGACGTGGCTTTAGGGTCGATAGGTCCTCTGAGCCTCAGGGCCCGTGGCTCCTTCCTGTGTGCCAAGTAGAGGCCTTCATGCTGCGCGATTGCAAGGCTCACTTGAAGCTTGGATGTCACTCATAATAGTCTTAGGGAATGTGAGCCTCCAGTCTGAGAGAAATAGCCACCTGGTGAGTAAGAGTTGATCATAATATGACACCATTACAAAATGCAAGCAGCTTATGGTCATAACATTAGGGTTTGAGGATGAGGAAAAGGTTTGTAGAATATACAGCAGCCTGTACAGGGTTTTTACTGCCGGCAGGGCTCTCAGAAAGCAGGAGACATTTAGACTAAGCTCAGACAACTTTACCTTTGTTTCTAGATTCTTTCTGCGTCCGCGGATTCTTTGCTCAGTCATCCATCTATCCACCGACCCACTGTCAGCTTTTTTCTGGCTCTTCTTAGGAGGGGGTGTGCATAATGGTTCACGGCAAGGGATTTGGAGACACACAGATTGGATTTGAATCTTGCTGTGTGATCTTGGGTGTGTTGCTTACCCACATTTAGTCCCTGTTTCCGTATCTGTGAAATAGAGTTGGGAGATTAAAAGAGACAGTGGCATCTGAAGACATGTGTAAGAATGTTCATAGCAGCTTTATTCACAATAAAGCTGAAATAACTGGAAACAACCTAAATGCCCAGCAATAGGAGAATAAAGACATTATGATATCATTATACAATGGAACATACTCATCCATAAAAAGAAACTAGTACCATACTCAACAGCATGGATGACCCTCACACAAGTTACGTTGAGGGAAGTTTGGAACAGGCACACATAATATATGGTGACAGAAATCAGGAGAGGGGTGACCCGTGCAGGGGGAGGGTAGTGACTGGGAGAGGGAATGAGGGAATGTTTTGGGCTCGTGGTTCTGTGGTTATAGTCACTGTGGCTGGTGATGTCCATGTGTACACACTTGTTAAATTCTACACTTTAGATGTGTGTACTTTACTGTATGAAATTTGTATCTCAAAAAGGAAAAAATAGATGTGGAGTATTTAGCACAGCACCTGTTCCAAAGAGGACACTCAGAAAGCACTCTTTCCTGCCCTGGAGTCCTTGTGAACGTGTCTTTTTGTGAGATGAGCCATTCCAGCGTGAGAAGACTGACAGCTGCCATTTATTCCCTGATAATTTATGTTCCAAGAATAACTGGATCATAATTGTCCAGATAAGGGATGCTTGAGAAGCATTGTCCTCTGATGGATCTTCTTTCTCCACCCCTTCCTTGGTTTCTCCCCATCTTCTGCAGGTTATGCAGTTACTGCTGGACACTTTTCTCATGTGTCCACCACCGATGTGGTAGGAGGTGCCCCTCAGGACGAAGGCATTGGGAAGGTGAGGAGCAAAGTCTACGGAATAGCATGGGGTCAGATGGGGGGAGCATGCTGCCGCTCTTTTTGAGGTTTGTCAATTCACTTTGATATGAACATTCTGCTGGGCGGCTGGCAGGTAAGTGATGAAATGTTGAGGAATCATCTGTTCATCTCCAACAGCCTCTTTTGAGAATTTACTTTGAAAGCTTCATCCGAGTATGAATACTATTCCCAGACCTCTCCATTCTCTGCACTTTGTCATCTGAGAATGTTTTTCATGGCTGATGCTGTGTGTGTGAGAGATGATTAAGATTGACCCGTGGTATTGTGCCATTCTCCAAAGAAAGGGTGTCCAGCGCTACCCGACTTCAAACCCTCCCCTCTCCCAGATCCTTTCCAAGTTGGACTTAATGGAACCAGGTCTAATCCCAGATATCTTTGGGGCCTTTTTATTTATCTTTAGGCCTAGATTCTCACATTTTTTCCTCCAATGTTTTAGAAACAAGACCAATTCAGCCCAGAGGCTAGACTGGGAATATACGGGTCTCTTTCCCTAAAGTATCTGCCCAGAGTGTAGAAAAGACCCCATGGATCTAGGACCATCAGAATCCCTTTGGGAATCATGGCATCTATGGGGCCTGAAATATGGAGGACTATGTTTGTTGGATCTTTAGCTCCAGACTACAGGAAGTCCAGTTGAGTTGATCCAGATGAGTCAGGAATATGCATTTTAACAAGCTCCATAGTTTGTTTGATAGTTACAACTGAAGAGAGGAATGGTCTTTGGGTCAGAGGCCATAAGGGGTGGACCTTTGATAGAATCTGGCTATATCTCTGGGGGCTTGGAAAAGTGGACTCTGGAGAGGCCCCGACAGAGACCACTGGTAACTGGAGCGTTCGGCCAGGATGTCAGTCTGATCAGCAGACAAGGCGTGACTGCTGGGCATTCATGAGGGTCATTTTCCTGGATCCTCCTGGGCAGGAGTTAGGAGTCAACACTCAGATTTCTGGAGCACATGCCTCCCTCCCTGTTAACACCGATGCTATTTTCCTTGAAAACGAAGCCACGGTAAAAACCCAGGGCCCTGAGCACAGGGGCGGTGTGCAGATGAACTCTGATAACTTCCAGCAAGGGGTGAGTCTTTCCAAGTCACATGAATTCCTCTGTGTGGTGGAGGGACAGAGCCAAGGGCTGTCCCCACATTGATAATCTCTTCTGGGGGAGGAGCTGCGTGTGACCAGGCATCTCTGTAGCTGGTAAACATGCCTGCCTCCCAATTCACAGCAGTGTGGATGCTTCAGTGCTGCTGACAGCAGCTTTGTTTTGTTTTAAATCACCAGTTACAGAAAACTTGATCTAATTGTCTTCTCTTCAGGTGGTTGGGATAACTGTATAGTCCCTGTCAAACCTTAGGATGAGAATGGTACTTAAAACTGATAGAGCCAGGCAGAGGGCACCCTGGATCTAGTTAACAAAGATGAACATAAAAATGCTGTTTTCAGCTGGAGCCCCTGAGAGGTGCTGGGGAGACTGGTCGTAGTTGGCAAAGTTGCTGACGGTTCCACATTGCCAGGCATGGGAGCTGGTACAGACTTGCTTCCCAAGGACCCCAGGATGGCTCTCTGGCCTTCAGGGTCTCGGTGGTTATCGTTTCTGGTATTGGGGCAGGAAAACATTCACACTAAGATGGTGATTCCTGACCCCATGGGAGGCTCCCTGACACTGGTTCTCATGGGACACTCACTCTTCCCTTAAGATGCAACTTGAAAAAGAACTTCCACACTCATTTCATTTAGGAAGTTCTACACAAACAGTCCTTTCTGTGGTAGAGATTCATGGTGTAAATGCACAGGCTCAAGTCTTTGAAAGGTCCCCAGTAAAGGAATTTATTCAATGTTTAACTCTGGCATTTTGCAAACTAAACTCATATTTACCCAAGCAGATCTCATGACACTAACGTTCTGTGGAATCACTTTGTCTAAAATGCTCACGTCCATCCCTTCTCTTACACAGTTGGCCCTCCCTACCTGCGGGTTTCCACATCTGTGGATTCAAACAAACATGGATGGAAAATAGTTGGGGAAAAAATTCTAGAAAGTTCTAAAAGCAAATCTTGAATTTGCCACACAACTATTTACATAGCATTTACACTGTATTTACAACTGTTTACATAGTATTTACATTGTGTTAGATAGTCTAAGTAATGTAGGGATGATTGCCTAGGTTATATGCAAACACTACGCCATTTTACTTAAGGGACTTGAGCATCTGTGGATTTTGCTATCCTGGGGGTCCTGGAACCAATCCCCCACAGACACCAAGGGATGACTGTATTGTGATACCTGCTAAAGCTCTAACTAATAGGAAGGAAGGAAGTGTTTCGAGGAAGAATATCCTTTTCCCAGGAGTTGACATTTTGGTAGTAATTTGGAAGCTCCTTAGGTCTTACTGGGCATGGCTCCCGTAAACAGTGTGGCTCAGGAGGCATGGAGGTGATTTCTGCCTCAGGATTGAAGGACAGTTTCTTTGCAGAGTGCGTAAAATGATTTGTCATCAGTTAGTGTAGGCACATCTGCATGTGTCTGGTCAGGCATTTACATAGAACTCCCAGAAGGATGCTGATAAATATCTTTGGTCATTGCTTCCATCTTAACTGGATTTTTTTTTCCTTCCATAGGTTTATATTTTTAGAGCTGACCGAAGATCAGGCACCTTAATTAAGATTTTTCAGGCATCAGGTAAAAAGGTGAGATCCTTGGGATTAGTGTCTTGTTTGTTTGTTTGAGAGATGTCATCATGTGGGAGTCAGTTCTTACTTTTTAGAATATTGGTTTAAAGGCCCATCTGTGCCCTACATTTACATGGCACGTTCAGTTGCCTGTTGGAGCCATTACCTTCTCAGCATTGTGTGTGACCTGCAGATTCCTGGGATTCACGCGTGCTGAGACGGGGAGCAAGATGACTTTGTACACAGCCACGTTACAGCACAGAGGTTTAAAAGGTTGTCCACGGTTCAGATACTCATCAAAATGACTATGTGCTCTGTTTCTTTCTGCCTTTATCTTTCTGCCTCTCTGTCCCTCTCCATCTGTCTTTCTCCCAGCTCCAGAGAGATAAGGCATTGTTGAGTACAGATACATGACCGATTACTTTCAAAGGAGGCAGGCAGATAGATGGTTCTCACTCTCCCTATCTCACCAACCCAAAGCCGCCCCTCCTGCTTACATCCCAAGCCCTCTGCCACCATCGCCATGGGAACTGTTGCGACACAAAAAGCAAATATCACCTGGTTCCTTTTAGAACTTTGAAATAGAAATAGCTGGGGAAGGCTGCCCTGAAATTAGTCCTGGGCAAGGTTTGTCTGCCTGTGTCATCTTATTATCCTTACCCTATTGCTAATTCTCCATTTCCTGCAAGTTTCCATTATATTGCACCATAGTCTGAAATTAAGCCAGGTAGAGATTCCTTTGATTAATACGCACCATTTTTCATGGGCTTATCAGTGGTGCACACCTTGGCATGGCTTCGATCGGCAGGATTATTTGGTAAGATTGGCCGCTCTAAGAGGAGACAAGTTTAGGTGGGGAGGTGAAGGGGGTGATTTGAAGAGTTGTCTTGGTAGAGGCCTTAGTGAGCTCAGGGAAGAAGAACAGGACTTGGGACTTGGGAGGGAGATTTGAGGAGATAGGTAAAATTGCCTTCTGACATTCTCCTACCATCACACTAAGAAGAGGGGGCAAAAAATGATGTTTCCATCCTGGGTGGGCCATGTGCCCCATTTCAGGTCCTGCTGTGTTAGACCTGCCTCATGCCAGCCTGGCACCACTGCATATTGTTCTGATGGGGAGTCATAGTCTGAGTTCCAAAAATCCCACTCACAAGTAGAGCTTTTTGCAGTTTTAACAACCATCATGTGTATTTTTAGTATATAACTGTCATAACCTTTTCAATAAAAAATACATCACCAAACTCAGTTTTGTGAGGTTTTCCCTGAGGGCAGCTCTGCGTTCCCCCCGGGAACTATGCAAGCCTGTGTTATTTTAACATTTCCAAAACCCCAAAGCAACAACACTGGAAGATGACTGTGAGCAATTCTGCAAAAAAGGATTTCCAAGCACCTCTAAA
The DNA here is from genome assembly GCF_963924675.1 of Phocoena phocoena. Taxonomy (NCBI): domain Eukaryota; kingdom Metazoa; phylum Chordata; class Mammalia; order Artiodactyla; family Phocoenidae; genus Phocoena; species Phocoena phocoena. The sequence goes on along the minus strand of NC_089228.1, from coordinate 48,846,310 downwards.
GTTAGAAAATAAATAACCCCATGCCATTTCTGAGAAAGAGTCCCAAAGAGCAAGTAGGGTGTAAATGCTGCTAAGCCTAACATTTTAGCTCTTTATCCAAAAAAAAAAAATGGGTGAGTTTTCCTGTGGAAAACCCTCCCTCCCTCTGCTACCCTTCCAATGTACCTCGGCTTGACAGCATGAAATTATCCCCCCGCCAGCTTTATTGAGATATAATTGATATATAACACGTTTAAGGTGTACAGTGTGATGACTTGGTACACGTTTATATTGTGAAATGATGACCACACTGAGGTTCGCTAACACATCTATCTTATGTAACTACTATTTTTTTAGGGAGTCTTTAAAGTGAATTGTGGGGCTTAAACACACTTATCACCCTATTTTTTTTAAAATTTATTTCTTTTTTTTTGCTGCTCTTTGTGGTATGCGGGATCTTAGTTCCCCAAGCAGGGATCAAACCCATGCCCCCTGCAGTGTGAGTATGGAGTCTTAACCACTGGACCACCAGGGAAGTCCCTATCACCCTAGTTTTAGAATATTTTCATGTTCAGCTGTCACCATGCCTCCCCCCTGCTTCCTGTGTCCCCACCTCCACTGCCCGCTGCCTGTGCCCAGGACAGGCCCAGCTGATGCTGGTCATACTGGTGTAAACAACAGTCTATAATTGAGCCCTTTCTCTTTCCCAGAACCCTCCCTGTTTGGATGATAGCTTTCATGGCTACCCATCTGTGTCTGGGTCATGGGCAGTTTTGGGGGAGCAGATTTGAGAGTGGGTGACGTGAGAGCGAAAGGTTTGAGAATCTGCTTTTCCAAATTTCCCGAGGACATGATGACGTGGGTTCCAGCACAGACCAACCTGCAGGTCAGCTTGAGTGTCCTCATTATGACACGACAGGGCTCCCTGAAGAGGAGACCATGGGCCAGCTGTCTCACCTCCCAGCTCCACAGCTGCCATTCATTTTCCTTGGGGCTTTTCTCGCCCTCACCTTGAACCATTGTAACATATGTCCTTCACTCTGCCATCTTGTTTCACCATCTTCCAGCTTTACCCCCGTCATCATCTTTCTGATTACTCTCTTTAGACATCTTATTCTGCTTGTGCCAGAAGAAATGAGAAATTCTTGTCCCACTGACTTCTCCATTATTTCAGTGGGAAAGGACATGACCCCAGGCTTTCAAAGGATGCCTTTGCTTTACCCCTGTGTCCAGAGCCACACATAGAGGAGAGTTCTGACTCAGGAAACCCCTGACCCACTTCTGCTTCCGTGTGGCCAGAATCTGGTCAGAGAGTTCTGTCTCCTGGCCATAAGAGAGACAAAACCCCAAGTGGTTCTGGTCTTTACTGGTTGACATCCTTCGTATAGTGCACATAAGAAATCACCAATACATGTGCAATTCCACTGCTATGACATGTGTCCTCATATTTCCAGGGTGATGGGAGAGCTCTGATCAAGGAACACTCACCCCAAAGCATGTCGTTTCCCTATCGAAGTTTCATTGCAATAATTGAGTATGTGAAGTGTTTATGTGTCAAAACTTAGATAGGAAACTTCACGTACGGGGATTTCTGATTGAACACCGATGAAGATGCCAAGTTAAATAGACCATTGGAATGAAACAAATAGTTCCCCTGGGACTCAGCCAGAGAGAACAGCCAGCAGCTTTGGTCTTCAGGGCCTTGCCTGGGTCTTAGCGGTTTCTTTTACTAAAGTCAAGATAGAGACATTGGCAAGGCCACTGAATTGGTGACTGTCAACTGGTTTCTGCCCACCCCCCACCCCATGATTCTGAAACTTCCCCGTGCCCTTCTCCCTTGGGAAGGGGGCAGGTCGGGATGGGGGTTGGGTGGAAGTGACCTCGGCACGTGACTGGGAGGGACTTGAGTCCTTTCCCAGGCTGAGCTGCAGGAAATAGACCAAAGTACCCTCCACCTCTCTCAAACTCCCCTGGGTTAGCTACCAACAAACAGCAAAAGAAAATGCTTGTTCATGTCTGTAAAACCAGAGCCCTTTTATTTGAAAACATTTATTTTAAAAGGATAGATTTTTTTTTTTTTTAATTAAAAACAGAGGTCGCCCACTGGCAGCCTTTGGAAAGGGTACAGCCTACAAAAATTTTCATTTGGCCTGCATGGTATATTTGTTTATTATTTTTTAATATGAATTAGTTGTCAGCATTTTAAAAATAGGCAATTCAAATAAAATTTTAGAGCTTTGGTTTCTCTTGAAAAATGAGATGGTTGGCTTTTTCTGGGTCAGTCAGGAGTTGACTGCCCCTGGGTGGGGATTGCTCCTTTAGCTGGGTCTGTGGACTCTAGTTTGCTTCAGTCTCCATCATTCTCTATTGTTTCTTAGACACAGAAGCTGAGTGTCACTTGCCACCTGTAAGCATGCCCGCACTGTTGTTTGCTTTTTCCTTATACCTGTTATATCACCTGCCTGGATCCCATTGGATTGTGTTTAAGACCCCCAATTTAAAATAACAGGTACTAAGTCAGAGAAAGACAAAGCACATTATACCACTTATATGTGGAATCTAAAAAAATGATACAAATGAACTTATTTACAAAACAGAAATAGACTCACAGACATAGAAACCAAATTTAGGATACCAAAGGGGAAAGGTGGTGGCGGGAGGGATAAATTAGGAGTTTGAGATTAACAGAAACACATTACTATATATGAAATAGATAAACAACAAGGGCCTACTGTGTAGCACAGGGAACTATATTCAGTATCCAGATTGAATATAATTGAATATAATAATCGAATATATATTGAATATAGTAATAACATATAATGGGAAAGAATCTAAAAAAGTATGTATATATATTTATATATGGAAAAGAATTTTTTCAGATTCTTTTCCATATATATGTATACATATACATGTATAACTGAATCACTTTGCTGTACACCTGAAATAATACGTTGTAAATCAACTATACTTCAATTAAAAAAATAGTAAAAAATAACAGGTACTGAATTAAGCTATGATTAAGCCAATATAACCTGGCTGTTTTCCCTCATCCTCCAAATGGTCTTCTGAGTTGTACCTTTTTCTGTTACTTCAACTCACGCCTTCCTAACCAGTCTTCAGCTATGCCCAAGACTGGGCGAGGGTAATCTGTTTCCCATATAACATTTATTTTCATGCCTGCCTTGTATTGTGAAATTCCATATTCCTAACTTGCTTGGCCTTGTCAAATGTCTGATACACGAGGCACTTTTATTATGGCTGTAACCTATGTCTGCAGCCTCAGCTTGCATTTGTAAAAGCAGTATCTTGTTTTCCAGGGATCAGTCCATTTGTTTCCCCCTTGGTGGGGCTCCAAGCCAGTGAACGTGGGTCTCACTTTGACCGGGGGGCCCACGTGGCTGCCAGGAGGCCAGGGGAGTCGGGATCTCACCGTGCCCAGGCATTCTGGTTTCCAGGGTGGCATGGCTGGCACAGCCTCCGAGGGGCTTGGGAGCAGATGTTTGTCAGGCTGGGCATCTGGAGGAAGGCAGGGGCCTTGTGTGTGAGGACGGACACTGAACGCTTTGTTGCAACTTGACTTGGTTGCAGATGGGCTCTTACTTCGGCTCCTCCTTATGCGCAGTTGACCTGAACGTGGACGGCCTCTCTGACCTGCTCGTGGGGGCCCCCATGTTTTCTGAGATCAGGGACGAAGGGCAGGTCACTGTCTACATCAACAGAGGAAACGTGAGTACAGAGCTGGGCAACATGTGGACAGGGTGTAGGAGAGGGATGTTGGCCCTGGGGGGAGTAGTGACTGAGCCCCATCACCCAGAGGAGGTAAAAAGACATGCTTCTTACCTTCAGAAAGCTCCGTGTGCCATCAATGGAAAATTATACTCAGTGTTATGACTGAAAATATACAGGGGTCCAGAAAAATCTTAATGACTAAAGTTGAGTGATTCCTATGTACCAGGAACCGTTTCTCCTGCTTCCTGTGAATAATTTCAGTGACATGTGCACGTGGTATCGGGGGTCCCCATTTTTCAGGTGAAAAAACTGAGGCTCAGAGAGGTTAAGTCACTTGCCCCAAATCACACAGATAAGAAGCAGTGGGGCTGGGATTTGAACATAGGCAAACTGGCTTTGGAGGTGGCATGCTTCATCTCTCTTATTTTGTCTCCTTGGGACTATATACACACCTGCCCACGGAGGCAGAGAAGCCTTCTCAGAGGACATGATGGCTGGGAGGAATCTTGAAGAAAAATGGGAGTTAGGTAGACAGGCGGGAGTGGGCTGGGAGCTGGGCAAGTGGATTGAGGTGTGAGGCAGTGGGACCATAGTTCAGCGTGTTGGGACTGGGAGGAGTGGAGGGGGGCCACCCCAGTGGCCAAGGGCTATAGTCACGATGTCCCTTATTCTGCAGAACCATGAAAAGGATGTGGCCGAGTCAGAAAGATGTCTCTGCAGCACAGTGGAGGGTGGGTGGGGGCAGGGGCTGAGGGGCAGCAGTGCACCCGTGGGTGCAGGAGACCAATGAGAAAGTAGAATCTTTTCAGGATCTAGAAGAAAGAATATTCAACAAGAGGGAAATGGTTAAATGAATAAATCCTGTGACCACCAGCCTTTAGCTAACATGAGAAAATGTTTATGAGATAATCAGTGAAAAAGCAGGATAAAGACTGCAGGTACAAACAACCTTTAAAAATGTACCAAATACATAAGAGAATGTTAATAGATCCCTCTAGGTGGTGATGCTTGGGTAGATATTTAGCTTTATCTTTATCCAAACAGTGAGAATGTAATTCTTTCATAATCAAAAAAGTCAGTAAAAGTGTACTTTTAAGTGGTGACCAAGGTGTTAGTTATCCTATTCGGGAGGGGGTGGTGGTGTTTAGCTATAACTAGGTGGGCAGATGCCAGAAAGGGCAGTTATTTAAAGAGGAGCCAGGGGAAGTTAGAGCTTTGAGCTTTCTTGGATGTTTGCAAACTCTATGGGAAGGTGGATCTAAAACCTGGGAGGAAAGATGCTTCCTGGTACCTGTTGGAACAACTCATGGCACCTGCATCTGCACTGACCTTCCAGGAAGGGGGACAAGGCAGGTGAGGGGAGAAATGAGGTGGTCGTTATGGAGATGAGAACAGCCGGCATTCAGTAGCTGCTGGCCACCATATATGCAGGAGACTGCTGCATTTGCATGGGTGTTAACTTGTCAGGCAATAAGGTGATCAGCCCAACAGCCCCAGGACATGGAATCTTGGACCAGGATAATCCCCCAGACCTTCTGCGGCAGCTGGCACCCACACATCCCACCCCCAGTCAATGTTTCTTAATACCATGTGGTTACCCTAAGTACAAGGGTATTCTTATTTCTGTTGAATTTCATCTTATGTGATTAATGATTGCAGGGCAGTGTGGAGGAGTGGGAATAAATGATGACTTGCCTTTGAATCTTGGTGTCGCCACTTACTAGCCTGTGTGATGTGGACAAATAGCTTGAAACCAGCAGCTCAGTTTCCTCATCTGTAAAGTGGGCAGAGTCATAAGGTCTTTCTTATAGAGTCACTGTGTGATTTAAATGAGGATGTGGATATACAGTGCCTGGTACATACAAGGAATCAATGTTTCTCTCTTTCTTCACCACACTGATGGGAAGAAATCAACACATTTGTGTTGTGGGGCAGAGGTTTTGGTGACTTAAGAACTCATCACATCTTTACTGTTTGCAAGTTGTTTGAGTACAGTGGAAAAAAAATTTAGTTGTAATGAAAGCTTTGGGATGGCTTGTGGATGTACAGTGGGTCTGAGTGCCTCTACCAAGGGGCAGGGTTAGACACTCTTGTGCCTCAAAACATCGTGTGTGTGTGTGTTTTTAAATATTTTATTTATTTATTCATTCATTCATTCATGGCTGCATTGGGTCCTAGTTGCAGCGCACAGGATCTTCTCTGCGCTCAGACTTCTCTAGTTGTGGCGCGCCGTCTCCAGAGTGTGTGGGCTCTGTAGTTTGCGGCAGGTGGGCTCTCTAGTTGAGGTGCCCGGGCTTAGTTGCCCTGTGACATGTGGGATCTTAGTTCCCTGACTAGGGATCGAACCCACGTCCCCTGCATTGGAAGGCAGATTCTTAACCACTGGACCACCAGGGAAGTCCCTCAGATGGTGTTTTAACGCTCTGATAGTCACGTGTCAATGATTTGGGGGTAAAGTGGGCATGGCTTTTAGTGATACCATCACCATTGACCCCTCCCTCTGTTGGTTGGTGTTTGCTTAGGAAATCCAAACCACACATGAAAATGGGCACAGTTGTGTGTCCTGTTATCACTGCTCCCACCCCTTAACCAAGAATTATTGGGTGTTGGGTTTTCTGAACCATGATTCCCTCTGCCAAGATTACTAATACATGCACCCTACAAAACAGCTTTATAAATTTGTACCAGAAGGCAGAGGAGAGCAGAAATGGAAATATGTACTCCCTCTAAAACAACTTTGGGGATATCGTGGGGAGAGGAGACTGTGGGGACAAGCAGGTAGGTTGGTTAATAGGTTGGTGTATAGAGCATTAGGACAAGGGAGAGGTTTAGTCATCAGTGGCCAGCAGTGGGTCTCCTTCCCTCTAAAATGCATCTCAGGTGATCGGAGACCTTCATGGCACCCAGGTGGAAGGAGCTCATTTGGCCACCATCGGGTGTTGGGGGGGGGATGTTTGGGTGCCTGGGATTCTGCCCAGGTGTTTCCTGTCCATGGGTGTGCTGCAGGGCAGGGCGGCATTCCCGGCTCTGTTTTTTCATTCTTTTTTTGGTTATTCTGTTTGTTTTGTTTCCCGTTTTCCCTCCATCCTGTTTCCCAGGGAGCCCTGGAGGAGCAGCTGGCCCTGAGTGGGGATGGCGCCTACAATGCACACTTTGGGGAGAGCATCGCCAGCCTGGGCGACCTCGATGATGACGGGTTCCCAGGTCAGTGAGCTCGTACCTGCCCTCTAACTTGCCCCTGTCGTGGGCGCTCCGGGGTCTACCTGCCCATGGCAAGGCCCATCCATGTACACTGGGGAGAGGACGCCTGTTAGAAACCACATTTTCTGTGTAGACACAGGGCTGAGCCCTGAGCCCACTGGAGTTTTGCTTCCATGAAATCCCTTCTCATCAGCTCAGTGTTCTTTGCTATGTGTTTGTGGTGCAGTGAACGTTGCGGCTGGTCCATAGGGGCTTCTATGGCGGCCAAGTCTGAACCAGCTTCCTCTCACTACAAACCTTGCTTGTTTCTGAGCCTCTGATGCTCCACGATGCTCTGAGAGCATGGAGGAAGATCTAGTTGTCAGTTTGTGAGAGTAACGTTGATTTTTTTGGTAAAGGGAATACCATTTTATATAATTCCTTTACCCAAGAACGGAGTTGACTTTCTCAGTTATGCAATAACCATTGTCTATGGAGTTCCCTTCTCAGACAGACATTAGGGTGGGTGGTTGATATTTGCATTTCTTTTATTGGTTAGATCAATAATTTATTCCTATGAGGATGAGGGAGAAGTTTTCTGGAACTAACCTCTTCTCAGCTTCTATAATTTTCTTTCTACTTTTTTTTTTTCCTGCTGCTAAGAGGTCATGTGCCTAGTTTAATGTTTGAACAAGCAACAACCAAGAAATTTCTAGACATCATGGCGGGAATTAGAGAATCCACCATTATGTTAATGGCTTTTCTAACCCAGAGCTGCTTTTCTCCCCCTAGATGTGGCCATTGGTGCACCCAAGGAGGATGACTTTTCAGGAGCGGTGTACATCTATCACGGTGATGCCGGTGGGATGGTCCCTCAGTACTCCATGGTAATTGGTGTGAAAGTGTCATGGTTGCTGTTCATACATTCATTCCACAGATACATACAACACACGGCGTTGTTCCTGCGTTCATCTTCCCCCCCCTCCAGTGGAAGACACAAACCATTGAGACTGCTTTTTAAATCAAAACATATTTATAGACTCCCGAGTTTGCTCATATCCAGGGAGGCATTCTGCCTACAAAAGATAAGATCCAAATTCTTAGCCAGAGTTAGAATGATTTATGTAAGAAGAGGTGGATTGCTTTTTCTGGTTACTGCTTTGTCAACCATCTGTGCTAAGCCAAAGGAATATCTTGTAAAATATAATCTAGAAAGACAGTGGTCCATGGAGGAGGGACATGAAAGCTGTCACAGGGCTGTTGTCATAGTTGGCATTAAAACGGGGAGCTGGTCAAAGCCCTGGCCTCGTGCCCCAGACTTGGGAACGTGGAAGTGGTGAGTTCTGTTTTTTGCCATATCAGCTTGGAGTTCAGTCTTGCTGATGGTGTCAAGCCCAGCCCCTGGGAAAAAAGGAAGTCACTCTGGACAGAAGCATGGTCAGGATGTTTGTGGATGTTTGCGTGTAGAGTGGCACAGGCCTGGGTCTTTCTCCCAGTGGGTCAGCAACAGAAAGGGACTGAGCATATGTCAAGAAATTTCCAATCAGCACCTGCTGATTTACTGAACATTTACTATGTGCTTACCGCCTCGTATTCATGCTGACATTTCTCGTCACCAAGAAGCTTGCCTTGTATCTTGATTATTGCGAAGGAAACAAAACTTTGAACTGAGTCCTGTTCTTATAAAACGTTCTATAACATGAAATAGGAAAGTATCGAAAGTTGTCCACGTACTAAAGTCTCTAGGTAAGAAAAGGCTTTGCAAGTTGATTTTAAGAGGCAATGCATATGTGTAAGTTCAAGGTGTACGTTCCTAATTGTTCTTCCTGCAGCAGATATGAGTTAGCTAATGAAGGGTTGAGGGCTGGCTGGTTTGCTGCCACTTGAGCCCAGATTCTCATAGCTGGGCCTCCTGCTCAGCTCCGTGACTCTTGAAAGAGGCAGTTGCCAGGGGAGGTGCTGGTGAGAGCAGGGATGCTTCCTGAGCGCCTGCTCTGCCCTCTCACCTTTAGTCCTCAGAATAGCCCTGTGAGATGGGCACCTTGGTTATCCACCTTTTATTTACAAGGTGACTCCAGGCCAGGGAGGTTAATTAACATGCCCATGGTCACCAGCTAGGAAATGGCAATTTGACCATGAACCTTTGCCAGTCTGTCTCCCAAACCTCCTACTGCAACCACCGCCCTCAACTCCACATCGGGAAAAAGGAACGCTCAGGGAAGATCAGTTGGAAAACTCAGAACTATGGAAGTTTATTTGTCTGTGAGGCATGTATACTCTGAGGGGCATTTATCTACATGGACCATCCTCTGTGCATTAGAAATGAGTAGTGGTGGGAATAAACTCCTAGAGGATTTAGCTGAGGTGGCAGGAGGAAGAGGGCTCTGGGCACAGTTTGGGGGCCACATCCGTGTCTCAGGGGCTGCTCTACCCTGGGTCAGGGATGCTGTTCCCACTGTCACAAGCTGAAAGTCATCCAGGGAGCAGCCATCCTTGTGCCACCATCGAGGTCACTCTCCATGCTTCCTCCTGGAAGCTTGTTCCCGGACCTGGGAAGCTAATCACACAGAGAGGCAGCCTGTGAGAGACCCCCAGCTTCCCCTCCTCTGGCGGCCCTCTCGTGTTTGTTGTGTTGCTGGGCGGACTCCCTGCAGAGAACTGAGGTATAAATTTTGTGGTCAGTGCGGATCGTCTTTAGTAGGAAGCAGGGATCAGCAGCTGGACCCGTCCTGCCTTTGTCAGCACGCAGCCTGGCTCATTAGCTCTAACAAAGAGAAGTGGTTTGGGGCTCTTTAAAAAAAAAAGAAAAAAAGAAACAACCATGATTACACGTTTCCAGACTCCTAATATGTATGTGATAAGGTTTGTGATTTTAAAGGAAGAAAAATCCTTTAACGCCAGGTTCTCTCCAGGGCCCAGGTCTGGACAGAGCGGGCATTGTGTGGGTGAACTACAGGAGGAAGTCAGAAACAAGTCTGGGCAAGGGAATCGCTTTTCTTTGGCCCAGATTGGTGTTATTTCTGCTGGATGCATTGTGAGATCAGGGTCTAAAGTTCTTCCATATAACTCTAACTCATTCCTCTTTCTCGAGTTTACCATGAAAAGTGTTGATTTTAAGATCCTCGTGCGCCTTTCTCAATTTGAGAGCCCTCCAGGCATGTCACGGCGGCCTCTGTGATCTTTCTCCTGCCATCAGGACACCGCATGTAAACCTGGTGAAGTGGAGGTTTCCCAAGGCTCCTGGTTTTCATTTAGAGTTATTAGCATCGAGCAGACTTATCTTCCTGGCTTTATGGCCTAATGGCCTGCAGATGTCTGTGGGATAACTTAAGCCTGCATCGCCACCCCCAAAAGGACCACCCCTTCACTCTTCTCTGCTTGTCTCAGCCACAGCATACCTTAGAAATGCAAACCCAGGGCAAGCTGCTGCTCGCGTCATTGGACCTCAGAGCCGAGATGGTCTGCTTCAAGATGTGACTTTTAAGAAACATGCAGATGCACATCCGTGTTTCCTTAGACAGAGCCATTGGGGATGTGGGGCTCTGCCTGTTATCAAGAAACACTTCTTCAGTGTTTCCCTACAGTGTTCTGATTTGTGCTTTGATGCTTGCACATTTCCTGTTGGATGGTTTCACTGAGGTGGCAGGCAGAGGGTTATTAGCAGTTATTGGCCGCTGCAGGGTGGGGGAGTCCCTGCTGTCTTCATCTGTAAACCCTGTAGGAACACCTCCTCCCCGTACTCGTGACTTCTTTGCAGGATGACTCGGTGAGGAAAAGGATAAGGCAAGAAAGTCCCAAGTGAGCCACTACTACGTGTAAACCTGGTTCTGACATGGAGGTTGCTGTGTGGCATGAAAACAAAGCATTTCGCTTACCATCTACATCGAGGGCCTTGGGAGGGAAGCCTCCCCAGGGAGACTGTTTAGAGAAAGGGAAGAAAGAACAGGTCAGATCCCAGAACATGGCACTTTTCTGATTCAGGAAGTTTGATATCTTTGTGAGGAACTGTGCCACACAAGCATGGATGTGTGACAAAGGCTGGTTGTACAATGAATATTCTTGGACCAACACAGCATGTGTTGTGTTAGCATCTGTTGAACTTAATGATGAAGGAGAGATAAGTACAGATGTTCGCGTGCCCTGTGGCAGAGGAGCTGTCAGTGCTGAATGGTCGGTTGAAGGCTGCCTTTTAGGAAGAAGGGTGGCTTCAGCTAAGTTTTTGGATTTCCTACAGTTTGTAGAAGGTTCAGGACCATGGAGTTCTAGATGTACTAGGTAGAGCTGTTTCATCCTGTCTGTGATGCTCAGGAGCCTGTAGATCTTTTGGTTGGCTTGATTGAGAGCTGCCTTGCTAATTCCTGTCCACCTAGGGAACAGATGACGTGTGCCTCTTAGGAGTGTTCCATGTTTAGTACATGTTTGGGTAGAGAGATATAAGGACAATATGTTCTTAGAATTTCAGCCAGCTCTACCTGTATAAGCACAAAACAGAACCTCCCTTAGAAACGGAAGTTAACCTTGATCCATTTGGAACTTCATTCAACACATCAAAACAGTAACACACTCATCTAGGTGGCTTTTTCATTAGCACTGAGCTTAGAAAAAATTTTAAATGGTGACATTTGACTAAGGCAAGTAATAATAAAGGAGTGCATGGTCTTCAACTGCCTGCTAAAGCCCCCCACCCCCTACCCCGATAAAATTCGGACTATGATTTTTTTCTTTGAACAACTTCAAGGCCAGGTGTCCTAGGGAAGCTGCCCTAAAACAGTCACTGGTTCTTATTTGTGACCGTGCTCCTTCTGGTGACTCAATCTCTCTATTGTCTGTTTCAGAAACTTTCTGGGCGGAAGATAAGTCCAGTCCTGCGGATGTTTGGTCAGTCCATATCAGGAGGCATTGATATGGATGGAAATGGCTATCCCGGTAAGCTATTTTTCTTTAAAAGCATATGAGATAAGCAAAGATAACCAGTCTGGTAAGCGTGATCACAGATGTGACCTGTATTTAGGATTAGGAAAATTCATACAGTAGAATAGGGTATTTTGCTTGGTGTTTGACTTTTAAGATGAAAGTAGTGTTAAAGTTTATTTTTCAGTTTTAAAATGTTCTACTCCAAAGGGTTTAAGCACCAGGAAGGTGGATTTCTGCAGTAATTTCTGTGGCAGCAAGTCTTTCTGCTAAAGACCAAAAGCACTCCCCACATTTAAAATGATAACTAGTGAAGCCTCATGTTTGCCTTGATATTTGAGCATATTCGGAGGCGTCTTCCTCTCGAGAATGAAGAAGGCACTGAGCAACCCCCCACCCCCACCCCCGCCGTGAGACAAGTATTGAAAGAAACACTTGGAGCAGGAAGAAAACCATGTCATATGTCATCTCCCTGACGGACAAAACAGACCTTCACCATTCAAGGCTGGCTGGCTTGTCTTCAGGGTTAATTAATGCCTTGTGGTGACTGAGACTGAAGAAAAATGTACGATTTCAAACCCCAATCCCAAGTGATATCCGGTGTAGGTAAAATTGACTGGGCAATGGAGTAGTGGTTCCTTTGCTGCCTGAAGGGGATGGAGGAGTAGGTGAGGTGAGGAAACAAAGAGAAGAATTTGGAAAAACCCCAAATCATCATGGAATTCAGAAGAAATGTCCCTGAAACTCTAGGTCATCTTGCTATCTTGAGAAAGTGTTTCTTTCCATTTAAAATGCCTCAGAAGGATCTATGAAAATGAATGCAATCTTGTACGAGTCTTTTTAGGTTTGAGAAAGCAGTTCTTGTTCTGGGCAATTTGTAGCCATCCCTAAATAATACCTACCGTTGGTTTAACCCTCTAATATGTGCAGAATGCTTCCCTGTGCAATGTACATCATATAGTTACCCCATAGGTAGCTAAAGATGGGGGTGTCTCCCCAGTTTACAGACAAGGATACTGAGCCTCAGAGAACTAAGGGCACCAGAGACCACATCATTGTGGACAGGAACCCAGGCTGCTTCTCTGTAGTTGCATGGTGAGCAGGTATGGTCACACTTCACGACGGATGTGGATTTCTTGCCTTGCATTTTTCCTAAAAGAAATGGCAAGTGCATCGGGTTCTTTTATTTTCAAATATCCAGGCAATTTAAAAAGGCTATTAGAAAATAGCAAAATTAACAAGCATACCCAAGTGCAGAAATTTTAGCAGCCCTGCAATCCACAGATATGCTCTTTGTTTTTCCTTAATGAGGACGTCGTGTAGATGTAGGGATTCAGATGCTTGGTTCTGTGAAGTAGTCATGGGAACCACAGGGCTGAGAGGTTTATATTTGAGGGGAGGAAAGGCAGAGAGCTGTTGGATGAATGCATACTTCCTAAATTAAATTTTTTAGGAATAAACATTACCAGCTAACACTTCTCTTGATTTATAGTTTGCCAAGTATTTTCATGAGTTTTCTGATTTTAATATCTGATTTAATATATTTAATAAATATATCGAACAAGTGTGTAATAAATATATTCTGATTTAATTATTATGAAATATTGTCAACTTTTGAAGAAGACAGTGGGGATAATTATCTCCATTGTGCAGACAAGGACACAGAGAGACTCCGGGGTCACATAGAGTGAGGGGTGGAACGGAGATGATTCACATGTTCTACAGAACTTAGAGCTTTTCCCAAGAGTCATTTAATTCCAAGTGTCCCCCTCTCTGATTCTTTGATGTCCAAAATAAATATAATGTGAGCCACTTACATAATTTAAAATATTCTAGTAACCACTAAAAAGATAAAAAGAAACAGGTGAAATTAATTTTCATAATGTTAATTTAGCCCAATGTATCCAACACATTATCATCTCAACATACAATCAGTATAAAAATTATTAATGAGATCGTTAATGTTTTTTGGTACCAGGTCTTTAAAATTGTTTCGTGTCTTACACATACAGCACATCTCAGTGCAGACCAGCACGTTTTGGGGTCTCAGCAGCAACATCTGGTGATTGACTGCTATATGGGGTAGTGTGGCTCTAACTCCTACAAAGTCATTTCAGAGCCCAGGGGGGCCCCCTGACCTTGAGGCTGGCCTCCATTGCCGTGGAGCCCCTTGACAGCGGGTGGGTGAAATGGGCTTCAGCAAGTTTCTGAATCTGTAAACTTGTGGTTTTCAGATGTAACTATTGGAGCTTTCATGTCGGACAGTGTGGTTCTCCTAAGGTGAGATGCTTCTCTCTTTCCTCTTGGCTCTTCGTGGGTGAGGGATGGAATTTGGTGGGGAAGGGGGGCCCAGGGGAGTTATTCATCATTAGCAGTCACTCTGCCCTGTTCCTTGCAGGCAGAGGTGCTTGGTAAGTGCGAATGCTGCCTTTGTTTTTTCATTCTTGTTATCCTCTATCCCAGGGTTTCCAGCCGGTGGGCCTTGAGTGGTTTACGTGTGTGAGAGGATAGCATCCTCTAGGATGCTAGAAGCTCCATGGTGTCATTTCCTGTGGGCGCCATGGCACTGCTCTATCCCATCTCTTCATCCCTGCACCCTTCATCCTGGCTCTCCCACCTTGTAGTCCCCAGCCCCCCAGGGCCTGGGAGCCTCCTGCCCCCTCATTCTTTGGTGGCAGCAGAGGGTGAGGGACATGAGCTCAGGCCCAGTCCTCGCTGTGAAGCCCATGCAGTCTGGATCTCTCCTGCAAAGGCCAGCGGGCTGCTGGCCTACCCATGAACCCTCTCCAAGTATTTCTGTCTCTGTGACTCAGAGAAGGCAACATTACACTTTGGAGCGGGAGCCAACTCATAGGTTTTGTTAACAACCTGATTTCAGAACTTTCTAAAATAGGCTAGTAGGATCTTAGAGCTGGAAGGGATCCCAGAGGCCATGGATTTCCACACCCTAGATTCCTCTCGTTCAGCAGGGCCTTCCTCTGAGTCTCCACCATAGTACCACACAGCCTCCTCTGTGCCCAGGGTGGGGATTAGTAACTTCTGAGGGGACCAGTTCACCCACAGGTAATGAAAAATGTTAAATTGTTCAAGCTAGTTACTTTGCACACACTTAACTGACAAATGCTAATTTCAAGGTTTGTCATATTGGCAGCAGTCAGAAAATCCATGTGTAACTTACTTTTTCAAGATAATGATCATAAAATTCCTGAGTCAGAAATGACTCTGCTACTCCAGAAATTATAATACTTCTAATATCAACCACTACTCATTTATTGAGCACCACAATGGGCAGAGAATTGTGGGGAAACATAATATTTCAGGCATTGTCCATTCTACACCAAGGGGATTAGTTAAAGCAAGCCATAAATACATCATAAAACCTCAGCTATATAATGAAATATGTGATAGGTGCTGTATGAACAGTATAGATAATAAATATTCTAAGGATTTACAAAAGATGATGAACAACACCCCAGGGATACTCTAGACAGAGACTTGGATCATATTCTCTCATCAAGACGCATAGCCTCAAGGGCCTTTGGCTTTCAAGTTCTTTCTTTCCTAAGAGTTGGCTTAACATGGCCAATCATGTTGGAAACGAAATGAATAAATTTAATATGACATCCCCCCCCACCGCCTGACAAATGTTAAATTGTTAAAGAGGCAGAATAGCCTTAAGGTTAAGGGTGTAAACTCTGGGGCAGGGTGGTCTGGGCTCAAACCCTAACTCTGCCCTTACAAGGTGAGTTTCCTGGGCAAGTCTGGTAACCTCTGCTTCAGGATTGTCATCTGTTAAAAAGGCAATAATAGTACTTACCTCACTGGGTATCATAAGTTCTTATGAGAGCTCAGTGAGCTAGAACAGTGCCTGGTTTAAGTGCCCAGTAAATGTTAGCAGTTTTGACATCAGTTGGGTTTAATTTGCCTGCCTCAAAGTCTGCTTCTTGGTCGCCTGTCTTCCATATAACAGCCCTTCAGTATTTGAAGGTGGCGGCTGTGTCCCTCAGGTGCTGACTTCAGTAAGATGGGTCCTTTAATTTCTCCCCACGGGACTGGATTTCTACTTTATCACCCTTCTTCTGGGTTGGTAGTTTTTCAGGTAGAAGAGCTTTCATAGCTCCAGATGGTTGCTGTTGGACTTGTGAAGCCAGGGCTCTGGCTGGTGGCCTCATGAAGTCATTTTCCCTCCCTCTTCTGAGCAGTGTGCCCTGGCTTCTTAAGATTTCCCTTGAATAAAACGTGTTCCCCCACTTCTCTTAGTGGAAACCAGGCCCTCTCCAAACTGGGAGCTTCTGGCACAAAAGGCACATCTCATAGGTTCTGCATTTTCATCATTCTTGTATTATATAAGCTTGTAGCTGTGAGCTCTAACCCAGAGGGGCTTGTCTCCTTTTGTCCTCTGATGTGAGGGACAGCCCTCCCCAGGGGTGTAAACATAAAGCGTAAACATAAAGCGAGGCAGTGACACGTGGATGGGAGACCACAGACCCCAGCTTGGGATGGAGGGTTGAATCGGATGAGGTGAACTCTAACGGGGCCAGATGTAGAGTCCATGGAAGAGAACGCCTGGAAGCACTCCCGGGGAGGGGAGGCTTTAGGAGCAGGGCCAGGAGCACCGGCTTGGATGGGGAGGTCCGCGGAAGGCCGTGACGCTACTCTAGGGGTGCCAAGCTCACCATATCCCATTCCCTCATTCATTCTGCTCTGTGCATTGACCTGTTGAGACATGAAGTAGCTCCCTGGAGTAATGGATGGCTTTGGGGATATCCCAGTTAGTGGTCTAACACCTTCACCAGGGTGCGGGCTCATTATGTGTCCCCCCCGACCCCGTCTCTGCCCTGCAAGCAACATGACCCCACAGAAGGCCAGGGTCACTGGAGCAACACCACGTCAGAAAGTATTCTGACTGGTTTTATTATTTACCTGGAAGTTAAATATCAGGATCAAATCAAATATCAGAATTTGAACTATCTGAGAAGCATCAGAAAGAAGTATTCCATGGAAAAAGAAGATGTGGTGTGTGTGTGTGTATATATATATATATATATATATATATATATATATACACACACACACACACAATGGAATATTACTCAGCTATAAGAAAGAATGAAATGCCGTTTGCAGCAACACGGATAAACCTAGAGATGATCATACTTAGTGAAGTAAGCCAGGCAGAGAAAGACAAATACCATATCTCACTTACAGGTGGAATGTAAAAAAAATGATACAAATGGACTTATTTACAAAACAGAAATAGAATCACAGACATAGAAAACAAATTTCTGGTTACCAAAGGGGAAAGGTGGGGGGAGGGATAAATTAGGAGTTTGGGATTAACATATACACACTACTATATAGAAAATAGATAAACAACAAGGTCCTACTGTATAGCACAGGGAACTATACTCAATATCATATAATAATCTATAAGGGAAAATAATCTGAAAAAGAATAGATATATGTATATGTGTAACTGAATCCCTTTGCTGTACACCTGAAACTCACAACATTGTAAATCAACTATATTTCAATTAAAAAAAAAGTGTTCCAGCCACCAGCTTCTTTAAAGTTTCAAGCACATTTGCAGTGCTGTCTTTGGGTGCCCCTTTGCTTTCATCTCAGACTGTGAAACCCAGTCTCCCGCCCCCCAGGGGTGTGGGTTGGCCAAGCTCTGCCCTCGGGAAGTTTGTTCTCTGGGATTAGCTTGAGAGGGCAGGCCTGGTGTTAGGGTGATAGGCGCTTGGTGTTAATGCCATTGAAGATCAAAGGAAGTGATCAGAGAGGCTTATGAAAGATTTCTGGGCTTTTCCTGGTCCAAAAACAATACTTGGAGTTGAAACAAAAAGGCTTGAGGGAACTGATCTGATGGATGTTGGAGATGTGCTTGTGAAGGTCCTGGTCTGTCATTTCAAAGGACTGTTGTTTTTTTTTTAAACAATGGCTCATGGAGGTCCTATTGTCTGTACCACTCACTTCTGCTTCCTACTCACCTCGCCTTCCCCTGCCAGGCTCTGCCAGGAGAAGAAGTGTCCTCCCCACTAGGGGGTCCTGGGGTGATAGGAGGGCCTGGGCTGCTTCTGTGCAGTGACTGGCAGGACACATGGGCAGCTGGGGTTCTCACAGGGTGGACGCCCTGTTTTGTGAAACTGGCTCCTCCTGTGGTTTTCAATCCCTTGGCCTGGAGAGGAGGTTTCACCCATTTAACAAGGTTTTTTGTTTGTTTGTTTTAATTTTTATTGGAGTATAGTTGATTTACAGTGTTGTCTTAGTTTCAGGTGTACAGCAAAGTGAATCAGTTATACATATATCCACTCTTTTTAAGATTCTTTTCCCATATAGGCCATTACAGAGTATTGAGTAGAGTTCCCTGTGCTATACAGTAGGTCCTTATCTATTTTATATGTAGTAGTGTGTATATGTCGATCCCAATCTCCCAATTTATCCCTCCCACTCTTTCCCCCCGGTAACCGCAAGTTTGTTTTCTACATCTGTGATTCTATTTCTGTTTTGTAAGTAAGTTCATATAACAAGTGTTTTTGAATACTTACTCTCCTGGGAATATCAGGATGAACTCACCAGGATTCCCACCCCCCTCGGAGGGCCTACAGGGCGGGTGGAGTGGGTTTGGAAATGGACAGTGACCTTAGTTAGTAAGTGAGGTGAGGTGTGAACACAGTGTCGGGAACACAGAGAAGGAAGACATCCAAGTGCCAGGGGTGCTAAGGAACACTCGAGTATTTTCCAAGGATGAACCCAGAAGGAAGTTGGAAAACCGGATATTGGATTTCTTCCAGGCAGCGCTGTTGTCTGACTTTCGTTAGACCTACAGCTGTATCTGCTCTGGGATCCTGCAGTTCCTTTCTACCTGTCACAGCTGTTCCTCTCTTGACCCATGTCTCAAGGCAGTGCTGGCAATAGCGAAATCCCCTAACCCCATCTGGGCCATGCAGCTCCTCGCTTCCTTTTTTCTCTGAGGTTTTCCTTAACGCTTTCTTTTCTCAGAGTTGGTGTTGGTCCTGGTTCCCATCTGTCTTGTCCCCCTGGATGCTCTTTGTGGGATCACTGAACACAAGTGAGGTCATTGTTCTCAAGCTGCTAATGCCCCTTAATCTTGTTATGTCACCCCAGTGGCGTGAAGGCCGGGGCACCTTGGAGGTAAAAGGGTCTTTTTGTGAGGCCTGGAGGGGAGAAGGTTAAGCCATAGCTTAGGTGAACCATCCCTCAGCAGATGTTTGCAACAAGAGCAGAGTGGTGTGATTCACCTCTGCTTCTGTTGGGGAGCCCCCGGGGAGTCCCCAGAAGGCCAGCAATGATGGATGGAGTCCATCCATCAGGCCCTGGGGGGTGATCCCTGTCGGTGAGAGGAGTGTGGTGGTTTATTGGGTTTCACTTGGTCCCACCACCAGGCAGGTTGGTTTCTTCAGCTCTAAAGTGCTTTGGTGTTACCAGCTGGGACTCCATTCATCGAGGTCTTTTAGAAAAATACTTAATGAATTGATGGGAGTAAATGAAGAGAGTAGGTTTGACCCACTGGATGGGACTTTGCAGTTCATGCTTGTAATGGCAGTAAATGCTTTGGGGAATTCCTGCTTATGTATCTATTTCTTGAGTCACAGCATCCCCTATAGGGACGCCTCTTAAATCTATTCCTATCTTCCTAATATAATGGAAATCAGAACTTAACTGGTGAAATTTTAAATAATCTCTCAACATCTTGTGGTTCATTTACGGCTTCAAGCAGATGGATGTGTTTTGTTAACAACTAACTTGCCTTCATTATTGGGAAGATAACCATTCATTTATTGGGAAATAAGCTGAGAAACTGGAGAAAAGGATTTGCAGAGCACCCTGGCCATTCTCTCTTGGGCTATTTCACACTTTAATTAGAGGCTGGGCTGAAGCCCTGGGATTTGTCCTGTTGGTTTACTTCTCATTTGGTTCTGAGT
Source organism: Phocoena phocoena (assembly GCF_963924675.1). Classification (NCBI taxonomy): domain Eukaryota; kingdom Metazoa; phylum Chordata; class Mammalia; order Artiodactyla; family Phocoenidae; genus Phocoena; species Phocoena phocoena. The sequence goes on along the minus strand of NC_089228.1, from coordinate 48,826,559 downwards.
GCTGCTCTTCACCGTGACTAAGTCGCCTTCCTCTTGACCTGTAGGGCGAGACCCGTCATCACGGTGGATGTCTCCATCTTCCTCCCCACCTCCATCAACATCACGGCGCCCCAGTGCCACGATGGCCAGCAGCCTGTGAACTGCCTGAATGTCACCGCCTGCTTTAGCTTCCACGGCAAGCACGTTCCAGGAGAAATAGGTAAAGAGCCACCGAGTCAGGGCTCAGCATAGCCATCTTAGCTGGAGTGGGCATGTGGGGTCGTGGGAAGCCAGGGGATGTTTCTGGGGTTCCCTCCTGCTGTGCATCCCAGCTGGTTTTGTAGGCAGCAGGCCCACAGGCTAGATGCCCTTTCCCCTGAGGTTCCCCCTCTTCTTTTCTTACCATTGTTTTTCCAATTCATTGCAACCTCTAGCTCTCAGACAAATAATATTTGACTCTAAGCATCCTTTCTGCAAATGTCCATGGACCAGACTGAAACCTCACTGGGCCATGGGTGGGATAGGTGGTGGGGCTTGTGGAAATGCAGTGAATAGCCTGGCCCTTCTGGAACATTCCATGCAGTTAGAAAAAAGAAGTGGTGGGACTTTGGAGGCTCTCCCTTGAGCTTGCAACACCAGTCAGATGTCAGGGGCTTGTGTTCTTTACCGTGGAATCAGAGACCGAGGATGGGTGGTGGGATTAGGATTGCTGAGTTTTACAAAGGCTCGGGCTTCCAAAAGGTGGGGAAGCTGCTTTGTTAGCTTCAGATGTTGGAGAAGGGGCAGGCGAACCCTGGCCAGTGGCAGCTGTCTCTGCCGTTTCTCTGACTGGGAGAGGACGACTTGCTGGCCCAGCTCCAGAGACTGGGCCAAGCCCAGGAACAAGATAGGATCAGTGTGTATTAGAATTCAAAGTGTGTGATCACCTGAAGGAAATGAATCTGGAGCAGCTGTGCAGATTAAGAGGTCTTTTAACTTGAAAGACATTGAATAATAGAAAGTAGAGTTCCAGGAAAATGAAAAAAAACAAAACAAAACAATAAACACCACCACTATTAAGGACCTGGACTCATTGAATTTCTTAGACAGTTTTTGTGTCATGAGTGTCTCCCCTCCCTACTCACTGTGTAGTCCTTGGACCAGCAGTATCAGCATTTCCTGGGAGCTTGTTAGAAATGCAGAATCGGAGGCCCTGATCCGAACCTCTGAACCAGAAACTGCATTTAGCAAGATCCCCACAAGATGCTGGTACACATTTAAGTTTGAGAAGCTCTGCTTTGGAGCACATGTATGTGGGCGCCCGGACACGCAGAGCTCACGGTGCACACACTATTCCATTTCTCCGCCGCACCTTGAATGCTCTACCTTATTTAACAGTATGCTAATCCTTCTAGGCTGTTTCATTGGCATTTCTCTTGATCTTCAGGTGGATTGAATAAGCTCAACAATGAAGCCTTGTGTTTTTTATATGGATTTTTGAAAAAGAAATTTCAAAACTGAATATAAATTTACTGTGAACTTGGGACTTGGTTAGTGAGAGAGGACTAACAAACTTTTTGTGTGCAACCCAGTGAGAAAAAGATACTTGGTCCGGATCATACAGGTCTCGGTGAAGCCAAGAGTTGAATTCTGGTCTGATGATACTATTGCTTCCCAAAAATGATTTCCCACCACCTCCCTAATTGTTTAAGGCACCACAGTCTCTAGGAAAAAAAATGTTCTGATGGTCTTGGGACTCATATATCCTCTGCCTAATTAGATGGTGTGTCCTTTATCAATACCAACTTGTGATGTAATTGAACTCCATTAAGAAACATTTTAAAAGAATTGTTGAGTTGAAGATTACTTCTGTTGTGTTTAAAAATAAGCAGAACTACTCTACAACTCTAAGAACAGCAAGCAATTAATAGTTCATGTGTGTGTTCATTTGACAAATATTTACCGTTCGCCTGCACGGGCCAGCCGTGTCCTCACGGAGTTTTTAACGGGAAATAGAAGGAGTTTCTGTTTTGATCCTGAAGCTGCATACACAGTTTTCGGACTCAATAACTACATCACTGTGGTGGTGAAAATGGAGGTAAGTTGGGTAGAGCAGGAATAGAGGAGAAGAAACCAAGATGCAAATTTTGAGCAAGAGTGATTTCAGAGCATATGAGATCAGTGGGAGAGCAAACTCTGATTTGTAGGTTCAGGGGCTGAGCCAGGAGGAGATATGGGTTTCTCTTCATGCTGCCCCCCACAAGTGGATCCTTCTGGAACCCCAGTCATTGACCCCAGCCACCAGGTTCCTGTTCATTGACCCTGGTCATCGGGGACCCTTTCCTTGACCCCAGTCATTGGGACCCCTTTCATTGACCTCCAGGCAGAATTATAATTAAGGTCCAGGCTAGCAATGGCCCTTCAGTGCTGGGGTATGATGGAAGAGACAGGCTGTCGGATGACATCCAGTGTTGCCTTCCTGGGCAGCAACCTGGCTAATGTCCACCTTAGGATGTGGAACGTTGAGCAGGAGCACCTGCCCCAGTGCAGGTTACTTCCTTACCCTCCATCTGCCACATGGGTTCATTGATGAAATTAGACATCCCTTGACAGTCTAAGGGGATGTTTGCCCACATTTATTTAAGATTCAGGCATGAAGAGGATGATAACTGGAGACTTTGGGTATTCGTACGGCAAAGCAGGAAATTTTCTATCCCTGGCATTTTCTGTCCCTTCCTCTGCCATTCAGGGAAATGAGCTATATCTCAGTCTTCGCAGTAAAGGGAGAAATGTAGAAATCTGCCGCAAAATAAGCCGGCAGGGGAATACAGAGAGTTTGAGGAGGGAATGATGGGAAGTCATGATGGTGTGATGAGGAATCAGGTGGAGGCAAAGTAGCCAGGTGGATCCAGATGTGGGCAGAGTGCAGCATAGAAGCAGCCCCTTGGTTCTGTACCACCGGGAAGATCAGGTCCCCTGTTTCCATGTCCAGGAAGGATGGGAGCACCTTCAGCACACAGACATCCTCCTCTCTCCTCCAGGCCCAGCAGCCAGTGCTGGCCAGCTCAGTGTCATCGCTCAGGCCTCTGTGTTGGGAGCCCAGGGCTGGAACTCCAGTTATGAGCCTTCCTTGCTCTCACTGCTGGCAGCTGCACAAGAGCATGTTAGTGGTGGTTTTGGCATGGCGTGCTTGGCAAGTGGGCATCTTCTAGGCACCTCTCAGTGTCTGCCTATCCAGAGCTGAGTCTGTCAGCAGAACGGCTGCATTTGGGCAAGACAGCCTGGGCAGTGCAATAAAGAGGCGCCGGTTGTGTGCTAGGTACTTCGGAACAGTTGTCCGAAGTGGCATATATCTGCTGGCATCTTCAGCTGCGGGACCACCCTGGGGATGTCTTGGGGGGCCGTAAGCGGTTGACATTATAGTCATCTCTTTGGTTTTTTCTCTCCTTTGGGACGTGATGGGGCTGAAGCATACACACAGAGAAGGGACTCCTTTTGCCTCTTCATTTTCTGTGTTGGTAATGGAAAAACCAAAGCCCTCACTTGGTCACAGAACATTCAGGGCCAGCTGATGACCCAAGCCACTAGAGGGGCTGCTGCGGCTTCTGGCAATGCTGTGGGAACTACAGAGGTTCTTTACGGGGGTGACTCTGCCTTGGCGCCAGTGACAGCTTGGCAGGGTCCATCCAGGAAGATGGAAACCACACCAGTTATTTGAACAGAGAGCGTTTAACGTTTGGAATCAGTTAAGCAGGTCATGGAGGACCCGGAAGTAACTGCAGGAAGCAGCCACCACTTCTAGGTCTGCACCAGGGATCTCAAAGGTGGTTTCCAGACCGGCTGCCACAGCAGTACATGGAATCTTGTTAGACATGTGAATTCTGCCTGATTTGGAAACTCTGAGGGTGGGGCCCAGCAAAACGTGTTTTAAAGGAATTTTTTTAATATATATAAATTTATTTATTTATTTACTGGCTGAGTTTGGTCTTTGTTGCTGCATGTGGGCTTTCTCTAGTTGTGGCCAGCCGGGGCTACTCTTTGTTGTGGTGCACAGGCTTCTCATTGCAGTGGATTCTCTTGTTGTGGAGCATAGGCTCTAGGCACACAAGCTTCAGCAGTTGTGGCTCACGGGCTCTAGAGCGCAGGCTCAGTAGTTGTGGCTCACGGGCTTTGTTGCTCTGTGGCGTGAGGGATCTTCCCGGACCAGGGTTCGAACCTGTGTCCCCTGCATTAGCAGGCGGATTCTTAACCACTGCACCACCAGGGAAGCCCGCAAAATGTGTTTTAACAAGCTTGCAGCTGGCTTAGGTTTGAGAACCTCTGGTCAAGGGGAACAAAGGGAAAAGGTTATACACGTGGTGGACCACTTCCTTGGGGTCATCAGAACCTAGAAGCTTGGAGAAGCGACCTTGCGGACCTGGCATCTAAACCTCAGAGGAGGGGACAGTGGCTGGTGCTGCTGGTACCTCAGAGGGGTGCAGTGAGGCTGGTTCTGAGGTGTGGGGGAAACATGAAACGAGAATTAACTGCTGTTGGAGGCGGCCTCCATGGAAAACTGTTGCTGGGTTAAGCTCATGGGAAGCCCCTTCTCCTCTTCCAGGCTTGCAGCCTCCCTCAAGCTCTCCATGTCTGCAGGGCCTCCCAGAGAGCTACTGGCAAGGCAGAAGTGAGGTTTGCAGAGTCCCAGCCGAGCAGAGCAGCTTTTTTTTTTTTGCGGTACGCGGGCCTCTCACTGCTGTGGCCTCTCCCGTTGCAGAGCACAGGCTCCGGATGCGCAGGCTTAGCGGCCATGGCTCACGGGCCCAGCCGCTCCGTGGCATGTGGGATCTTCCCGGACCAGGGCATGAACCCGTGTCCCCTGCATCGGCAGGTGGACTGTCAACCACTGTGCCACCAGGGAAGCCCAAGCAGCAGCTTCTTAAATCCATCACAGGGAGTCACTGAAACTCCTGTTGGCTCATTCAATCAACAGATAGTTATTAGCTTCTGAAAGGTGCCAGACTCTGTGCCCAGTGTTGGGCACAGAGCATGGAATAGGCCAGTCAAGGTCCTTGCCCCCATGGAGTGTGTGTGGTCAGCCCTGTGCTCCGTCCTGGGGTGCAGACACCATGCCCAACTCAACCCCCAGAACACATTTATAACGGATTTCATCAAGCCATTTAAAACAAGAGTTCGGCTCACCTCAAGTCTTATTAACCTTCATTCTTGGCCTGGGGAGCAGCGTGTGGCTCCTGGGAGCCTCCTGGCTGCCATAAGCAAGGCAGGTGAAGGCCATGCCTGAGAGGCCTCTGCCCCTTACCCACGGGCTGGGCCTGTACCTACTTGCCGGCCAGGCTGAAGCCTAAATGCACTTGTCAGCCCTTGGAGGCTGAGACTCGAGCTGGCAATCCTGGACTCTCCCCGGAGCACTAAATAGAAACCAGGCAGGGCTGAGCCCTAAGTGGTTGTGTTCTGTGCTCTGACCCAGCTCCCTCACGTTGCTGTGGCTCTCGTATAGCCTGGCGAAGCTGTGAGTGAGCAGGGGGCCTGCCCTACCCCTGGACAAGCAGTAGAGCCCAGGTCCTGATAAATGGCACCAAGGTCATGCAAGCCAGTGGCAGAAATAAGTCTGACACCAGCAAGCTTCCCCAGACCCTTCCTCTGGTCCTAGGGGTGTGTTTCTACTCAAGAGAACATTTGCACACAGAGAACATTCCTTGAGCTCCTTCTGGTCTCTCGAGAAGCATGGAGACGGGATAATGAGGCAAATCCATGTTCTATGAGGAGGGAGGGGATCCTATTCTAATTACCACCTCATTCCTTTGGGGGAGGGCGAGAAAAGTTAGGTAAGTGGAAATAGCCTTTTTTCCCCTCTCCTGGAAAACTCCGAGGGAAGCTCAGAGTAAGTCAAAGGAGGATTTATTAGTAGAATTTCACAGCTGAAATCATGTTCTGATGGAGAATGGGAATGAATCAAAACTCTCTGGGAGCGACCAGAGCCGTGCTGATGCAAGACAGCTGGCTCGATGCTGGCCCGGGCCGGTGTGGGGGGCCCTGGGGAGCCAGCTGGGGGGCAGGGAAAGGAGGAGGCTGGAAGCATGACTCTGGGCTGATCAGCTTTTCCATCAAGATGACATCATTCGACATGGCAGGGACACAAGCTGCCAGAAGGAGAGCTGAGGATGTGAAGTGTGCTGTTGGAGCAGGCCCTAATCAGAACCAGCACCTCCCCGGCCCCGGCTGACTGGGCTGGGGGCAGCCGCTAGCAACTCCACCAGCCTGTTGCTCCCACGGCGTGGGCCGCCGAGCCAAGGGGCTGTCAGGCTGCTTCTCCGGCATCTCGTCTGCTTCTTAGGCGGGGCTCCCTTTTAGACACACTTGGGGTGGGGGCTGATCAAAACTGTTAGCAGTGAGCTCAGGGATTTAGGGTGGTCCACCCTTCTTGCCACTCTGGCAGCTACCTCCTCACTCAGGCTGGGTTTCCCATCATGGGTCTCTGGTTTTGTTCTAGAAGAGAGATTTTGCTAAGGTGCTGACTTCTTTTTGTGTAATTTAAAATGCCAAAATAAATTTTAAATCAAGGAGAAGCACTGAGTAGGCAGTTCAAAAGGGGAAATGTTTCCAAAATGATTGCATTTGGTGAATTGGGTAATTTGGTCTGTCTGATTGTATGCTTTCTTGTTTTAGAAATATCTGGTAGGTGAGTGTGTTGGCGTGTGTACACTCTGCCCATAGCAGAGCAGCGGTTGTGGTCCTCAGCTTGGCGTTAGTAACTCAGCTGTTTCTCCCCTCCCTTGAGTTGCAAGAAGAATCTATTGGGCCAACAATTCTGCAGTGAGATGGGGTTTTGGAGAACTAAGCTTGATGTTTGTTTGTAAAGTATCTGCACAGTTCTTGGCACATATGGAGGGTGGAATTCATTCTGTTTTCTGGACTTGCCCCATTTTAATGCAGATTCTTACAGAAGCAGAGCCTATATCAAGGATTTGAGTGCGCATTGTTGATTCAGGAGGGGATCCCAGGAAACATCAGTAGGAAAGCAGGACCATGAGATAGGAAGGGAAGGCAGCTGTATTAGGGTTCACCAGAGAAACAGAACCAAGAGGGTGTGTGTATATGGATATTATAGCTCAGAGGCAGTCTGGAAGCAGCACTTCTTTTCTGGGGGGGACCTTGGTCTTTACATTTTAAGGCACTCAACTGATTGGGCGAGGCCCACCTGCATTCTGGAGGGTAATCTGCTTTATTCAAAGTCTACTGATTTAAATGTCAATCCCATCTAAAACGTACCTTCATCATAACATCCTGATGGGTGTTTGACCAAATATCTGGATACTGTGGCTTAGTCAAGTTGACTAGAAACCATCACAGCAGCTGGATAGAGGGTGTGTTATTAAACAAGTTACCACTGTAACAGGGCGGCGGGAGCAGAATCCTGCTAGGGAAGTCTGGGAGCCAGTGTGGAACACACCTCACGGTTGGTTACCCCACCCAAAGGACCAGGGAGCTGGGGTCATGCTTTCCTGAGCGCTGCCCCAGGGGCTTTAGTCCTTGGTGCTCCTGGCCTGCCATGCCCACGGGTACGTGCCATGCCCACCAAAGCCCTCGGGAAAGGGAATGCAGGTGCCGGCAGTTGGAAGTTGGGCTGGACAGCAGGGAAATGGTAAAAGCCAAGAGGATGTAGGTGGGGCCCTGATGCTATCTGCTCTGTCTTCCTGTGTTCATTTCCACCCAGGCTTTCTCTGGGCTCAGCCATTCATTGCTGACGAGATGGTTCAAACCCTCTGTTCTCTCCTTGGTCACCCTTCATGCCCACCCAGGGGAGGGCGGCTGTAGCTCTCTCACCTGGGAGGACGGCCAGGTGGGGGGCTGTAGCGGGGACCCCACTCAGCAGCTGCTGCCACCACATTGGTTACTCCACCAAGGTCTTCTCGCTCATCTTCCAGCAACACCCATCTCCAGTCCTGATCCTGCTAAATGGAACTTGGAAACTCACTTCATTTATGTTGTACATATTCTTATTGTTTGGCTGTTGCTCAGGGAAATTGTGATTAGGAGAAAGTAAATTAGCCAAAGTTCAGCTCCAAATCTCTATACTCATTCTGCTGTCTGTGCAGATTCTGCTGTCTGTGCATTCCAAGAGTGTGAGTTTTTTGTCTGATAATATAAAAAATGCACCAAGAACCAGCATGGTAGGAATAGCCCAACACTGGAGATGAGCAGAGTTCCAGATTCCGCTCTCTGGCCTGCAGCAAGTCTTGTTCCCTCTTGGGCCATCAGTTCCTCATCTGAAAAATGAGGGTCTTGATGTAGATGGTCCCTAGGCTTGCCCAAAAGGTTAGACATTCTACGAGTCTACCCCATTTCCTGCACTGTCACCATCAGAGCAGGTATGTAAATCTTGTATAGGTTCCCATGTTTTCTCTGTTGAAGTACTTTCCCATGTGCTTTCTTCTGTTCCCAAAAGTATCTCCTGGGATCATCCAGGTCGCAGGTACCTCCTGGTGATCTAGCCTTGCCTTGGAAATCAGCTGTTTGCTGAAATAAACAAGCTGGGGCAAACCTGCCCTTGCTGACCAGGAATCTGCCAGCTTGGCCTGGCAAGGTCCCTGAGATGGCAGAGGCCCAGGAAAACCATTAAATGCATCAAAAATATACCCTGTGGCAGCTACAGAATGCCAATCCAGGTCACCTTCCTCCTTCGTACCTCCCCCAGTGGCTGATCCCTTTGATGTTATTAAAAGCCAGAGCCATCCGCATGGCCCCAGCTTCACATACTTAAATGCCAGGAGGCATTAGGCTGATTTTTTTTTTGGTGCAAGAGCCCAGCTTCTAGGAGGCTGGTGTGTGGAGCCAGGGCAGAGGCTGGGTCATCCGCTTTCCTACTGCTCAGCAGTCTCATCTGGTCATTTTAGGGACAGAAGCTCCTTTTCTCTCACTTTAAAAATACCACGTTCCCCTGAATCCACAAAGCAACTAAAAGATAGTGTTACATAAAAAAGTGTTATGGAGGGGCTGACCTCTGAAACAGGGTTCTGTGGGACAGAAAAGCAATGAAATGGGTCTGTTAATACCAAAGCCATATTTACCTAATAAAACACATTGTCCCATACTTACTGACAGACTCTGAAATAATGGAGGCGAAACCCTTTGGGTTTTTTTATCCAATGTGTGTTCTCTATCGTGACCATTTTTTAAAGTCCCACATTGTGTCACAGTAGGTTCTGCCATCTGGCATTACACCTTGAGGCACAAGGTGATGAGGTTTCCTTTTTGGGAATGCACCCCAGTACAGACCCCACAGTGGTCATGGTTTTGTTGAACCGATAGGCACCATAAAACTGGTCACTGTATGGCGGCCTAGGAACGAAGTCAGCTTCAGCCGCCCCTGTGTTTCCCTGAGTGAAATCTCCATGAGGGCAGGAGTTTGCCCTCATTGTTCTTTGATGTGTCTCCCATGCCTGCACAGTGCCCAGCTCAGTGGACCATGGATGGCTACGGTCCAGTAGATGTAGCAGTTATAGAGCCCGACGCAACAGCTGTGCAGCAAGTCAGAATTATTGGGTGATTCCTCCCTCGTGTGGGGCATATGTCCTGTTTCTTTATGGGAGTCAGTATTCCATGCAGCCTTGGTGGTTTCAGCAGCTTCTTGTAGTATTCCTTGTAATTGTCCTGCCTTTCAGGACACTAATTGTGTTAGGTACAACTAACCATTGATGTGTATATTGGTGGCTCAGATGATAACTCGTGAGGTTTAAATTGTGGGGAGCTGTGAAGTGTGATTCCCAGAGCATCCCCAGGAAGACAGGGCTGTCCCAGTGTCTCTGGATTCTGGGGGTGTCTGGCTGTATGTTTCTCTCTGAGATGGTGTTGATCGGGGCTGCCTGCCATCAGTCCTCTGTGCAGCAGGGGGCTAGGTATTGTCTGAAGGGTGCTTATGATCCTCTGAGGGGGTCTGGAGGGGGCCTTGTCACTGTGTCTATCCTCGCTGATGTTTTGACCTTATTCATTGGCAGGCCTGAATTACGTTCTGACGGCTGATATGGCCAAAAAAGAAAAGAGCCAGTTGCCCAGGGTCTACTTTGTGTTGCTGGGAGAGTCCATGGGTCAGGTCTCAGAGAAGCTGCAACTGGTCCATTTGGAGGTGACGTGTCATCATTACGTGGCCCATGTGAAGGTCAGTTCTTTTTATCCTCAAACTTTGATCTCTACAGATGTTCATTTGGAACTGGTGGAAACTTTTATTGTGCATTACATATGCTCTGACTTTCAAAATTTTATTTTACAAGGTGGAGAACATTCGTTTCTTCTTTTAAAGTTGGAGTTGGGCAGCTCTTTATTGATCTTACTGTGCTGGTCTTAGCCTCTGAGGGGGGTGATGGTAGGCCAGGAGACCAGCAGTGCTCTCTGGCCTTGCCTTGTTCTTTTCGGATGTTTTTTGTCCTCTCCCCTCTGTGAGGCTCAGTAGTCTTCTCAGTGGAGAGACACAGAAGCACATGCCTCTGAGTCAGCAGTGGTGCTGGATCACACTGTGCCTGATACCTTTCTCGGTGATTCACTACATATTAGCTCATAGTCAAGGTTAAGGTCTTTTACAACTGGCTTGATTGTCCTCTCTTGATTACTTCCTGTTTATTTTAGGAGTGCATTTTATGGTCCCTTTCCCCTCAATTAAATAAACTTTCAAAATGTTTTTCTTCTACTGAAATTATTTGTTAAATACACTTTGCTGCTAATTCAGGAGGCCAGGCTTCAATTAGTTACAGAGAGGCCCCTGTGTAGGCAGGTCCTGTCAGGTTGGGAGTCTGGTGCCCATTGCTGCAGGAACAGCCAGCCACTGACCCCCAGGCAGAGACAGCAAAGGAGGTGGAAGGACCCCCATGACCCAAGCCACATGATGGGTAAGATGAATGTGGGTTTTGGTGTCACACAGACCCACTTTGTGTCCAGTTGGATGAGAATTTTGACTTCTCTGTGTCTTAGTTTCTGCATCTCTAAAATAGTTACCTTAAAAGGTGGTTGTAGAATTAAACATTACATGATGGATATACTTAAAGGACCTTGCACAGAGTCTGCCACACAGCAGGCACTCAGCATTATTATTCGGTTGGACCATACGTAATTGCCAATATTCTAACATTCTTGACTTACAAAAATGATTACATGTAGTTCAACCATTATTAATGACCAGTGGCTTTTTGGATGATAACAAAAATAGACTACGGATTGGAGATGAAGTGTCCTTCTATTATTATGTCGTTAGTGCCAAAGCAGGAGAGTAACAGCTGCTTCTGCATGCTTCTGGGTTGTAGATAGAGAAATGCCCCACACATCCATGGCACTTTGGCCCAGAGCCTGAGTCCATGCCCCTGAGATGCTTTTCAGTGGGGCTGGGCTCTGTCTCCTGCCAGGACGCATGCAGGGGCCTGCCCAGACCAGCTGCCCTCAGGCCTGGGCAGTGAAGGCCATTTATAAAGCAATTCATGCTCCTGTTAAGCCAACAAGCCACCCACCTCTCTGGGTCTTAGATGATGTTGGCTTGTGAGCACCCTTGGGGGTATGAGGCCGTCAAGTCAAACACTGCCAGGCCTTCAAGTGCCTGCACTTGGCGTCTCCACACTTCCTGGAGGTGGGGCGTCTTCCCTTGGGTTTCTTTTCTCTTTTTTTAAAAATTTAATTTATTTTAATTTTGGCTGTGTTGTGTCTTTGTTGCTGCGCGTGGGCTTTCTCTGGTTGCGGCGAGCAGGGGCTACTCTTCGTTGCGGTGCGTGGGCTTCTCATTGTGGTGGCTTCTCTTGTTGCAGAGCACGGGCTCTAGGAGCACGGGCTTCAGTAGCTGTAGCATGAGGGCTCAGTAGTTGTGGCTCTCGAGCTCTAGAGTGCAGGCTCAGTAGTTGTGGCTCACGGGCTTAGTTGCTCCGCGGCATGTGGGATCTTCCAAGACCAGGGCTTGAACCCGTGTCCCCTGCATTGGCAGGCGGATTCTTAACCACTGTGCCACCAGGAAAGACCTTCCCTTGGTTTCTTTATGCTGGTCTCTTCCACGAATACTTTCCTTCTGGGCTCTTGCGACTTCTTGCTTTGACTGAGAGGTTACCCCTTCCCATGTAGCTACCAGGAGTCTTGGCTGTGGGATAGGGCCACACAGAGCCTGCAGGGCTTTGCAAAATACACTCAGAAAACAGCAATAATGAGGTGCAGGCTGGAGGTAGAGCTGTTTCTGTGGTGGCTTCTGAGGATTAACTGGGGAAGAGCAGAGCTGCCCCAGGCTATTGGTCCTGCAATGTCCTAATATCTAGGGTTCCCAGACTTAGCAAATAAAAATATTAGACTTCCAGTTAAAACTGAATTTTCAGGTAAACAACAAATCAATTTTTTTTTAGTATAAGTATGTCCTAAATAGTGCATTTACTTATCCTAAAAGAATTTTTAAAAAAATTATTTGTCGTTTATCTGCAATTCACATTTAGCTGGGCATCCAGTTGGAAGGGTCACCCTGACCGATATCCTTCCATCCCACAAGTGGCACTTCTCCCATCAGTCAAAACACTGCTGACAAGGAGAGAGATTGGATGGGGGTCAGAAGAATTTGGAGGATGAAGGCAGAGCTCAGGAGCACAGAGCAATCACACACTTTTATGGGATTATTTGGGTCATTTTAAGGAAGAGCAAGAGAGCAGGGCTTCAGCAGGGCTTCTTGGACCTAGAAAAATTTGGATATAGTTATTGCTTGGCCATTTTCTCATGCAAGGAGACCGGGGTGGTGGGATCCATCAGGAAGTCACAAGCCTCTGATGCCTTTATGGTTCAGGAGATGCTCAAGGTGGATGATAATTTATAGCCGTGTGGGAAGTTTTTTTCTACCAGGCATTGTCTGTGTCATAGCAGAGGACCCTGGGGACTGGCAGAGGGAGCCAGTGAAGGTGAATGCTAATGGGCCGGTTGGCTGTTCGCGATGTGGCCCAGCTGGCTTGGCCTGTGGTTTCTCCAGTTGTGGGAAAACAGCTGTGAAGGCAGTGACCCTTGTGTGGCCGAGGCAGGCAGCAATGCTGGGGGCAGGGAGTGGCAGCCTGGCCACCTCCTGGAGTGGGGCCGGGGGCTGGGAGCTGCTCATCAGGGCGGCAGGGCGTGAGAGCACAGCGCAGCCTTCTTGATGGGGCTGGCGCTGGGATTTATAGACAGTGAAGGAAGAGAGAGAAAAGTGTTCTCCCTTATCACACACCATATGGCACGCAGGCAGGGAGGCAGGCGCTAGGCGCTGGGTGTGTTTTGTTTAGGCTATCTTTAGGTATTTTTTTCCTTTTTTTCTTTAAGCCCATTCCAATCTTTTTTTCCCTTCTTCCTTTTTCCCCCGAAGTTTTCATTCCATATATGGCGATAAGTATCTCTATCATAGAAAACTGCTCTGGCTGACACCTGCCTTCCAGGCTGGCTGCGTTGTCCCATTTTGTTCCTTTCACAGCCCTGGTGGGGCCTCTGAGGTGTACCTAATTTTATGATACACTGCATCCTCCTGGGGGTGTGGATCCACTCTCAAGGCTCACTTGGTCAGCAGAGCTGAGGCAGATTTTGCTGCTTCCTTGGCCTCTCTCCCTCAGAGTCCACAAGCCCCAGTTTGGGGGATGGGCCCCCTTCTACTAGTGAAGCGGCCTAGAAACCTCTGTGGGTCCCCACGGTCACAGGTGAAAGCCCACACACCTCCCCTCAGCCTCAGGGCTCTCCACAACTTGGCCTCAGTTTACCTGTCCAGCCGCATTTCTGCATCACATCACACATGCCCTGGGCTCTTGTCAAGGTGGACTGACCCTTTACCCCTGGAATGTGTCCCTCATGCTTCCCAGTCTTAGTTCTTGTGCTCACCCAGCACTTCTGGCACTTGAGTCACCACAGGCCCAGGTTTTGTCATATCCGTGTACAACCACGTACCACCTGCGTGGTTTTTGCATTTTTTGGTCTCAAACGTGCACCACCTGCGGTATTTTATTTCCTAATTTTTCTTTCAATCATCCTTTTGCCTGAAAATAATTTATAGCAGAAACTGTACACTCCTGTAAGTGGAACACCAATTATTGCCTGCCAAAAGAGAAAGTAACTGTAAACAAAAATACATTGAAGACACAACAGTGATGTTGAATTCTAACTGGGCTTCATTCTTTGCTGAAGTCCCTGAAGAAGCGGCCCGCTCTTCCTGTGTGTTAGAAGGGGAAGTTACAGAGTGCTGTGGAAGTATTAAAGACATGCTGGCACCACAATGAACTTTCTCTCTGATGCAATCAGAAGGGCTAAATGGGTATTGACTGTGGAGTAAGTTTCCAAATGTATGGGTCCTTTTATAGAGCCCTGCCCACGTGCCGTGGGAATCCATGCCATGAACCCCGTATGGAAAGCCCTAGGGCCTGGACTCATTCTGCTTTGATTGGCTGTGCCTTCCCCCTCTTGCCTGCTGAAGGGTTATCTGTGTTTCAAGGCTCAGTCAGCCACCAGGTCTTAAACATCCTCAGCCAGCCGATGTCCTTGGCCCTGGGGAGGCTGCCATCAGCTTCCTGCCTTCTCAGAGCTTGTTCCATGCTGCCCGACTCCCGCTTTCGGAATGATAAGCATGAAACAAATGCTTGCAAGACCCAACTGCGCTGAAGTGACTCATTGGGTCAGCTGGACTGTGGGGTCACCAGGAGCGTCTCATCAGGGACCTCTAACCACTCTTGGACCTCTGGCTGGGAGGTGATGGAGTTGAGGGTTTTGGATGCATGTCTGTGTTCCCTCATCACTCCACCATTTTCTGGTCTCTGTATGTACCTGGATGGTAACTGTGCTCCATCTTCAAGTCCTGCACAGCTCCTTGAGAGAGCCAGCCCTTTGTGAGGTCAGGTGCTTATGTCTGACAGCCAAATGAGAGCCTTTTCAGGAGTGGGGAAAGCAGGCGACAGCTTTGAGCTTATACAGGGACAGTGCAGAAGGCCAGGCGAGGCTGAGCACGGGGTCAGCTGCCTCACTCCCAACTGTGAGGATCCATGATCCCCTACAGAGGCCTCCAGAAAACCTCTGGTGAGCGAAATCACGTGTCAGACATTGTCAAGGGAGCCAACAACAGGATTAATGTGAAAAGGAAAAAAAAAACCCACTCCACACTAGATGAGGGTATATAAGAGCACCGCTGGTTTCTCTGAGTAGCTGCAGATGTTCAGGAGGCTGTTCTCTTATGTTGCTGGAGAATTCTTCAAGGGAGTTGGAACCTTAAGCTACTGCAGGGCTGGCCTGGCGAAGGGAGGGCAGCACACTGGCCACCCGGCAGTCTCGGAGGTTACGCCGTGGGCTTTGCCCAGATGTTGTAGTTTTTTTTTCCATTTTCACATCCAAAAAAATGCCTTAGGGCCAGCTTCAGTCACGTGATAGACTGAGTTTGAAAAGTGTTTGGATCCATTGAATGCCAATTTTCAGAGGTGCTGGAGGCTTTTATTTTCTTGTTTAAGAAACAGTTAAGGAAGGAAGATTAAGTTGGAGTAAAGAAGACCTCTGTGTGAGGAAGAGAAGAAAGGAAAACAGCAAAGTTTTCTTCTTTATCTGGGAAGTAAATTGCTAAATCTCTTGATAAAATATCTTAATCATCCTGATAAATCAAATAAATAGCCAAAAAAAAGTTGTAAGATTTGGATACAAAAGGAGATACAGCCCTTAGATGTAGGAGGTCATCTTAAAACATTTTTAAAAAATTGGTAATATATGCACATAGTTAAATATTTTTTTTAAACTGTACTAAAAGTTATAGAAAGAAAGAACATCTCTCAGCACCCCATTTCTCTTCCGAAGGCATCTGTGGTTCCAGTTTCTTGTGTGTCTTCCAAGAGCTTGTCGATGAATACACAAAGCTGTGTTTTACACAAACAGCAGCATGCTGTGGCTCACTGCTGTGCAGCTTCCTTTTTCCTTTTAAAATGCCCAATAGCAGAATAGGTAAGCAGGTTTTGGAAAGGTTGTGCAATGGAATACTACTCAGCAATAACAAAGAACGAACTGCGGATGTGCACAGTAATGTGGGCGAATCTCTAAAGCATTATGCTAAGTGAAGGAAGCCAGACTCAAAAGGCTGCTACTATGATTCTATGGAAAAGACCAGCTCAAAAGACAGAAAGCAGATCAGAGGTTTCCAGAGGCCAGGGATGGGGTTGGGTGGTGGCATCCATGATTGGCTGCAAAGAGTCATGAGGGAAGTTTTGGGGGTGATGAAAATATTCTAGCAGGATTGCGCTGGTGGTTATAGGACTGAATACTTTTATTAAAGCTCAACAAAAAGTTTGCAGGTAGACCAGGCTTTAAGAGGAAGATCTGGAGTTGTTTTAGACACACTGAGTTTGAGGGGCCTATTAGATGGTGAAGTGGAGATGTGTATATATGAGTCTGCAGTTTGAGTAGTGGTCTGGGTTATAAGTATAAATTTTGGAGTCATTAGAAGATAGTGTTTAAAGCCATGAGATTTGATGAGATCACCAAGGTAGTGAGAGAGAGAGAGAGAGAAGGGAAGGAAAGGGGACCGTGGGTACCCAGCACCAGGAGTACTTTTCCTCTTGGTCCCAAGATGGATGCTGAGTTCCAACCACAGTGTCTTCTTTCCATGCAGGAAGAAGGGGGAAGGGCGAAATGCTCTTGCCTTCTGATCTGAGGCCCTTTTAAAGAGCCTCCGATGACTTCTACTAACAACTCATTGACCATCCATATTTTAAGGGAGGCTGGGAAATGTCAGTTTCATCTGGACACTACAAACCCTAACAGTGTAGAGCTTTGCTCTCCAGTAGAACTTTCTGTGATGTTGGACATGTGCCATATCTGCATTGTCCAATATGGTGGACACTAACCACATATGACTATTGAGAACTTGAAATGTAATGAGTGCCACTGAGGAATTTTTACTTTAATTTTAAAGTTTAAATGTAAACAACCACATGGGGCTACCATTAGTGGCTACCGTATTGAACAGTGCCGATTTCTGCTGCAGTAGAACACAGAGTCTTCATAGGACATTGGTCACACAAATCAAATGTCACAAGCCAAGTGGAAACAAATAACTGGTGTGAAGTCAAACTGACTGTTTCATTTTGCACTTACATTGATTAAAACCTGAGTTTCAAGAATACCGTAGAACATGGTCTCTCTCTCCAGGGTTCTTTTGGAGCATTCACACACTTGCACACACATATCTGCATGCACATACATGTTTCCATAGGCCATAACAGTGGGGGGAGGGGAGCGGTATTAGAATTGAGAAAGTTGGATGGTTCACCCTGAGTGGATCATTTCAGGAGTGTTATAAACTTGCATCTGATGTTTTCTATTTTCTTCTCTGTGGCTTGAAACTGTGTAAAAGGTGGCAGTATAGAGGATGGAGATACAATTGCTGGGTCAGGAGGGAGGACATTTTAAGGTTTGAGACATATCACAGAATTGCCTTTTAGAATGTAAAGCCCCCCCCCCCCCCCCCACTCCAATGCTCTTGCTAGTACTGGGTGGAGAGATTCCTTTTCAACTCATATTTGTGACCCACATGAAGTATACACTTCCCGCTTGGGTGGTGAGGGCTGGGCTGGGCTGATATGATCTGTGGTCAGCCACGGGGGAGAGCAAGTGCTTCACCTGGGTCTCTGAGCTTCCTCAGATGACAGTGGGAAGAATACCGACTTCCTAGTAGGGATCTGATGAGCACTGGGCCCCTTTTCCCTTCTCCTTAACCCGGAAATCTGTTATTCTCCCTGGCTGCCTCTGTGTTAGAATGGATCAAGACTCATTTCATAGGTGTTTGGGGAAGTTTTAAAAAAATGATTAGAAGCAGATGGTGAAAAGAAAATAGAAAGTATGGAGCAAACAAGAAATAAATGTGGGAAGAGAACAACTCTCTCAGCCAACATCCTCCTTCTCCACCTGGAACAGAGCAAGTCAGAGCCGCTGAGTCAGTTTACAAGAGCTCCTCCAACTTTAATGTGTACACCAGTTACCCGGGGACCTCGTTAAAAGCAGATCTTAGGCAGCAGGTCTGGAGTGAATTTCTGACGAGCTCCCCGGTGATGTCAATGATGCTGGTCCATGGACCACACTCTGAGAAGCAAGGAGCTAGAAGAAGTAGGTACCAAGAGTTCCAGGTAAAGAGTCAAAGGATGATGACCATGGTCTGGCAGTTTTCCAGGTGGAGCAGACCTCGGAAGGCCAGTCACTCCCCTCACACTGATGGTGAGAGGTTCCACACCAGTGATGTGGAACCATGGTTCTGATGGTCATGCTCTGGCTTCCTTGTGACCTTGTGCAACCTTGGGGCTCACGCTGATGCTTGTGAGCAGAGGGCATGCCCCTTGTAGAAGGGCTGGTGCGGGCTGTGATTTCTTCCACGTTCCCTCACTGCCTGTTGCTTGAAGGACTGTGTTGTCAGCAGTCAGCTTACTGAGCACGATTTTTTCAGCATTTCTGTTTAACTTCATTGGAGTGTTTTGGGCATGACCCAAACAAAAAAGTCAGAAATCCTTTTCTTCCCCAAAGACTAGGAGCTTCTTGAAGTACAAGCTCTTATTAAGCAGAATAATTATGACTTTTTTTGCCCCATCCATTGGGGGCAAACAGAGAATGAGAAACCAACTTAGAGACTGCATAGGTTCTTTCTGCATTTGTGAGCAAATACTGGTCACGTGCATTATTTTCCCGGGCAGGTTATGGTGGGGCACCAGCCTCCTGAGTGACCTCTATTTTTGAGGACGGGGACTTTGCTGGTTGTAGTGAGTGTGGACAGCAGAAAGGGTTCTCTTACTCATAGATAGCCAGGGAAGCCTCTGCACCAAAGAAACCCATTCCTTCCAAGCAGCTGCCTGCAGGTAGCTTTTGGGGTTTTCTCACAAGACCTGGCCTCGTGACATTAGAATTGGAATAATGGTGGGTCCAAGGACAGATCTATCCATATGCATCCCAGAAGTTTTGTGTGAAGAGGGTGACAGAAGATTGCTTCTTTTTCTAAATGCATTAGGACTATGTAAGTAAAATACTATAGGCAATAACAACAACAGTGATAATAGCTATCTTTTATTAAACATTTACTGTGCTCAGTGTTTTACGTGCACATTTAGTTCTTATAAGAACCCCCCAAAATGTAATTATGAATACTATATACATAAAATTATATGTATTATAATGATATGTAATGGATATAAGTAAAATAAAACCCCATTTTAGAGTTGACAAATATGAGACTTAAAACATTTAATTTACTCAAGATCTCACAGCTGGTCAGCAGCAAAGTCTTGGGTTTGAATCCTATCTGGCAGCTAAATAGTTCTCCGACCTTGAACAAATTATGTCATCTTAGCACCGTGGTCCACCAGAAGTGATGGTTACTGTAGTTGTTACTAAAAAGGCGATCTGAGGAAGAGAAAGCCCTGGCTTTGGGAGACCTGTCTCCGGGTGAATGGGTGCTTGGTTTCCCATGTTGGTTGGAGAACTTGACTCACAGCTGCTCCTGCACACGTGCGTCCACATCGCCTGTGCTCTGTGGCCAGAGGAAAGCTCAGGTGTGGGCCGGTGAGCCCAGAGCAGGCAGGGGGCCTGGGGCGATGGAGGTTCTCTTTCCTGCTCTTTGGTCTTCCCGGTCTGTCTTTGGCCTCAACTATTTAAAAAACTAAATGTCATTTATCCTCGTTTTTAGGATCTTGAAGTCTGGTTCATGCATTCAGCCTCCCAGCATGTGTTGGGTGCAGGCTCTGCTGGGTGCAGGGAAATGAAGATGAAAACACCCAGGCTGGCCTTTGAGAATGGTTTCACCCCTGCCTTTGGGGCACTGTCTCAGTGCTCAGCTTTGCCCCTCACCCCATGTGTCACTATTTTCAGTTCACTTCTACACGCGTCACTACTGTGGTGACCTCTGCCCAGGTGTGCCTGGGACAGTCCTGGGGTGCACCTGTAGTCCCAGTCCCAGTCATTAATAGTTACCCTTTCCCTTGCAAAGCCTTCCAGTTTGGATGGGAAATTGTGTATGCCACTGCATTTATGGAGTACCCACTGTGTGCCAGACACCGTGCTGAGCCCTGGGGAGATGGAGAACGGTGGACCCTGCCCTGCCTCCAAAGATATCTTGGTCTATTGGGGCATCTGTTCTGAAAGCCATGACTTGGCAAGTCAGGCAGCCCCAGCCTTCCAGGCTTCTTGCTTTTGCTCTTATTGGCCCCCTCCCACCACCTTCACTTGTGCAGACCTTCCCTCCTCTCCAGGTCCAGCTTAGTGAGGCTCCTTCTGCAGAATGGCTGCCCACTGCCTGATCTCCCTCTGTCCACCCTCCTCCCTCCACATCCCCCAGGTCAGCTGTGGGCCTTTTCCCCACTGGTGTGACTTCTTGGTGTCATAGTCTTCTCAGACCGTCATAACAAAGGACCACAGAGTAGGTGTCTTGAACAACAATGTTTACTTCTCACAGTTCTGGAGGCTGGAAGTATGAGATCAAGGTGGGTTTCAAGGTCAGCAGGGTTGGATTCTCCTGAGGCCTCTCTCCTGGGCTTGTTTGTAGGTGGCCACCATCTCCTGGTGTCTGCCCACTGATTTCTCTCCGTACTTGTCTGTGTCCTAATCTCCTCTTCTTATGAAAACTCCAGTCTTATTGGATTAGGGCCCACCCCAAAGACCCCATTTTAGCTTAATGACTCACTCTCCAAACCTGGTCCCATTCTGCGGTGTGGGGGTCAGGGATTCAACATACGAACTTTGGAAGGACACACGTCAGCCCACAAAGCTCTCACACTTGCTTTTAGCCTCCTCTGTTAATTACTGGCTGCTTGGGGCCGGGAGTGCATGACACTTGGCATAGTCACCCGGGCCACACCTCATGGGACCAGCCCCCATGCTTGTCAAACGACTGATTAGGCTCTTTTTTTGTTTCCAACTTGAAGACTTTTTTTACATTGAGGTATACTTAATTTACAATGTTATGTGATTAGGTTCTTAGTGTCATTTCTTATTGTCCATTTCAAGGGCTGAGTAGAGTTAATGGATTGAACTTCAAAGGAGAGATTTTTTTTTTTTTCTGATGTAATGAATCAATCTTTTCTGATCCTGGAAAGAATTTGGTAGATGAGACTTTATGAACACACACACACCCACACACCATAACCATTTTGGGGTCGTTTGTTTAAAAATAAACAAACAAGGAATTCTTTCTGGACAATCTCTGTCCTTGGGTGTAAATGTAGTACAGGGCGAAGGCAGGGCCCAGATGTTTACCCCACAGTGTTGGTGTGAGGCTAAAACGAGACCTTGCTTATAAAGTGCTAAGCTCTGCACAATGGAAAATATGCAAACACAGACCTAAGAGTCTTCTGTAAATGGATTGAGTTGGAATTTCCAGGCAGGTGTTCTCCCTGCCTCTTTTTAGTCCTTTGTGATTTAGCTTTTTATTTATCACCAAAGACCCAGCATATGGTGATTGTGGAGCCGCATGTATGCTCTTCCCAGATCAATGGACCTGCCTCAGGGGGAGAGAGGGAGGGACCCAGACAGTTTCAGGAAATGGTTCAAGCCTATATCATCTCTAAGAAAACGACACAGAGCAGTCGCCCTATGTAGAAAGTCATCCCTGTCACTCTCTGGGATGCCTGCTGGCCTGGGTGCAAGAAGTCGATTAGGTGGAGGGGCATCCAGGCCCCGAGGCAGTGGTGCCTCCTCTACTTCTATCAAGAAAGGGGAGTTGTCTCAGAGTGGAAACTCTAGAGCAGCTCTGTCCAATAGAAAGGGACTGCAGGCCACATATGGAATTGTAAATTTTCTAGTTGCTATGTTGAACAAGTGAAAACAAGTAAGATTAATTTTAATAACACTGAACCCAGTATATCCAAAATATTATCCACATGTAATCAGTGTAGGTATTATTAGTGAGTTATTTACATTCTTTCTGGTGCTCGGTCTTTGAAATCCACTGTGTATCTTAGCCACATTTTATGTGCTCATTAGGGAAGTGTGTGCAGTGGTTAGTCAACCCTGATCACTTTGGGGACGCTGGGATGGCTGCAGGGGCCTGAGTATATGAGTATGTGAATGCGTGTCCTTTATCAACTGGTAGTAAAAGGACACGGTCTATTACCTGTGGTTCTGAGAAACAATATTATAAAGGATGTTTTCATACTTGGACTGGGAAGCCTGCTTCTGAATTTCCTAAACTAGAGTTCGTGGGGCCCATGTGTCCATAGCACGGTGAGGAGGGTCTGCAGAATCCTTCCAGCATTTCAGAAAGCCTTGTGGGAAGCCCAGAGATCACCATCCAGCAATGGCATCATTCCTCTCAGCTGGGGTGTTAGTGCTGGTGAGCCCGTGCTGATCAGACCTTCTCCTTGGCTTCTGAAGACACTTAGGGTTCCTGGGGTCGTCCTGGAGGTGGGGGGTTAATTGAGTGGGTGAAGAAATCCTAGGGGCTGCAGAGGCCCACGTTTCTTGTGTCTGTGCTTCTCACCTACGGACGCAAGCACAAACCTCCAGGGACTCACTTGTCAGGCCCGTTAACCCTGAGAGGCCTTGGAGGGGACAAAAGGTTCCTGAAGTCAGCGAGCACTGTTACTGGTTCAGTGCTTCCTGGGTTGCAGTCAGGAGATAGGCATTTCCTGTGAGCCGTGAATTCTGCTCTCCACCTATATGGAGTGCCTGGGAAAGGCAGCTTTGGCCTTCCTTCAGCTCCTCTGCAGTTGCTTTGCTGGTGGGGTGCCCCCTATTCTCAGAGCGGGGAGCCATGAAGAGGGCACTGGGGGCTGCTCCAGGTGTCCTGTGGCTCTGGCCACCCTGGTTGTGGGAGGATTCCATTGTGCTTGGCAGCCCACTCAACGCTGGGAGGTATGGATCACCCCAAAGTCCTTCCGTGTGCTGAGCCAGAGCCCCTCCCCCTAGTTCTGCCCTGAGCAGCCATAGGCATCTGTCGGTCTGTCCCTGCAACCCCCCACTTCCTGTTTCCTCCAGGGCTCAGCATCCTCAGTTCCTTTGGGTCTCCAGTTTGTTATTCCATCAGTGAAATAGCCATCCTTTGTTTTTATTCCTTTCTTCCTCTGTGTCTGACGTTTTAGCCATCCCCCAACCAGGGGTCAGGGAAAATAGAGGAGAAGAAATTCAAACCAGCCGGTTTTACTCCTTCCCAACAATGGTGTAGGGAAGATGCCTGTAACAAGGAGGTCCAATGGATGTGATAATTCCTTCCTGTTAGCCAGGCCCTCAAATTGGCTGATCTAATCCTCTCATCTGGCACCGCAGCTGGCTTGATTATTCTTCCAAAAGGCAGTGCATGTTGGTCTGGTTTGCACAGTGACATTTATCCATGCTGATCTCCTGAATCTGACATTTGTTCCTCTTTCATCCTGTACTTTCTTGGGCTTGATGTTCCTCTTCCCATCCACTTGGTAAGAAACATGTTAGCTTATAGCACAGGGTATCCTTACCTATCAATTAATGAGCCAAAAGTGTCCATAAACTTAGGTTACAACCAAGGTAGTCCTGGTTGGAAAGAGACATGGATTCAAAGAGGTTTGGGATAATTTTATTAATGACAAAGCCGTAAAGAGCTCCTAAAAGCTTATAAGATTTGGCATCAGGGACTGTCTCGTTTCTCACCATATCGCCATCACCAAGCAGGGAAACTGACATTGACTAATTGTTCAATAAATGTTCCCAGAATGTTAGAAGAAGCTGGACTAGGTCCAAGGTGAACATATGCCCAAGATACTCGACTGTAAGTTTACCACGTTAGCTTTTACGTTGAAGTCAGTGATCCATTTTGAGTTGATTTCTGTGTGTTGTCCAAGATATTGTGGAACAGATGTGAATAAAAATATTCTTTTTGATTGTAATTAAAAGTAGATGAATACCTGTCAGACCATGTGGCCTGATTGCTTGAAAGGCCATCACGTGAGAGCTTCTCCATTTGCCTTCAGAGAGGGTAGCCAGAACTCCTTGCCTCCCCTGCCGAATTTAGGGTTGTTGTAACCAAACCTTGGGCTGAAGCAGTGTACTTTCAACCAGCCCTTCCCGGGGACTGTGGTACAGGTGGTGCTCAGCCCACACGGCTTACCTCAGGGCGGGACGTCTGTGGGTAGAGAATCCTACTTCCCTATTCCGGGTGTGCCGGCACTTTTCCTGCTCATCTCCTGCCATTGAATCTTTCAGTTCTTCCTCATTTCTCCTGTTGCTGTCATGATGCAGTGAACGTCTTTCGGCACCTGACCATCAGGTTCAGGAGGACGAATTCCTGTTTGTGGCTTTGCTGCGTCAGTGTGACAGCCGCTTGTGTCCCCTCCTCCCCCCCATGTCAGCTTTGGTCACAAGTCCACCACAGCCATCTGAAAGTCCTGCTTTCTGTGCCCAGGACACTGGGCTTGGCTTGGCCTCTCACACGTTTTCTGACAGTTCCTGGTGTTTTTTTGTCATCCTGTGTGTCAGCAGCAATACACAGACTGATCATTTTTATGGAACAGTCTTTCATGACACCTAAGTGCCTATTTAAATCACACCCACAACCTAAAGAATATTAATCCTTTATGAGAACATTTCTCAAAGCATTTTTTACAGGATGGTAACAGGTTTTATGTTCAAGAACAAAACAAAGGCCTATATTCAAATAAATTTCAGAAAATACTTTATTTAACAATGGATATGTTTCTTTATTGGAGGACCTCCCAGAATTTTTTAAGCCAGGGTACACAAGGGGATATATTTTCCCTCTTTTGCATCTCCAGCGTTTCCCAAGTGTACTTGACCACACTTTTTTTTCTCTTGAAGATTAGGAGATATTGCTACAACATAGGTGAGTTTTCTCTCAATAATTTGGCTTTACACTTTCCTATTCCTTTTTTCCCTACTCACACAAATACTCTTCTTTAGCTTCATGTTTTAGTGATAGAAGAACTTAGTGATATTTGACATCTAGAGATTTTTCTCTAGGTTTTTTTAAATCAATAAGACCACTTTAAAGGTATGGCAGGCCTTGTACCAATCTCTAGGGTCCCTACCATTTAGAGACCTCCATCCTTCCTGTGGTGACTTCATTTTTTTGTTATATTTTTAGGGGCTGCCCACAATGTGGAGGCCTTTCTGAAGGCCCCTATCTCATGCTAAATTTAACTGGACTGTTAGCAGGCTTGATAGATTGCTGGTCTTAATGGGAGAAAATGTGATCCTCACTTCTCCACCCCATCATTAAATTATTACTGATTTATGACAAAAGGAAGCAGCCACTGAATAAGTGGGTATCTTTTTAAAAATTGTGATGCTTCACCAAGATGGATACACTTGCCTGTTTACTTCAACAGGCATCTGTTGAATGTCGACCATGCAAACATCTTGCTGGTCTGGGGCCCTGGTGCTTTCACTGAAGGGCCTTGGAGCCCAAAACAAAATTCCAGGGCCTGGCTCTCCAGCCACACCCATCCCTACCCATCCCCACCTAGATTTAATGAGGAGAAAGGGGCTAAAAGAAGCCCATGGAATTAACAAATATTCCAAAACACCACCTCTGGAAAGGGGTAGAAATGGGTGTTGGGATTCAAGGCATCTGTGAAGTTAAAGGGTTGGCACAAAGCAGGCTGGATCTTGGGTTTTTGAAAACCCGACTGGTGCCATTGCTGACTCTCAGTGAGTGGTTCTCTTGCCGTGAGCCAGCGCTGAGTGCGGACCCAGCTGGGGTCTGACTTCTGTCTCTGCACTCACTGGCCTGGTGACCTGAGGCACTCCTGGGTCACCAGGAGGGTTTCCTCCCTCCTGGGTCCCTCAGTTTTCCTATCCTGTGGAATGGTTGCAGCATGGGATTGTAGTGAGGATTAAGGGAGAGAACTGGTGCAGAGCACCCCAGAGGGGGCTTAGCACATGGTTGGTGCTTCTTGTGGCTTTATTGACTTCCTACTTCCTGGTTTCCTAGGGAGCCTGGAGTGTTACCTTGGCTGCTAGTTAAAGGCTGGGTTGGTTAAAAGGAGCGGGGACCTGCCTCATACTGTGTCTGGGGTGTGGATGTGGGGTAGTGTTAGGGGACTGGCAGATGAACTGGTCAGACTGCTCTGGTCTCGAGATGTATAAAAGAGTGGGTGAGAGGACAAGGCCATGGAGGTAATGGCATTTGTCACATCTTTTAGTGGTTCTTACAGATGATAAGGGCCTCAAAAAAATCTCCATGTGTCCATGCCCAGAGTGGTCCATTATGGGCACATACCCGCAGAGCAGTGACCCCAGCTCCCATCTCTCTCTCTTTCTGTATATCTGCCTGTCTGTCTGTTTCTCTCTATACACACACACATATATATATAATTATTAAAGATAAATTAGGGACTTCCCTGGTGGCTCAGTGGTTAAGAATCCACCTGCCAGTGCAGGGGACATGGGTTCGAACCCTGGTCTGGAAAGATCCCACATGCCATGGAGCAACTAAGCCCATGTGCCATAACTACTGAGCCTGCGAGCCACAACTACTGAGCCCATATGCCACAACTACTGAAGCCTGTGCGCCTAGAGCCCGTGCTCCGAAACAAGAGAAGCCACTGCAATGAGCAGCCCCCGCAGCACAATGAAGAGTAGCACCCACTAGCCGCAACTAGAGAAAGCCCGCGTGCAGCAACGAAGACCCAATGCCGCCAAAAATAAAAATAAATAAAATTTAGAAAAATTAAAATAAATAATATAAATACATGCATATATGTATGTATATACACATATGTATGTATATACAATCTGTTTTTCATAATTTTTTATTTTGAAATAGTTCGACTCATAAGAAGTTGCAAAAGTGGTATAGAAAGTACTCATGTAGCCTTTAACCAATGATAACGTCTTATATATCTGTAGTACACAATCAAAATTAGGAAATTGACATTGGTATAATGCCATACATTCTTTTAAAGAGTGCTCAGCTCAAGAATAGGAATCTATTTTCAGCACAATTATTTGAGTTTCCTACTTTAGCTCCACTTTGGTGAGAGAAGCACTGGGGATTTTGAGATGGATTAGCCCTGGTCCTCAGCAAAGTTTGGTCACAGAGGAGAGAGATCCAGACCGGATGGGTTTCATGGGTTTCAAGTCACCTGTGGTTTACAGTGATCCAGCATGTTCTTTGGAATTGACTGCCTTATGAGACAGTGATTTTCTCATCACCAGACATATTCAAGCATGAGCCTTAGGATCCCTGGCCCCAGCACCAAGAGGGAGCTTGGACCAGATGCTCCCTGAGTGAAAATCCTGTGATTCTCTCAATTGCTTTGGCAGAGTTTGCAGCTAACATTGATTATGCTATGAGTCAGGTGATACTCCACACTGATGTATTATAGTTGCCAAATCACCTTCCTGGGCTCTGGTTTAACTAGTTCATGTGAGTTAAATCCTGGTACTCTGTATTGCAGGCATTGTTCTAGGCCTTGGAGTACAGAGATGAATAAGACATCGTGAGTACGAGCCAACATCTAGTTGGGAAGGTGATACAAACACACAACTATGATATAAATAAGTGCCATAATACACGCAGGTGTGGAGTGCTGTGAGACTCAGGGGGAAGTGGTTAGTTTTGTAAATAGCCACAAGGCTGGGAGGCCAGGAGGGTGCAAGTTTGAGAGAGGAGCTGGATCACTGGAGATGGGTTGGAGTTTCCTGGATTGATAAAGAGTTGGGGAGTAGAATCAAGGGAAACAAAGACATTCTGGGGGGAGGAAACAGCACAAGTAAAGGCCCTGTAGCATGGTGTTTATATGCATGGGAGAAAGCTTGATGTGACAGATTGTGGGCTCCAGGGGACAAAGTACTTGCTGAACATGAAGCCAGATTAGATTTGGCCTCCACCTTATGCTAATGACAAAATGTTGGTACTACTGAGAGCTGCTTGGACAATGTGTATCTTTAAGTCATGCCAGTGAGAGGTTTTCAACTATTTGAGGATCATGCAGTTGTGAGGAACCAGATCCCTCAAAGTGGGGTTGATCAGTGATGTGGCAGGTCCTGAAGCATCTACCTTGATCCCCCAGAGTCTCAGCATTTCTTCCCCGGGTTTGGCTACTCTTGGCCACCACCTCTTCGAGGGTACAGCAAAGACCCAACAGGATGAACCTCTCAAGTGCTTGGCAGCTTTTGCTGGACAGCTTTGGGGTCCTGTGGACTCTTCTGGCTGTTGCTGTTCTTACATACTGAGTGTACAGAAGATTCACACACTGGATCTCTTGCTGAGTGTGACCCTTTGGGTCAGGAGTGGCAGAATGATGCTGCTGTGAATTGCAACGAGCAGTTTGGGGACCCGATTGTTTTGCAGGTTTCTTTGGAACCACATAGAGACTTTGTATTTTTGGAAGTGGATAGATCTGGGTTGCTAATGACTAGCAGGTGGCTCCCTTCCCCTTTCTGTCACCCTTTGGTATCATCTGTCAGACTCACTTCGGGATATTTCATTATAGTCCAATCAAGGAACCTGGGAGATTCTCGGAGGAAGAGGATCTACCTCTGTCATTGACCTGGGCGAGGATCACTGGGAACATCTGACCTTTTCACCAAGGCAAACTTTGACCTTTGAGAGCTTCCTTTGGTTTCTGAAAGTAGAGATTCTTATTTTTAGTCCTTTCTCTTTTTAATTGCAGGAGGGAAATAAGAATGGAATGGAATACCTGTGTAGAGTAGAGAGATGAGAAGACGTTAGGAAAATATAGCCCAGAAGTAGTGCTGGATGAGAATCAAGTTATGAGAATCCCACTGATGAGAGGTGGATAGAAACAGAAGGCCCTAGTTCAGTGATTCAAATAAGGGCTCAGCTGTTTGCATTGGATGCTAAGAATGTATGCAGCAGCAGTGGGCCTCTTGTGTAGTAGGTCCATCACTCTCCAATTTCCTAAGAAACTGGGGTTCTCCTGGCCAGAAACATGGCCTACTTTTTCTGAGAAGGAAATGTCAATTTGGGGGTGATAATTTTTTTTTAAGTTTTTAATTTTATATTATCTACAAAGTAAAAGTGTTTTCCTTAACTTAAAAGTTGAACCACCGTAGACAGTGATCACTTCATCAGACTTGATTTATAAATAATCTGTCAGCTTGATGGTAAGAATTTACTGAACCTTTGTCAAACAAATTAACTATTCATAGAGATGTGATAATTTAAAACAGAAGAGCAAGCCCAGTGGATGGACCCTGGGAGGGCTGACTGATGGGAAGCCTCTCATCAAAGGCACTTGCTGAGGGCTGAATGGGGTGCACAGCAGTACTGAGTGTCCAGAGCGGCTGCTCCCTAGCCAAGGGTCAGCCCTGGGCAGGGCAGTGAGCTGGACACAGCATATCACAGCATGAGTTGTCTAAGAGGTTGAGAGAACATGCAAGATCTGAGCTGTGCTTGCAGGTCTCACAAGACCACAGCTCTGATGCCCATGGTTTTGGTTGGATGAATGAAATGATGATTGATCAAGGTGATTGGACAAGAAGGCTGAGCCCATCCCATCAGCCCACCTAGCAAACTCAGAGGGGTTCTGGGGTGTGTTCTGATTCAAGCGGCTGGGAGCGCTGCGTAGACATTAGTCAGAGAGAGGGCCGGCACTCGGACAAGATGCACTAGAGCCCTTGTGTGTGGTTCTGTTATTCACGTCTGTGGCTCTCACTTGAAAGGAGTGGTTCTTGGATTTTGGCAGGTGTCAGAACCACCTGGAGGACTCGTTAAACACGGATTTCTGGGCCCTGCCCTAGGGTTTCTGTTTCAGTGGGTTTGGGGTAGGAGCTGGGAAGGTGCATTTCTAACCGCTTCTTGGGATGATGATGCCACTGGTCCATTGATCTAAACTGCAAAGGAGGTCCGGATCCTGTGGAGGGGATCTGCTTTCTGCTTCCGTAGACACTAGGCAGCCAAGCAGATACCTGGGCTGGAAGGTGACAGGGAAGCATCCTGTCCCACTCACGGCTCACCATCTGAGGACCCATCATTCTTTATTTCATTCCGTTCTTCCGCTTGTCCTTCAGACTCAGAAATTCAAAAGGGGGCTTCTCTGGTAGCGCAGTGGTTAAGAATCCACCTGCCAATGCAGGGGACACAGGTTTGAGCCCTGGGCCAGGAAGATCCCACATGCCACAGAACAGCTAAGCCCGTGCGCCACAACTACTGAGCTTGCACTCTAGATAGAGCCTGCAAGCCACAACTACTGAAGCCCGCGCGCCTAGAGCCTGTGCTCCGCAATAAGAGAAGCCACCGCAATGAGAAGTCCACGCACCACAACGAAGAGTAGACCCCGCTTGCCACAACTAGAGAAAGCCCGCGCGCGGCAACAAACGCCCAACTCAGCCATAAATAAATAAAAAGAAATTCAAAAGGGTGGCTTATGACACAGCATTTTTAGTTAAAGAAAAAACAGAACCAAATTGCCTGCCACGTGGTGTCTGGGCCAGAGAGACTCCTGGGGTTTTATAAATTATTTGGGTAGCCTGTTGAGTGCTGCCTCAGAATTTCGCCAGGATCTGAGCTGTACAGGGTGGCCCATTAATGTCCAGCGGGAAGCTGCTGGGTCCTGGTGTGTGAACGAACACATCCAGGGACTCTGAACACGTGTACTTCAGGCACTGAGTCAGTTAGAGGTGGAAGAGAAAACGTGTCTTTGCTGTGTTCTCTTGAAAGTCCTTTTTATCATTCCCTCATGTTTCTTTAAGGGAACTTGAGTGGCAGAATATTATTTAGAGCACTTTGTAAGTTCCCAGTGATTAGATAGGAAACGAACTGAATGTGAGTTCACATTTTACCCTCAAGAAGACTGCCTTGGGGAATCCTTGCAATGCAGTGGTCAAAAGCAGGACCCTGTTCAGAATGCCTGGTGTTTGAATTCTGGCTTTGTCACCTCATCTCTGTGTGATGTGACTTGCCTGCACCTGTTTCCTCACCTATAAAATTAGGATAATATCAATACTAGCACCTATTTAATAGAATTGCTAGGAGGACTAACTAAGGTAATTCATGTCATGCAATTAGAATTGCACTTCAAAAAAAAGTCAACATGTTGTAGTTATCACTGCTAACCTTGAGCCATGAAAAGACCTGTAATGTATGCCATTTGTGTGTGTACACTTTTAGGAATGGAATTCTTAGTTTTCCTGCCTACCCAAGATTATGTTTTATATAGGCTATCAATGTGCTGGAGGAAATTAGCTGGAGGGAGGAAAAATTCATTAGAAAATTCATTAAGCCTCGTCTGAGCTTTTACCTGCTGCTACTTTCATCACCACCTCTCGTTCTTCTATTTCAACAGACCTTTACAGGTTTTGTGGAGCCATGGAATTCGTGTGTCTAAAAGGAAAGATGTATGTGATATTGAAAGGAACTCACGTGTGATGTTAGTAATGCCTCACACATCAAAGGGTCTTTGTGTGCTGGGTCTCATGTAATACCTACAATGGTCTTATTAGGTTCTGTTAGTTCCATTTGATCGTTCATACAATGAAGGCTTCAGAGACGTGACTGGCCCAGGCTCCCCCAGAGGTTAACGACCGCTGGGATCCTAACCTCCTCTCCTGCTCTGGGACCACCCTCTTCCCGTGTGTGTAACACCTGGTTCGCTTGTGACTTGGGGTTTGCATTCAAATTTGTGATTCTGTTCATTGAGACATGGTAGCCTGGTTGCTCTTGCTCTGTAACAAACCGCTCTAAACCCTGGAGGTCTGAAACAACCGTTTTATTTTGCTCGTGGATTCTGTGGATCATTCAGATTGAGCACAGGGGGAGGGCTTGTTGGGGCCTCAGCGGGCAGTTGCCCACGTTGGGGCTGGTATCATCCAGGACACCTTCCTTCACATGTCTGGCCAGCACCTGGCAGGGGCAGGACCCTCAGGTGGGCTACCAGCCAGGGCACCTGCATGTACCCTCTCAAGGTATTGGGTTTCCTCCCAGCATGGCGGCCGCGTTCCTAGTAAGAGTCTCAAGAGAGCCAAGTGGAAGCACATGCATTTTTATGATCTAGCCTTGTGGTCCTAGAGCGTCACTTCTGGTGTTCGAGATGGTCGCGGCTGCCCAAGTTCAAGGGGAAGGCATATAGAGCTGACCACTCGGTAGGAGTGTCAAGGTTGCATTATAAAAAAGCAGATGACTTCGAAGAAGGGGAATACATGTTTACATTGACAGAGAATGTGATGTATTCTCAGCATAGGGGGTCATAGGTGAGGATCATGAGTGGACAGTCAGGTCAGTTTGGACACAGTGGGAGTAGGGGAAGAAAGGGGGTGCTGGGTTATTAGCCACCCGACAGATATTTGTTCGGATGATCTTGGAGCCAGGCAGAGTGAGCAGGGCTCCTGCACAGTCACTTCACATGGGAAGTCCAGGACTCTGCATACAGTCTTATCCTGTTGAGAATTTGACCTTATTGAAGACCATTTTAAGATTTATTTATAGTTAGCACAGGACCTACAACATTCCATTTACTATCTAAAGAGTGAAAAGTTCATCTCAGTCAACATCCTGCCTGGCTTGTATTTAAGTCAGATGGGAAGAAAAAAAAATCACCCGGAGAAGACTGCTCGTAAAAGTTTATTTTACATTTATGTGAAGTTTATTTTCAGTGCTGGGATTCTTCATAGGGTAGGTATTTCTTTTAAGACTGTTAATAGTGTATTTCCTTTTCGTTTGCCACTCTCCACCAATGTAAGCTCTCTCTGATTTTTGAATCCTCTTCATGTCCTCCGAATGGTCTAACTTTCAATAATGATTGGAGAAGTTCCAGGTTAAGTAGAGAGTAAAATCCTATTGCTTTATGACCTTTGGATTAGGATTAAGTGTGGTATAATAAAATATCAGTCCCAAGAGTCACCTTTGCTGATTTTTTTCCCCGTTATTCTTTCCTGTTTTTCCATATTCATCCAGTTCTTGCAGCCAAGGATTGTTACATTAAGATCCAATCTGAAATTAAAACTCAGGGTTTTAACCAATAAGCTGTAAAGCTGTTGAACTCCCCTGGGATGTGGTTATCTTTTCCTAAACTCCCTAAGTTGTCTCTTCTTAGCCCCACAGTTAATTTCTTATTGAGACTTTGGAAGGATCCCCAGTGTTTCACACCACTGCCCATCAGAGTGGGGACAATTAACTGTTCAGACCTCTTAAAGTCACAGGCTTTGCAACTGCATCCCTTCAGTACACGGGGAGGGCTTCCCTGGGGGGGGGGGGGGGCGCCCTACCTGGGGACGCAGGTCTGAAGTCATGGTGGAGAGGGGGTCTACCTCGGCATCAGGCCCCAGCCAGATAGGAGCCACTTGGTCCAGATTTACAGAGAACCTTCTGTAATGTGCTGGAGCACATTCTCAGAACCTTCCAGAGGTCCTCGCCCTGGACTTGCATTCAAGGGTCTTTTTGCACAGGGACTGTGTCCTTGTATTCAGCTCCTCTGAAGGGACCCTCACGTCACGCCTAATAGGGAGGCAGGCAGCTGGACCCAGTTGCCTTTGGACGTTTGGTGACAAAAGGACATTCATTGGTGAGGCTCTTTCTGGTGAGGGAGTTGATGCCACCACAGACTGCTGTCACCCCAACCCTAGACCTGCACCACACGCCACTGGCGTAGCTCACGCTCCTGCAATCCTGTTTATCAGTAGCAGATTCTAGAACATCCTGTTCGCGGGCATAGAGGTGGCTCAGAGCACTGTGAGGAGACTGGGCCCCCAGGTGACCGGCCAGCCTTCAGCAGGTGTGTATCAACATGATCCACAGACCCATACCTGCTAGTATGTTGATCCCGCTGCTGTTTCCTGTGACTTTATCTACTGTCTCCTATTTAGGGGTAACTGAAGGTAGTGAGAGTCACAGAAGTAACATCGATGATGATGACTAGTAGTTACTGAACACTCGCCCCACCCAGGCACTGTTGGAAGCTCTTTACCCAGCTGTCTGCTGGTCCTCACTGCAGCCCTGTGACAGGTGGGCTGTCATCACCCGCTTTACTCACAGGGAAACTGGGGCCCAGAGAGGTGAGCGACTTTGCCTAAACTCTTATGAGCAGAAAGCAGTGAAGTGGGCCCCAAATCCAGTTTGACCCCAGAGCCTGGCCCCCTACCCTGGGGCCTGAGCTGTTTTGTTGAATATCCGGGGCCATCCAGGCCCAGGTGACAAAGTACGGCTGCAGAAAAGCCCTGTGTGGATAATCCTACCTCTTGAGCATCTGCTCATCAAAGTGGGGGCTGTCTGGAAAGTGCTTTGAGCACCACAGAAGCAAGTTATTAAAACCCAAGGAATTTTAAAATTCTGATAAAAGATCAAGGTTTTCACAATTAAGTTTGGGGTAAGGGGTAAGGGTGCTAATTTTTAAACTATCTGAAAATCTGTCCCAAGAAACAAAACCTGGAGTCAAGTAAAAGGACCATTTTGGAGCCAGAAGAAGAGAGGGGAGGGTCAGCCGTGCCCCTGGGAAAGGCTCACTGCCTGGCAGCCCAGAGCCGGTGGACCCTCAGGTGGCTTTAATTCTGCTGCTGTTTGTGGAGCACCCATTGGTCTCCAGGGCAGGGTCACAGAAGTAAACAGGCTGCATCTGTGTCTCCAGGACCTCTCCTCCAGGAAGAACAAGAGGTGACAAAACCCTTCTCTGGTGGGGCACACAGGGCAGGGGAAGGAGGGGGCAGAAAAGGATGAATTTGGCCGTGATCTGGGACAGCCTCTTAATGTCTTTTAATAAGAATATTCATAACCTTCTTGCTCTGCACTTCCTGTGAATGGGGACTCTTGATTGTTTTTTCCTTTAATGAGGGAAAGTGGGCATTTGTTGGAAGTTACACCTACATGTTGAGCTCTCCATTTGGGTATGAGGGATCTCAGTTCAACATGAGGGAGGACAGGAGAAGTCCCACCCAGGGTCATTTTTCATCTAAAGTCCTGTTGGAGAAGTTGAGGTGGGAATTGAGGAAGGGGCAAGGCTTCATGGGGCATGGCAGGAGTGCCCATGGGAGCCAAGCACGTAGCCCCAGCCACAGTTCTTGCTTGAAAAAAAAGTATGAAGCATATAAGCAATATCATATGATATTTGTCTTTCTCTGTCTTACTTCACTCAGTATGACAGTCTCTAGGTCCATCAGTGTTGCTGCAAATGGCATTATTTCATTCTTTTGTGGCTGAGTAATATTCTATTGTATATATGTACCACATCTTCTTTATTCACTGCTCTGTCGCTGGACATTTAGGTTGCTTCCATGTCTTGGCCATTGTAAATAGTGCTGCAGTGAATGTTCGGGTGCATGTGTCCTTTTGAATTATGGGTTTTTTTTTGTTTTTTTGCGGTACACGGGCCTCTCACTGCTGTGGCCTCTCCTGTTGCGGAGCACAAGCTCCGGACGCGTAGGCTCAGCGGCCATGGCTCACGGGCCCAGCCGCTCTGCGGCACGCAGGATCCTCCCAGACCAGGGCACGAACCCGTGTCCCCTGCATTAGCAGGCAGACTGTCAACCACTGTGCCACCAGGGAAGCCCTGAATTATGTTTTTTTCTGGAGTGGGATTGCTGTATCATATGGTAGTTCTATATTTAGTTTTTTAAGGAATCTCCACACTGTTCTCCATAATGGTTGTACTAATTTACATTCCCACCAACAGCGTAGGAGGGTTCCCTTTTCTCCACACCCTCTCCAGTATTTATTGTTTGTAGATTTTTTTGATTATGGCCATTCTGACCGGTGTGAGGTAGGGGTAAATTGGGAGATTGGAATTGATATATACACACTACTATATATAAAATAGATAACTAATAAGGACCTACTGTATAGCATAGGGAACTCTACTCAGTACTCTGTAATGACCTATATGGGAAAATAATTTTAAAAAGAGTGAATATATGTATATAACTTATTCACTGTGCTGTACGCCTGAAACTAACATAACATTGTAAATCAACTATACTCCAATAAAAATTATTTGAAAAAACAAAAAAAGAACAAGAAAAACGTATAAAACAGAAATTACAGAATCAATTTGGCTCAGGAGCTCAGGAACCCAGGTATGGCCAAGATGCCCTAGGGTCCAGGTGACAGAGGCTGACCCCTGCTCCTCATGACCACATCCTGGAGGCAGTCTGGGCCCTGAACACTGTTCCTCTAACACAGAGCAGCTGGGCGGTGGGGGTGGGAAGAGCGGAGAGGTGAGGGCCACATCCAGTGAGGTCACTGACTTCCCAAGGTGCCCCCCATCCCACTGCCCTGTGGATGAGGTGGACACTTCTGTGCCCAGTTACAATAGTTGTACATGCTGAGCCCCTCAGCCTCACTGCCCTGGCTTCCCTGTATTCTTTGAGTAGGGATGCCTTGAGCCTTGGTTCATTGATTTCATTTGCTTGAGTGTAAAAGGAACCCTGGCTGGACATTGAGTGACTATAATCATAAAAACCAAGTGATGACTTCGGCCTCATCCAAGCCAAGGGGTGTTCACGCTCTCATGGCTGACAGTTGTGAGAGCCGCAGCTCTTTTTGTGTCCTTCAGAGGCAAAGGGCGGCCTTGGGCTCCCCAGAGACCCATAAAATGTGACCATACAAAGCTGCAGGATCAGTGATGGAACCAACTGTTTCTGCCTCGAGCAGAAATCCAAACAGGCTTTTCCAGCCCAGTCTGCCATTTTTTTTTTAAGTTTTTTGTTTGCTTTTTGCTTGTTTGTTTTAATTTATTTTATCTATTTATTTTTGGCTGCGTTGGGTCTTTGTTGCTGTATGCGGGCCTTCTCTAGTTGCAGTGAGTGGGGCCTGCTCTTCGTTGTGGTGCGTGGGCTTCTCATCGCGGTGGCTTCTCTTGTTGCAGAGCACAGACTCTAGGTGCGTGGGCTTCAGTAGTTGTGGTGCACGGGCTTAGTTGCTCTGTTGCATGTGGGATCTTCCCGGATCAGGGCTCGAACTCGTGTCTGCTGCGTTAGCAGGCAGATTCTTAACCACTGCGCCACCAGGGAAGCCCTGCCACGTATGTTTCTAATGTATCCTTAAAAGGCATGAAGAAGTGGCATGAGTGGTGGCTGGAAAGGTTATGGTTTTTTCAGTGGCCTCTTTAATTTTGGAATGACCAGCCTTTCTCCTGAAGCTTCTCCTGAATTATCATTTTACGTTCTGTTTTTAATCAGGTTGTAATTCAAGAGGAACAATTAATAAAACCTTCCATTTCCACATCTACTGTGAAGCTTTGTAACTTCTTCCTGTGAGGTGGTGGCTAAATGAACAGAACATGAGAAATCTAAGTAGATTTGTGGAAACACAAACACATTTTAGTTTAGTTGTGAATGTCACTTGGAATATAAATAGGGCCCTAGAGGATTCTCATATTGGTCTTTCCTCCTGGAGGCCTTCAGTATTATCTTGTGCTGTCATCTTTATGTTGTATTGGAAAAATCTGGGATTCTTTTTCCCTTGGTCATTATTTACTTTTTAAAAATAATGGTTTAAAGATTTCTTGCTATTTAATCTCAAGCCCAAACATGGTTTCTAGTGAAGAAAAGATATTTAATAAAGTTGGATATTTTTAGTTCCAGAAAAAAAATTGGGAGGGGGCTGATGGGCTGCATCTAAAATGTGGAAGAAATGTTTAGGTGGGGCGGGGGGGATACTCTGACTCCGGTTCCTTTTGCTCTTTAAAAAACTTGTTTCCCGTGGAAAAAAAGAAATGTTTGATTTTGGAACTTTTTTGTGTACTGCTTGGTGGTCCTAACTTTTAATTCATTGGTGGGAAATTTTGGATGAGCTTGTTTCATAAGGATTTATGTGTCTTAAGAGATGGCAGAGGGTGGGGAAGCTTAACCTCCTTCAGAAGGGCCTGCATCCTTGGATGCTGCTACTTTTTGGTGGAAAATGTAAAGGCTGGTCTACTTTTGGATGACTTTTCAAAGAGGATAACAGCCGCCCCCTCTTCATTCTTGGCTTGGCGTGCCCTTAGGGAGAGCTTCCTTATTACCCATCCTTCCCCAAAGTGGTCCCTTGACCTCCTTGTTTGCTCCCATCTGCCAATTCGGTCAAGAGAGACTGATCTCCTAGGCTCTAGCCCACCACTCTGATTTGGATTTAGATGGGATCAGGAATTTTGTTTGACATCCTTTTGTCTTTAAAAAAAAAAGAAGAGATGGTAATCCATAATCTCAAGCCTGTTTCTTCCTGTCCCCACCTATTTCTGTGTCCAGGTTCCTGAGAGCTGCAGGGAAGAGCCGCATCATGGTGGGAGGGGAAAAGGAAGGTAGGAAGGAAGGTCCTAGGATGCTTTCTCCCCTTACTCCTGAGGTTCAGTTGTATGTAGCCATGTACCTGTCAGCTGGGGCTGAGGAGGGAGAGCAAGCAGAGATGAGGGGAGGAGGAAGAAGGTTGTTTGGGGTGGTTTGTAACTGGTGAGTGGAAGCCCCATCCTGGTAAGAGCAGTGAACTTATCCTTGCCCATTGTCCCTCATCATTTAGCATCCCATCCTACCCAGGAGAAGTTCCAAGAGCCTGTCCTCTGCTGTCTGGGCCTATCGCCCTAGGGAAGCACCCTCATCAGCCTCCCTTTCTCTTGATTCCTGTCTTGGTGCTGCTTGGTGCCACCGCTCCTTTACCTCAAGCCAAATTGCATGTAGCAGAAAATCCAAATAAGATGTTTGTATGATTCAGGTTTATTACTCTTACACAAAAGAAGTTCAGGACTGGTACAGTGGCTTCATGGTCATCAGGGGTCTAGGATCCTTATCTCTTTCTGTCCCACCATCCTCAGACCATGGCTTACAGCCTCAAAACCACCCTTATCACCCATTGTGACTGTTGGAGCTCCAGCCATCACATCCAAATTCCAGATGGGAGACAGGAGGAAGAGAGAAGAGTACAAAGGAGTGTATGTCTCAGCTAAGTTGTCTCCCTTTATGGAGCTTTACCGGAAAGCTCACATGGCGATTTCTGCTTGCATCCCATGACCTCCTTCCTGCAAAGGAGGTTGGAAAATGTTGCCTGTCGCTAGGCACATGGAAGTCTCTGCCATGGTCCAGCGTATGTGAAGTACCTTATGTGTGGACCTCAGCATAGTCTGCCAAGCATTTAGCTACTTACATAATATCTAACCCTCCTATCAGACCCTCAGCTGTTTGGAAGCAGCTTATCCTCTTCCTCTTTGTACTATTTATAGCTACCAACCCAGGGGCATGTGTGGTGGGCTCTCAGCCCGTCTTTGCTGAATTAAATCAAATTCAGACCCTCCCTCTCCCAACTCCCCCTCCCTGTGGATCTACGATTATAAATGATTTCTTGTCAGGCATTAAAAAAAAGCTAACTTCTTCCCAGAGGGCTTTTACATAATTATCAGTTTAATAAGTGATTATGATAAAGGTGCTAATAATTATTAATAAAATTGGAAAAATCTAGGTCATGAAAATTGGCACTATTGGTAAACATGTGATTATACTCTCCGATTCCAGATGTTAGAGAGACAGGAGAGAAGCATTTCATCACTAGTCAGTAGAATGTCAGGGAGAAATCTTTATGAAAAATGCCCTTTTTGACTCTTTTGAGTTTGAACTTACAAAAATATAGGAAGATCAGAGTTGCCTGAGAAACTTTATTGTTAGTACTTCATATTTGTAAACGGGCAGGTAATCCTGAAAATCTAGTTATGTCAGTTTATGTTCCACCACATTAAAAAAAAAAAAATAGGTGGATGGAAAAAATCAGAATGGTTGGAAGGAAGGGCTTTCCCTTTTGCTCTTGGAGGGAAGGAAACCTGACTGAACCGGACATCTCAGCTGGACAGTGTCTTTGGTGAGCCCTCGCCATGTGACCGGCTGATTCACTTTGTCTGCTAGGTCCCCAGAGAGGTGATGTAAGCAGGGCCTGGAGCTTCTAGGGAGAGGAGAAAAATCAGTACTGGCCCCACCCTCTGGCCTTGGAAACTTAACAGAGCTCAGGCCAAAAGCAGATGGAGGTTTGCAGCTACATTTTGTGATTCTGTTTCAGATGTTGGTCATAGCATCTGTTGTTTTTCCTCTTTCTCGTTTTCCCTTCCCTTCCCTTTCTCTCCCTTACCTTTTCTCCTTTTCTTATCCAGTTATGCTCCTATGTGCAACCATTCTGCTCTCCCCAAATCAACTCAGGTCTGATCTTTGGAAGTATGTGCACGAGGAGCCATGGGCTGCTGCTGCAGTTTTGGTTTTGAATCTGGTGGATCCGTGCTAAGAGGTTGAGTAGAAAGAGCCTGGGCTTTGGTGTCTGCGAGACACAGGTGTTAACTCCAGCTCCACCATCACTGGCTGTAGACTTGGGGCAAGTGCCTTCAC
Organism: Phocoena phocoena; assembly: GCF_963924675.1. Classification (NCBI taxonomy): domain Eukaryota; kingdom Metazoa; phylum Chordata; class Mammalia; order Artiodactyla; family Phocoenidae; genus Phocoena; species Phocoena phocoena. Next base: position 48,786,428 of record NC_089228.1, on the reverse strand, counting down.
TTCTCTGAATCTCCCAAATCTCATCTGTAAACTGAAGTTAATTCCTACTTCAAAGGGTCATTAGGAGGATTGAATGAAATATGCAGAAAAGCACAGAGAGGCGGACGAAGACCAGATTGTGTTGGGCTACGTACGCCAGGCTGAGAGGTTGGATTTGATGTGGCTGCTCTGAGAGTCAGGGCAGTGGTGTGATAGGTGTTCCCAGAAGGTCACTCTGGCTCTAGAGAGACCGGATTGGGGCGGGGGCAGGCGGGTGTGGAAGCGGACGGCCCAGTTAGGAGGAGAGCTGTGGAGAAGGGGGCTGGACCTTTGGGAGGTGAGGACAGTAGGAATAGCTGAGGTCTTAGATGTGGAAGAGGGAAGGACGGGGAGCAATCAAGCAGGAGTCCTAGGTTTGGGGATGGTGGTGCCCGTCCCAGAGCCTGGCGGAGGACTGCGCACGTGGATGGCAGCTACAGCATGCTGGCCAGCTGGCTGGATCCCTGAGTACGTGGAGGAAAGAGGGGGTGCATGTGTTGGATGGTGAATACCGTGCGGCAGGCCATGGTCCACCTCTGCTCTTGCTTTGAAGCTGTTGTGCTCTGACTATCCACCCGTTTAGACAGTAGCTTCTAGAAGCAAGTTGGGCAGGATCCAGCAAGGCCTGGAATGTGACACAGTCTCCTGAAAGCGTTAGGGACCCTGGATAGTCACCTTGATACCACCTTAGATGACACTGGTACTGTCTGCTCGAACAGAGAGTTAGGACAAAGTGAAAGTTACCCCAGAGCTGGATTCGGGGTGGACTTTGGAATTTGAGCAGCATTCTCAAATTTGGGCACACTGATGGTGTGACTGTTATAGGTGAGTCAGAACCCCACCCCAGAGCGTGTACCTGGTAGATCTCGGGGTGGGGGGCCCCCTGGAAATCTGAGTTTTGAAGTGTTTTGAGAGACAGTGTCCGGGGTGGGGGGAAGTTTCCACGTGACTCCTGCCCTGGTTCTTGTCTTCCCTTTTTTTTTTTTTCCCTTCATTGAGGGAAATCAGTTTGGTGGCAGTATTTCCTCATCTTGTTTGTAACCCAGACTCTGGGGGCAATTAGGAGCAGGCAGCGTCCCCTCTGAGGAAGAAGAAACCTTGCATGTATTTTATGAATATATTCCTAAAATAATGACAATAGCAGCAAACAAACATACAGTGAGGTCTTTGTACTTGTGAAACGATTGTCACGCATTAGAGCCCAGATAAAAGGCTTTGGCAAATCTGTAAAGAATATTTCAGAGAGAAAAAGAACAGAATTTATAGGGTCTAAAAATAGCAGCTGAAGTGCTGCTGTGTTTAACTTGTCAGGAAACCTGTTGCATTGAGACAGGCAGGGGATTTTATTTCTCTGGCCCCGAGGTCACTTGTCTTGTTTAAGAAGGGGCAGCAGACATTTCCAAATAGGGATGGATTTTTAAGGGGAGGAAGATGGCTGAGTATATATGGTATTTCTTGTTTTCTCCTCTTCCTCTTCCTGCTTCCTACATCACTCCAATCTTCCCCCTAAGAAAAGGAAGGCAGGCCTGGTTTTCTCATTAGAGTAAGTGGGGTCTGCCTGGGTGGCAGAGTTTTGAATACATTGGCGATGATGCTTGTTGATGCTACATTTGGTGATGGCTGGTCTGAGGAGTGGTGGTGGCAGTCTGATTATTTGGTCTTTGTGGGTTCCCACACAACCCCACTAAGTAAGGAAATCAACCCATAGTTGAAGAAATAATGGTGTGACTTTCCCAAGGCCGATTGGCTGCTTTTCAGACCTTGCTTGTCCCATTTCTGGGCAAGGCTGTTGTCTTCGCAATTCTCTATAACCCACAAAAGAGGTGTCTGCCCCACCCCTGGCCTAGGCAATCCTCAGGCTTCTATACTTAATAACATTATGGAATTAGCATCCCCAAACTTGTCAATTAGTAGGACTTCAAACCCCTTGCGTTTCAGTACTTACTGAAACCTTGGCTGAAATTAATTATATCAATATTTCTTGTGGAGACTCTGAAGGTTATACTGTCCATCCATTTTCTAGGCTAGTCGTTGAAAACTGGTAGCCTGGAGGCTGGATCCTGCTCAGTCATGCTTTGCTTGCCCTGCACAGTGTGGACCTATACAATTGTCAGAATTTAAAAGTGGGATATTTTGTTTACAAATCTTGTCTTTGGATTCTCGTGCAGTGCTCCAAGATACATCCTTGGTTTAGACTTCCTCAGCTGAGAGTGGAGTCTCCAGACTGCTGGGCATAGATCCCTGACCACCCAAAGGTGTCTCTCCTGTTGGTCATGATGAGAAACAGCCACTGCTGCTGCTTAGAGGATAGTAAGAAAAGGGGTGAATCAGTTGTGTGTTGAACAATCAGTTGTATGTATGTTCAGCTGTTCTAGAAAACATCTGCATATACAATTGGCACGTGCTCTCAGCATTAGCTGTTGTTGCTGTTATTATTATCATTGTCATCGTGGCATTCCCTGTTTTCTGTGAGGGTTCTGTTGAAGACGTTGTTCACTACATAGCCCAGGGCCTTATGGGGACCCCAGGGAAGACATGTATATTAGACCTCAGTTCCAGGAAATAGCTGTCCTCCTTCTGGGTTCCTGGCTTGTTTATACCTTATTCATGCTACAAATCGTGTTTCTAATTTTGCCTTAGCTGCTGGGAAGCTTGGGTAACTTTGCAGCTCATTTCTTTTTTCTTTTTCTTTTTTTTTTTTGCGGTACGCGGGCCTCTCACTGCTGTGGCCTCTCCTGCTGCGGAGCACAGGCTCCGGACGCGCAGGCTCAGCGGCCATGGCTCTCGGGCCCAGCCGCTCCGCGGCACGTGGGATCCTCCCGGACCAGGGCACGAACCCGTGTCTCCTGCATTGGCAGGCAGACTTGCAACGACTGCGCCACCAAGGAAGCCCTGCAGCTCATTTCTAGCAGAAGGACATGATTTTATGGCATGCATTTGTTTTCAGATGCCATCGTTTCTCGCTGCTCTGCTTTTCTCACTTGTTTATTTTATTGTGGGCATTTTTGTAAGCATCCTTAAATACTGTTTGGAATAAGGCTAGGTGTAAATTAAAACAACAGTAACAAAATGTCTGTTCCTCTGAGAGAGGATTTATAGTATCACTGCAAATAGGCTCCCACATCAGGATTAGCCCACATCTAAGCTTTGGGATGTCACATGGTCTTTCTCCCTACTGGACACTACTGACCTTTAACTCCATGTTGGACCTGGTTCTATCAATTGGGCTCAGCCTTTCCCTCTACCCCGGTAGCTTCTGTTCCTGAATTGGGATGGCTTATTCACCTGGGTAGAGTGATGTATCAGTCAGCTATTGCTGCATAACAATGACCCCAAAAGTCAGGGCATACAACAAGAAGCAGTTATCGTTGTCACATATTCTGAGGGATGTCTGGACAGTTCTGCTTCAAGCCATAGTTCTCCAGTTTGGCTGGGGAAGCTCTTCTCCATGTCTCTCATCCTTCTGGAACCAGTTGGCTACCAGAGCAGGCTCTTCTTATGGTGAGGGCAGAAGTACAGCAGGAGTGAGTGGAAACATGTGAGGCTTCTTAAGGGGTAGGCTCAGAATGAGTGCTGTCACTTCTTCCACGTTCCACTGGCCAAACCCAACATCAAGGCAGTGGGCAAACAGTTTGCTCTAGTGAGAGGAAGTTCAGAGTCAGTGGCAAAAGGATGTGAGCACCAGGTCGGGGTGGGGGATGCTGTCTACCACAGGCAATATGTCTATTGAAGACTGTCAGGGTGGGCATACTGCAGTGTCCGGCTCTTAGTGGGTATGTTGGATATTCTCCATTTCTCCCCTCCACATCTGTGCTCCACTGTCATTCTCCCTGCTTTGTGCCCTTGGAGACTGACCTTCCCTCTGCCTTTTAGTTGGGTTCAGTCTGAAGGGAGTACCAGAAAAAGAGGGTGGAAGTGTGCCCACCCACAGGTTGATGTGCCTGTGACCCTCTGCAGAAGGCCATAGCTTCTGCCGGGCGGCTAGTTCTGATAACCTTGGGGTTCTAGTAACCTTCAGACTTGGGGCCACACGAGCTCCCTCCTCATGTACTTTGCCATGGGGGAGGGCTCCTTTTAAACTTGCCCCCTCTCTTGTAAATAGTCCCTTCACTGAACTTCTCCCTGTTTGCAGGAGCCATCTATTCCTGGCCAAGACCCTCGTGGATACATTAGGTGCTCAATAAGTGCATGGTTGAGTATCAGGGCTTCTTGTTTTTCCTCCCGCTGGCCTTCACACTGATCACTTCTTCTACCTGAAAACCCCATGGGATTTCAGACCAGGAAACCCTCCCTCTCTCCCCATTACTTGTCCAGCCACGGTTCATTGCTTCTCAGAAGAACCTGGCAGTGTCAATTCATCAGAGAGAATCCAGATAGAAAAGGTTTTACTTTTTTCTCTGGGTTTTTTTGGCATGCCCTTTGGAATAATTAGGGATTCTTTCAAGAGCAACATTTTTTCCATGGGGGATTTATTTCCCAGATATGATTTATGCCCTATCACATCCCAGGAAGGGAATGTAGGGAGTGTTTGTGGCTAAAGCAGTCTGAACATAAGGAAACTAAGTGTAAATCCCACCAGGAATGATCGCCTTCATTAATTTGGGAAGGGCTGATGAACACTGCTGCGCCTGACTCAGTAGAGCAATGCATTTTGTTTTTCTAAGCAGGAAAGAAAAGGGCCCCACATTTCGATCTCCTGAATGAGTTAGAGAACCACTAGAGTATTTCCCAAACTTCCCTAATCAGGTTAATGTTTTGTTAAAAATTCAGATTCCCAGTGATTCAGGTTCACTGAGCCTGGGCTGGGGCCTAGGAATCGGTATTCAACATGCATCCCTGGATGAGTCATTTTAATCCCCCACACTGGGCTCGGCTAACGATTCTCACACATTTTGGTCTATTGACTAAGAAGAAATCCAATGATGACGATAACAGTAAGGGTAGTATACAAAACTATTAACATTTAGAAAGCACTGTATGGTTTGCCAAGATTTTACATATTTTGTCTCATTAACCACATTGGCCCGTTCAGGACTTGTTCTTGTCAAATATTGCCTGTGCCAACATTATTTTACCAGAATTGAAGGGAAAGAATGGTACCAGCAGGTTTTTGTTAAATATCCTAATTGATACCAGAAGCAAAGATACAGCAGTTGTCAGGTTATACATATGAAAGCTACAAGCAAACAGCCTTTAGCCCACCCTTTGAGAACCAGTGCATGTTGTCAGGATAAGATTCTTTTAACCTCACCACATGCCTGGATTGTGCAATAGGAGTTTCTAGGATGTTCTGTGGAGGGTTTCCTTACAGAGAGACATCTCTAGGCAACTGACTGCTCTCTGGAGAGGAGCACAGATGTTCCCTCCTAAAAAGGACATGCTGGGCTGTTTCTTTCTTGCCAGTTAGGACGTCTCCCTTTCGAAATGCTGTTTCACGTTTCTGTAGCAGTTTTGCAGGAAGCCATGCCTAGAAAACAGAATTACTCTGATACTAGATGACTTTGCATCCTTTGGTATCAAATGTGTTGTGATTGCTGAGATTTGGGCAGGGGGAGGTTTCCTAACTTTATTAATTAATACATTTGGGGAACCATCATGTTATTCATTTTAATTAGAGCTCCTGGGCTGCCTGTTGACTTGTAACTCCTCTAGCTATTGCTTCTGTGACCCATTGAGGAACGAAATGTCTTGCAGGCCAAGCTGAGTTCTCTCAGTACCTAGTCCACACCCTTTCTTCTGCCTTTTGCAAAATCTGTGGCAGTGTTGAATGAAAAATAGAAGCCCAAGGACTTGGAGGGCTGGGGAGCTGTGATGCCCCTGTGTTTTAGTGTTCGCACATTTCCCTCAGCCATGATAAAACCTTGGCTTAAAACTGATTTATCATCATCCCTGGGTTAGCATGTATTGCGTGTCTATCTGGGAAAATAGCGTGATATCTGTTTACTCATTCTGCACTAAATTAGCACTGACTTGGATTTGAGCTTCAATTCACTGAACCAACAATTGTGGTATTAAAAACGTTCTCCATATCCAAGGGCAGAGATGAGGCCATGGTGGGTAATGAGACCCTTGGGCCATGAACCCTGAAACATGCATCTTCCAGAACTGAGCTTGTGACTGTTTGCACATGACCTTACAGCACATGCTTTAGGAGAATACATTTAAGCCCAAGTCCTAAGTCCAGTGACGAATTCCAATCCTTTTGTTAATTGTTTTTCTTCTTGAAGACAAAAGGAGTTTTATGCCCTGGTATTTGAAGTTCAGTTTAAGGGCAATGTTGGTGAATCACTATTGGATGGGGAGTTTTGTGAATGCTGGGTAGTTCGTAATATCCAACCAAGAATCTACCCACCTGTCCACTGTCTGCCCATCTGTCCATCCATCTACCTATCCAGCCATCTCTACACTTACTAATTCCTACAAGATGCCTGGCACTATGTTTACATGCTAGGGTTGCAATGATAAAGCAGTAGTAATAACCATAATTTATTGAGAACTTACTATTCTCAGACGGTTTCCAATGTTCAAAGCATCTTTGTGAGGTAAGAATTGTATCGCCTATAAGAGAACAGAAGCTAATGTACCTTTACCCTGATCACCCAACCAATCAAGGTGGAACAAGCCTGAGGCATCCTTGTGACATGAGGAGCAGAGCAGCATTTCGTTTTTTTTATGTTAAACAGACTCTTCTATCTGCCTGGACCCAGACCCATGTCGGAATGTAGAGTGAACATTCTATGGCAGGGTCACAGCTGGAACAGTCCCTCATTTGTCACTTCTTGCGGTATCTTCCTTTTATTAGTGAAACCGGAATAGAGATAGTCATGGGACTGAACCCCTGGGAGGCACGTCGACTCTCATTTCTCTGCTTTGCCCTTTGCCGTTTACTGTCTTGGAAACTTGGAGTTCTATCCAGACTCACTGTGTCACTTGAGGGTGCAAGAGTACAGAAGTACAAATGGAGGTCCACTCAGTGAATGTCTAAATACTGAAAAGTTCAAAACAAGGTAGCCGTTAAGTAAACTCTGTTCTGCCCTCCTACACCTTTATGACAACCTAGAAGCTCAGGATCAAATATAGATTTCTCAGGCTCTTTAGAGTTTAGTGCAGAAATTGACAGCATAAGGATGGCTGGTCCCCAGCCCATCCCCCCACTTCTCCTTCCATCTGACTCCACCCCACATTGCAGTGGGCCTCCTGTTTGGGACACCTCAGCCATCAGTCAGTCATGCATGTGTGTGAACACCTGTCTAAGCTCCATCCACCCACTCCACACAAAAGGCTGCCTTTGGGCCTAGATGTGTACTCGCTAGTGGTGCAGCTTGCAGTTGAGGGCGTGGACCCTGGAGAAGAGCCAACATACACCCTGAAAGTAGACCCAGGCTGTTTGGGCAGGAAATCCTGGGATGCTGGGCACCCAGAGCATGTCTGAAAGGGGAGGATATGAGCTCTGCCCTTGGCCTCACAACCTCCTTGTCTTTGGGGGCAAATATAGCTAGAGGACGGTTCTCTTAAGCGTGGTGCTCAAGGCAAGGGCCGCTCTTGCCCAGGTCTCAGGCTTGATACGAGTTCTTCACAGTTGATGGAAGGGACTGAAAAGGTCACATGACCCACCTCTGTCATTTTATACAAGCTGAACCCAGATAGTAATCTCAGAGCTGTGTCTGGAGAGCCCTGGTTCCTTGGTTCCCTAGCCAATGTGCTATTCTCATCTTGCAAGTGAGCCTGCCACTTGCAACTTCAGAAGGATGAGATTTTTCCAGACATCATCCTTAGTGCCATTGTGGGTTGTGAGGACCTGAGGCTGGCCCTGAGTGGGTGACTAGCTTACGTGGGCTCTACTACAGAGATATGATTTCAGAACAGTTTATACAAGGTTCTGAGCTTTGGGAATAGGCTTCTGGGGTGCATATCTCAGCAGCAGTGCTGACCAGCTCTTTGATTTCTCTTAAACTCCTGGAGCCTCAGTTTCCTTATCTGGGAATTGGGGATAAAATGGAATTTGCTAGTAGAGTAGTACAGGTGGAAAATGAAAAGTCTGTAGAAATCTTCTCACAGAGCATGACTTTGCCCATAGTGAGCATTGATGAATTGCATCTGTTGTGATGGTAACTGTTACTGTAATTGTTCTCTAGGAGTCCTGGGCCGCACTGAGAAGGGGCTGCCATTCGTTCATTCATTCATTCAACAAATATATAGAATACCTACCATTGCTTAACACTGTTCTGGAAGCTTGAGATTTACCAGTGAACAAGAGAAACAAGGTTCCTTGCTATAATGGAGCTGGCAGAGGCATCCTAACAGGCAGAGGCAGAGATAAATCATAAGTATAATAAATATGGAAATTGCATGGAAAGTAATAAATGCTATGGGGAAAAAGTAGATAGTAAGAGGGGTTTGGTCATGCCAAGGTGGGCTGTAATTTTAAATAGGATGGTCAGGGTATGCCACATGAGAGCAAAGACTTGAAGGAGGTGAGGGAGGGAGCCACGTGGAGAGATGTGAGAGAAGAGCATTCCAAGCGGAGGGAACAGTCAGTGCAAAGGCCCTGTGGCAGAAATGCCTGTTTCTCCAGGGACAGCCAGGAGGGCTGTGTTTGTGTGTAGATTGTAGATCAAGTCACAGAAGTGACAGGGGCCTTACAGACCACTGAAAGGACTTGGCTTTTTCTCTGAGACAGGGCAGTTGTAGGGTATTGGTGGGGGGGATTGACATGACCCTCAGTACCTTCTTGCTAGGGCTTGACCCTTGGCTTGGGCCCTTAGGTGCCCTCTGTATTGTCAGTTTGAGCCCCCACACCTCCCCCATCTCCTGTTGGAGGTTCACTGTCCCCAGCCAGTCGTACGCCCCTCCCCGCCCCCAGCCACCATGCCCTGTCCCATTCCCTCAAGTCCCAGATGTCTGCCTCCAGCCAATGATGCCAATGATCGGATGCATTGTATTCTGAAGCCCTTTTTAAAAAAAGGAGTGATGTTGCTGGTGGGAATTTGGCATGGGGCAGGTTGTGGGTGCTCTTTTCATTTCTGCAACCAGCTCCCCATGGAGCTTGAGGCCCATGCCCAGGACACCCTGGGCCCCTGGTCTCCTGGCAGGCTTTGTCCTGGTGAGCAGGGCTAGAGGACAGGAAGACGGGAAGGAGGCCTGGGTGGAGCGTAGGGTGGAGGACATTGAGTGAGGGGGTGTGTTGGAGCCGACAGGAAGCAGGGCTGGGTTTTTGTTCTCTGACTAGTTCCCAGTCCTGGCTCTGCTGTGGGGTTTCAGGACTCGGTCTGAAACTGCATTGTTCCTTCGGTTGCTGCAGTCAAGCCCAAACATTGAACCACGGCCAGACCAGCCCTAGTTCAGCATGTGACTGTGGTCATCCTCCAGGAGATACCTGCCCTGCCCTTGGCATTGGCAGGACAGCCTTGCCTGCGGCCACAGGCTCTCCTAAGTCCTGTGCTGAGGTGTGAATGTGCCCCTTTGCAGCTCTGCGGTGGGCCTGGGGGTGGGTGGGGGCGGGGAGAAGCAGGGCCTGCTTCACCTGCTGCTCTCCTAGGGTAAGAGGACCTCTTCACTGAGTCCGGGCCTCCCGCTGACAGGCCCACCCCTTCCCACCCCTGCTCCGAGTAAATGCAGAGAAGCCCCATAGCTCTGTTTCTGGAAGAATCCGCCAGTGGAAACACCCGCTCCCTTTGTGCAGCCCTGGGTTATCAGCTTCGCTCAGATTGAGGAAGTCTTCATCCTGTTGTGCCCCTCCCTGCCCTGCAGAGGGGAGGCCCTGCCCATGGGAGAGTCTGGCTGCCACCTGGCAGTATGGCTGCCCCTCCCGCCCCTGACTTCAAGGCCCTGAGTTCTGCTGAGGATCAGCTTTGTGATCAGGGAAGGATCCATTCTTCATTTTTTCCCCCACCTTCCTTTCATCATGTCTGTGTGAAAAATGAAAGCTATTGTTGATTTAAAAGGGCTATTTGCCTAATGCCCCTGGAATTTATTTGCTGGAGCATTTTCCATTTTCAGATTCAGTTCAGACCTTGGCTGCCGCCGAGAGGTTATGTAACCTGGGATGGAGTGGATCCCGTTGGCATCTGGGGACCCCAGTGCACCCCACCCTTAGCCAGTCCTGTGAGGGGTGAGCTCCTCTGTGAGCTGCTGGAGGTGGGGGGCTGGGGAGGGGAAGGGGTGGATAGGGGAGAGTTGGCAGCTGTTAGGATGGGGTCAGGAGGAGGATTTCTTCCAGGGGCTGAATTCTTTCTTAGCTCTTCTCCAGACCTGCCTCCCCTTCCTCAGCTGTAGATCCTCCTCATGTACAAAGCCCTGGCCCATCAAATGGGCTGTCCCTGGGCCTTAACAAAAGGCCTGAGCATCCTTACCTGAGGCTTGGTGGGATTTGGGACCTATTTCTGGCAAGTTCCTTCCTGGCGAGCCTGTGGAATCTGTCTCCACACTCTGTCCATCCCAGCAGTACTGGCCTGGAGGGCCTACCCTGGCTGAGGGCCACACTTCCAGCCCTGATTTCCAGCCCAAGATCCTTTTTCTCCTCCGAAACCTGGCCTGGGTCTACGTGGAGTAACTCTGACAGCGGGAGAGGTGTTGTCCTGGGTTATGAGGGGCTGGAAGTCTAACCTGTTTCTAGATTTTAAAGGGTGACAAAGACATAGAGTGGGATTTGGGACCCAGAACTCAGTCATCTTAGTCGTGAAGAGGCCCCGGCAGGGTGGATGAGGGTGGGGGGGGAGGGGGTGCAGGTCCCGCCTTCCCTCCCACACCCCCATCTTAGGAGATGGTAGAAAACCCATTCTTTCCAGCCCCTTTCCTCCTCCCTCTGTGGCCTGAGATGTCTCCCTTCATATCATTTCTCTGCTTAAATTTGCTCATTAGCCCCCATTAAGAGCAAGATCACCCTGTATATGCCTGTATTCGTTAACACAATGCTAATTGCTGTAATTACCTAACAAACCCTCAATTTTCAGTGACTTAACCCACTAGAAGTTTGTTCATTGCTCACGTATCAGTCAAAAGTCTCTTCTCCAGTGGACGTAGCTTCGTCCATGTGGCAGTGCTGGGACCCTGGTTCCTTCCATTGCTGGCTCTGCCACCCCCTAGGGCCTCAGAGTCTTCTGCTTCCTGGGGGCAGGAGGAAGAAGAGCCGGTGGAGAAGGCGCAGCTCTTCCTGAACTCTCCAGCCCAGAGATGTCCCACATCCCTTCCATCAGCTTTCGTTGGTGAGAACTAGTCAGATAGCCGCAGTGGTGGCCCCGGTGATAACGCCACATGGCATTGGTGGGAGGAGATGGACAGAAAGGGGTGGGTGTCCTGGGGAGGTGGTGAGGAGGTGACTTCAGCAGGACTTGTTGAGTGAGCGTCTGTGCAGCTATGAAGGAAAGTCAGCCGTCCGAGGTACCCCTGGGTTTCTTTCTAGTTTGGAGGACAGGGCGCCTGGTGGGGCCACCCAAGGAGATGAAGTCTGTGGGAAGAGGGGCAGGTGTCAAGAGGGAAGGCTCCTGTCTGTCAGAGGCCCAGGAGGGCAAGTGCTCTAGGGCTATTTGGTGAATGCAGGAATGAGTAGAAACGGTAGTGAATGAACTTGAGCCCCTCTGCCCACCCCATGGAGATACACTTGAGAAAAACTGGTAGCTGTATTCACAGTCTAAAACCACAGCACCTGATAGGATCAGACAGACCAGTTTGCAAGTACAAAGCTAAGCATAAGAATAATCAGGGGGAAATAAAGCATCCTCAGTAACCCAGGAGAGGATGCCTCCCTGGTCCTTGTGCCCTCTTCAGTGTCTGGCTATTGTCTCTGTGAACCTAGGGGGAGCGGTGAAGGCAAGTGCCTGAGTCGGGTGAAGAGGGGTGCCCTCCTGCCCTGGGCTAGCATCGCTTCCTCTGCTCTCCTTGGCTCCAGGCTCATCAGTCTGGGGAGGAGAGGGGCGGGGGTCATGCCGAGAAGGGCTGGGAGCAGGCATTACTTGGGCATCTGACCAGAAGCAAGCAGGCTGCCCCCTCCTCCCCTCATCAGAAAGAAATGGGGAGCCGGCTGAAGGCCAAGTCCCATGCTGCAGCCACACCCGCTTTGCCACTGGGCTGTTCCAGGCTGTGTCACAGGTGGCACCAGGGCTGCCAGGAAGCCTGGGCCAACGGGACTCTGAGTCAATGGTGGGTCCCTAGAGCAGGGACTTGGGGAGTCTCTGCAGGTGAGGGTTGAGATAGAGGCTTGGCTCCATTCCTGTCTCCAAGGTCAGACTTGGCAGCCTTCTCTTACGCCTTTATGCCAGGAGCGAGGAGAAGGGGCACTGCCCGATGGGGGAGCTGGGGAGATTCACAGCCCTGCCTGTGAGGAAACCTGGGCAGAGGGCGCGGACAGTCTGTGGCCTGAGTTCCTAGCTGACATCTCCCACTGCTCTCCATAAACTCTCCTGCCCCTTCTCCCTTCCTTCTGTTGAAGCCTCAGGAGGAGATTCAACTGTGAGGGGGCACTTAGCATGTTTTAGACCAGGGAGGTCACTCTTAGGGAAGTTTGTTTTGTTTTATTTTTCCTAACTTCCAAATAAAGCATGAAGTGAAGTATTTGAGGCTGCATAGCAGAGGTTAAGGACACAGATTCAGGAGCCAGATGGCCCAGGTTGGAATCTAAATTCGACCACTTACTACCTTGGGTAAGCCACTTAACTGCTCAGTGCCTCAGTTTCCCCACATGTAAAACGGTGATCACAGTCACCGTTAGTAGGAGGACTAAATGAGTGTATATTTACAAAGTGCCTAGGACAGTGCCTGGCACATAACAAGTGCCATATAGTGTGTGTAAAATTTTTTTTTAATTAAATTTAGTTAAGGAGCGGGTATAGACCAGAAGGTGGTAATTCCTAGTTTTTCCCAGTCTTCTCCCTTAAGACTCTCTCCATTCCTTCTGAGAAGATCTGCTTCCTCTTTTTTTTTTTAACCCCTCGGCAGCTGTGGAGTAATGATAGCCCTCTCCAGTACCGTTTCTAGATTCTGTACCAGGCAGCACAGCTGCTGGGGAAATGGACAGGAATCAAAAACAGCTCGCAGGTGCCATGCTAGGCAGTTTGCATAAATTGCCTTTAATCCTAAAACAATGCAATACAACAAAGCACTCAATCCTAAGGGGTGGGGATGCTATGTCCATTTTACAGATGAGGAAACTGGGCCTGAGAGTGAGTCTGGTAAGTTGATCCCGGGTTCAATACTCAAACCCTAGTTTGCCTGAGGCCCTGATCTATCCTTGATGTCAGGCTTCTCCTCTCCCTGCAAAGGTGGTTGCTTCAGTTGTCCTTTGATTGTGCGTCATCCTTCTTGAACTCAAATGACCAATCACAGTGTTTATTGAATACATGCTGAATGTGGAGTACTATAGGAAAACAAAAGAAGGCTGTGGACTAGGCAGTGGTTGAGATGCAAGAGGGGTGAACCATTTGAGGAATGACCTGAAACATTGTGTGATTGCATGAAGCTCCATGTTCCTTCTTGGCAGTGTTGCTGGGAGTCCACAGGGGAGACCGTACCAGGACCTGCAAGTGTTGGGGGAGCTTCCTCAATAAGAGAGGAGGTGCAGGCTGTGTCCTGAAGGTTAGCAAGGTTTTAGGAAGGGGAGGCCCACTGGAACATGCACAGAGTGGGTGAGTGAAGAACAGGTGGGACCAAGGTCTGTATAGTCAAGGGGAGAAAGCATGCTGGAATAAGATTGCAAAGTTAGACTTAGAATTGGTTAATGCCCTATAGGGCAATAAAATGGAAACCTTTGGGTGTATCTTTCCACCAGACAGACCATTCCTGGATCGTCAGTGTTCCACAAATTAGCATCCAACTTCCAATAGTTTGGGCCCTATTCAAGATTAAAAAGTAACTAAAAGATATCTTTTCCTAGATAGTCACATGACCCTTAGGCCATCTTGCCAGTGTTCTAGTATGACATTGAAAGGCTACCAATAGTATCTTTGCTTTATTTCAAATTTGGAAGATTTCTGGCATCAGGAAGAACAGCAGTGGTATCATGCTTGAGAGAAAGCCAGGTTGGAAGAGGAAGGCAACTGGGTTTCCAGATATGTCTGGGAGGCTGATAGGAGCTGGGAGCTTCTGAGGCCTGAGTTTGGGCTGATGAAGGGACAGTAGCCCCCAGAGGGCCCCAGGCTGTGCAAGGGGACAGGCCCGTCCTCCCCAGAGCAGGTCAGCAGCCCTCCTGTGCCAGTCCCACCACCAGGCCAGATGGTACGCTTGGCAACCCAAGCACCAGGCTAAGCGAGAAAGCACAGACAATGTCATAGAACCAAGAAGTGCAGATGTCAGGGAATTCTGGTGGCGTGGGACCAGATTGGAGTCTGAAAACTGCATAGAAAAAACAACCAAAATTGAAAGCAAACAGACTCTCTGACTTGGGAAACTCGTTCTCCTTGTCCAGAATGCACAATTCAGAGAATGGCAGAACAACATAAACACTGCAAAACAAATTCAGCTACTTAATCTCTTTATTTTAGTAATCAGAGTTGGCACTGGGAATGCTGGTAGGAGCAGAGTTTGACTCAGATCCCCTTAGCCTCACTTGGCTTTTTCCTGTGTTTGAACAACTTGTTAAGTCTGCGTTTCCATTCCATTCCTTTCCTGGCCTGGTGTTTGGGTTGTCAGCCTGATGGCTGTGTGCGTATAGAGAAAGCTATGGGGCGGTTTCCTGCTGGGTTTTGAGAGAGTTCCCTTGGTCCCCGTGTGTGGCACTGGAAGACCAGTCTGGCCCTCAGTCAGGATTCTCACCTGTGGGATGCAGTGGGCCCAGGAGGTGGTCCGCAGCTCCATCCCCTTGTGCCACTGTGGCAGGAAGGTTGGACCACTGCTTCCTGGTTGTAGATGGTTTCTTTCTTCCGTTCCTTCCTTAATTAACCTGGTTAGTCAACAAGCATTTACTGAGCACCCACCATGGGCCAGCTTTGTGCAAGATGAAAAAGAGCTCAAGGGCTTCCCTGGTGGCGCAGTGGTTGGGAATCTGCCTGCCAATGCAGGGGATGCGGGTTCGAGCCCTGGTCTGGGAAGATCCCACATGCCGCGGAGCAACTGGGCCCGTGAGCCACAATTACTGAGCCTGCGCGTCTGGAGCCTGTGCTCCGCAACAAGAGAGGCTGCGATAGTGAGAGGTCCGCGCACCGCGATGAAGAGTGGCCCCCGCTTGCCACAACTAGAGAAAGCCCTCGCACAGAAACAAAGACCCAACACAGCCATAAATAAATTAATTAATTAAAAAAAAAAAAAAAAAAGAGCTCAAAGGGAAGGAAGGGAATTTTAGGCTGAAGAAATAGCAGGTAAAAAGGCATGGGGGTGAGAGAGTACACAGCCTCTGTGAAGGAAGAGGTGGGAGAATGTGGAAAGGGGGGCTGAAGTCTCTCTGCACTCTTGGGGTGTGGTGCCAGAAGGTTCTGATCTTATTTTGCTGGCATGGGAGCCATGGAAGATGCTGTAGGAAGGGAGTGATTTATTTCATTCAACAAACATTTCTTTGACACCTACCATGTACAAGATACTCTTTTAGTTGCTGGGGATACAACAGTGGTTAATCACAGTCTAGTGGGAAAGTCAGACAGGATGGGCAGAAAATGAGCTCAGAGAAACTGGTTGGCCAGGAGAAGTACCAGCCCTGACATCTGCTTCTACTGCATGGGGTTTTGCCCCCCCACCATCCACAAGCAGCAAGCCTGCTGTTAGATCCCAAGTGTGTGAAGCCCCCTCTGCTTGTAATACTTTATCTTTTCACGGCCGAAACCATCTCATAATGGGGGCTGAGGAAGAAGTAACTGAAGGGTGGGAAGCTCAGAGGTCTCTGAGGATCCTTCAAGCCGGGAATCCCTCCACTAGAACCGAGGGCTGGGGCACCTTTTGGTGGGTATGTTTTGTGGGATCCTTGGGTTTGTGAAGGCTGCACCAGTGACCTCTTAAGCCCAGTGGGTGGTGCCTTTCCTTTGTTACTTCTTATGCAGACTTCTGGGAAGAATTTGTAAATAATTATAACAAAGAAGTGAAATGAAAGCAATTATGGTGAGCAGGCACAGGTAGTTGAGACTGATAGGCCAGTAGAATGGTTACTGCTGAGAACCTCATTGTTGCAGGATGGATTCAGGTCTTTCTCTGAGCAGAAGTGTGTGTGTATCGGTTAGCTTTTGCTGAGTAGCAAAACTCCCCCAAATTTAATGGCTTAAAACAGTAGCCATTTGTTATTGTCTGTGAATCTCTTGGTCAGCTGGGCAGTTTTGCTGATCTGGGCCAGGCTTGGCTGATCTTGGCTGGGCTCACACATGTGGTGTGGCTCAGCTTGCAGGCTCACTGGGCGTTAGCTCACTCCAATGTCATGTACTTGGCTGTGGTGACAAGGGTCTCTCATCATGCTGCAGGCTAGCCTGGGCTTTTTACATGGTGGCTGGGAAAGGTTCTAAGAATGAGATTGGAAGGGAGAAGGGCCTTTTGAGGGCAGGGCTCAGAAGTTGTACAGTGTCATTTCTCATGCATTCTGTTGGCCGAAGTAAATTCAAAGGATGGGGAAATAGACTCTTATCTCTTGATGGGAGGAGCCACCATGTCATATTTTCAGGACACACATGTGGGAAGAGGTAGAAAATTGGGTCCTTATGCTGTGGGCAGAGCACGTAGGCTCTGGAGTCATCTGGGACTGTCAATCCAGGATTCTCCACTTACCCACAACCATCATCCATGAGATGGGAACACTAGTAGTATCTATCTCAAAAGACCATTTTGAGGATTAGATAACGCATGTGTGCCTAACGTGTAGTAAATGCTCAGTAAAAAGATACTCTATGAAATGAGGCTTTCAGGTGAACAGGATAGGAGTATTTCATTCATTCTTGTTACTCCGCCCTCCTCAACATTTCCTTAACATCCTAACTTTATAAATACAGTAATTCTAATCATTTATTTAGTCAAAAAAACAAGCACTTATCATACACTAGACTGTGTGCTAGGAGCCAGAGACACAAGGAAATGAGGCACTAAGGAATTCCCCCTGTATTAAAGGATTTCAGTTTCATTATCTGCTCAGAAAATTCTGAGAACTGCCATTGCCTCTGAAGTTATAAATTCCCAAGCTGGGTGTTCAAGACCCTTCACAATATGGTCTCAGTTTGTGCTGCCTTCCTGTGCTTACTCAAATCAAAGTGGATTCTTCCCTATGCCCCAAACATGCCCTGTGCTTCTGCATACTTGCAAATAGACCCTGGACAGGAATGGACTCCACACTGCAGAGTCAGTAGTAGGGAGCAGCCAGGCTGGGCTGGATGTTGGGATCCCGAACCAGCACATGGCTGGGATCTGTGGGGTTCAGGATTCCATAGATATGACACTGTTACCTCCATCTCAAGAGGCCTTTACTGACGCTCCCCTAACGTTTAGAACTCGCTGTGATCTGCCACTCCTTGATGCCTGCCTTAAAGTGATCTGTGGACTAGTCTGACCCCCTTTAGGAGCTCCATGGACAGAAACACTGTGCCTCTTCTGCCTTCAACATCCTCCCACTGACAGTGCACCTCTTCCTAGGAGTTCCACAGGCGATTACAGAAACCCTCTACCCCAGTCAAACAGCCAAATACACACTACTTTACTCCTGGGGTATATCTGGAGGAATGGGAGGCTGCATAGCCTGCCCCATCTTCTTTTCCCTTAACCTGCAATTATTGGATGAAAAGAGTAGAATATAGCACAATACAAACAGTAGTTCAGTAAATGGCATAAAGAAGTTGAAGTTGTCCATGGGCACCAGTCACGTGGCTGTGGAAAGGTGACCTGGAGTGTGACTTCCCCATGGACCCAAGATGGGGCTCAGAGATCCCTCTGTTCCTCATCACCAGCCCTTCTAAGCCCCACCAGCAACTTTATGAGATTTCAGACCCTCTTCCAGACCTTTATGAGATTCCAGACCCTCCTAGGCTTATTGGAGGGAACAGAAGAATCGTGCTTCCTTTCTTTCTGCCATGCCTCCACCTTCTCTTGGAGACTTTCATTTCCCCTCCATGGCATTTTTGCTTGAGTAGAATGACTCTTAACCAGACCTTAACTGCTCCATGGAGGTTGGGGTTGGGGGAAGATGGGGAAGGGAAGGTGCAATGTGAACAGAAACAGAGCAGCTTTCTGGAAAAGAAAGCTCCCTTAGCCTTCAAGAATGCAGAAGCTGAGAATACAGATAATGAACAGTAGGAGAGCAGAGGGTCCTTTGTTACCCATTCAGGTGCTGCTCCCAGAAAGAAGTAAGGGAAAATGGAGATGAGATATCACATCAGAATTTGCTTTTTAACACTTCATTAACATGAGTTGACTGCTGGTATTTCCGCAGAAGCAGCATATTCCTAAGCTACTTACATTTAGGAATTTTTCTAAGGATTGCAGATAGAATATTGATAATTTCCAGACATCATGGATTCTGCTAACCATCAACATAAGCAATATTGGGCATTAGCTCTGATATTAACCACACTTGAAGTCCATCATCACAGGCTTCAACAAAATTCTCACATATCAGAACTCTCGTTAATCAGAATCTTAGAGTCAAAATTGATGGCTCTATTTTTCTAAAAATGGAAAAATATCCCCAATTTACTGTTCTAAAACAGAACAACAAAACATACCTTTGTTCACTTATTCCATCAGTTCATTCAGCTAACGTTAATTGTGGATCTCTTAAAAACCTATATTGTTTAAGGAATAGGAAATACAAAACTGAGTAACACAGTGAGGTCCCTGTGCCTTGTATCGCAACAACAGAGGTACATATACCATAGAGCTAAAATACAGGTAGCAAACTCTATGGATTAAAATAAATTTCCTTTATTTAATAAAGTGTATCCACCAGAAACCTATAACAAGCATCATATTTAATGGTGAAATATAGAAATAATTTGCATCATAGTAGGAACTATAGGAAGGAAGGCTTGCTATCATTGCTACTGTCTATTGAAGATTCTCACTAATGTAATAAGCCAAGAAAAATAAATTAGGTATAAATAGTAGAAAGTGAAAGATAATGTCATCATTTACAGATGATACCATCTAACTAGAAAAATCTAACAGAATAATAGATGAGCTGTTAGATTAATAGATTTCAGCAAGTTAGCTGGATCCATACACAAAAATCAGTAGCTTTCCTGTATGTACTTAGCAAGAACATATTATTTTTAAAAAATCATGTTAGCAGAGTCCCTCAGACAGCTACTTGTGTATCTTTCTAGGAATATATGTGTGTATTTTATTAGTTGATGAGTTTTTATTAGTTGATTTAGTATTGTGTTAGTTTCACGTGTACAGCGAAGTGATTCAGGTATACATAATATATATATTTTTTCAGATTCTTTTCAATTACAGGTTATTATAAGATATTGAATATAGTTTCCTGAAATATACAGTAGATCCTTGTGGTTTATCTGTTTCATATATAGTACTATGAATCTGTTAATCCCAAACTCCTAATTTTTCCCTGGCCCCTTCCCTTATGTCTGTGAGTCTGTTTCTATCTTGTAAATAAGTTCATTTTTTTAAGATTCCACATATAAGTGATATGATATTATATTTGTCTTTCTCTGACATAGAAATGTATTTTTATGTCTTCTGCCTTGTGTGTGTTATACAGGTGAGATTGTGTTGTACATACAGTTTCACCCATCATTCTTGTTGATTGCTGTGTAGTTATTCCTCAGTAAAGATGCACTGTGCTTCATTAAAAAAAAAAAAATCACATTGGCAATAAATGTAAAGTAAGAATGAACCTAATAAGAAATTTGTAAGACTCATACAAGGAAAACCATAAAAATTTTAAAGTACTTAAAAGATTTGGCTAAATAAAGAGATATACCACACAAATTTATCAATTGTCCCCAAACACTATTTAGTAAGACTTTTTTCCATGGAACTTGACAGGCTTTTCTATAATTCATATGTAAAATAAAATATGCAAAAAGAATCAGACTTTCTTTAAAAGAAAAAAATAATGGAAGAAGGAACCTGCTTAGCCAGATATCAAAATATGAAACAGTATTAAAACCATATAGAATTGGTACAGCAGTAGACAAATAGATCAGTGAAGCAGAATAGAGAGTTCAGAAACAGACATGTATACATGAGGTTTTAGTAGATGATGGAGATTATGTTTCAAATCTTGGGGAAAAGGCTGGACTATTTAGCCTTAAATATTAGCAGATTCCTCATTGATATTCAATTGCCAAAAAAGTATTAATTACTCATGTCTGTTGTTTTTATATAAAGGTTCAATGTGCTTTTATTGTAACCTTTATCTCAATTTTTGTCTTTTCTATATGAATATTAACTGTGTAGTGACCATTTGTAGTCCTTTCATATTTTCATTTCTCATTGATTAGCATTTCATAATATTTGTATATATGTTTATAGAAGATATATAAGTATATAGATAGACTGAATATATATATGGTTCTTCAGCCATTTTATTTTTCTATTTGCTTAATATTGCTTAGTTTTCATTTATATATATATTTAATATATATTTACTTATTTTCTTTTTTGTATGATTTTTCCATACAAAACTTATGATTTCTATAACTCTTATGCATAGAATATCTTTCCTCACTCTAATATGTAATAATTTAAAAATATTTTTTACAGCTAATTTTCAAAATTGACCTGAAATTTATTTCACATAGTGAAATATAATAATCTCACTTTCTCCAAATAGTTTATCTTAATAATCCAGGCATGGCGTTTACATTTCTAAAATAAATTGTGATACAAGGTTTATCGTTTATTAAAGTCTTAATTATATAAGAACTATTTCTTTTCTTTTTTAGTACATTGATATCTTCATTTTTTCTCTCACCAATATCACTGTACTTTAAAATATATAGCTTTTAATTGTATTACTATCTTATAAGGAAATTTATCTGTTATTCATTTATACTCTTATCTAATAATATCACAAGATTATTTTTTCCCAATAGGTTTAGAACCATTTTTTGGAAATTTTTTATCATGCTGAGGTTTTGATTCTAACTGTATGTTGCCAAAAATTATTGTAGAAAGAATCAAATGCATATATGCTATAAAATAACTTACAAATCTGCAGCAAAAAAAAAAAATATATATATATATATTAGCAGAAATGACTATTGATTAAAAAGGAGTTAAATCCCTACCATATGCCATTTACAAAAATAATTTCCACATGGTTCGATGAGTTAAGTGTAAATGGCAGGAGAATTTTTTAAAACTATATTCATCAATTGGAGTAGGGGAAGTCTTCTTTTTTTTTTTGGCTGTGCCACGTGGCTGTGGGACCTCAGTTCCCCGACCAGGGATTGAACCCTGTCCTCGGCAGTGAAAGTGCCAAGTCCTTACCACTGGGCCACCAGGGAACTCCAGGGAAGTCTTCTTAAACAGAATACAAGATGTCAGTACTATAAAGAATGGATGATACATTTTATTACGTTAAAACCCCTTTTATGTGACAATTGATATCATTAACAAAATATTACTAGTAGAAATGTAAAATGATTAGTAGAAAATATATACCATAGGCAAAGGATTCCTAATCAGAATATATAAAGAACTCTTTAAAAAAACAATAAACAAAACCATTTACCGCCAATTAAAAAACCAAAATATATGAGGAGGCATTTTAGAGTCTAGGAAATACAGTAGCCCAACAAACAAGCAAAAAGTTACATATTTATTCTCACTTGTAATCAAAGAAGCACAAAACAATGAAATAGTATTTTTCACACATAATATTGGCAAAAAATTTTTAAAGATTAAAAATATCAAATGTTGGGCTTCCCTGGTGGCGCAGTGGTTGAGAGTCCGCCTGCCGACGCAGGGGATACGGGTTTGTGCCCCGGTCCAGGAGGATCCCACATACCACGGAGTAGGTGGGCCTGTGAGCCATGGCCGCTGAGCCTGTGCGTCTGGAGCCTGTGCTCCACAATAGGAGAGGCAACAACAGTGAGAGGCCCGCGTACCACAAAAAAAAAAAAAAAAAAAAAAAAAAATCAAATGTTGGTGAAAATAAGGAAGTAGTTATTTGCATTTACTAGTGATAGGAGTGTAATTTGACTTCTATCAAGTATTTTAATTGTTCATATCTTTGAACCTAACAACCCTTTGCAATCCCTCAATTCATCACACCACCACACCCCCACACCCCCACACCCTCCGCTTTCCCCCCTTGGTGTCCATACATTTGTTCTCTATATCTGTGTCTCAATTTCTGCCCTGCAGACTGGTTCATCTGTACCATTTTTCTACGTTCCACATATATGCATTAATATACGATATTTGTTTTTCTCTTTCTGACTTACTTCACTCTGTATGACAGTCTCTAGATTCATCCACGTCTCTACAAATGACCCAATTTCATTCCTTTTTATAGCTGAGTGATATTCCATTGTATATGTGTACCACATCTTCTTTATCCATTTGTCTGTCAGTGGGCATTTATGTTGCTTCCATGACCTGGCTATTGTAAATAGTGCTGCAGTGAACATTGGGGTGCATGTGTCTTTTTGAATTATGGTTTTCTCTGAGTATGTGCCCAGTAGTGGGATTGCTGGGTCATATGATAGTTCTATTTTTAGTTTTTTAAGGAAGCTCCATACTGTTCTCCATAGTGGCTGTATCAATTTACATTCCCACCAACAGTGCAAGAGGGTTCCCTTTTCTCCACACCCTCTCCAGCATTTGTTGTTTGTAGGTTTTCTGATGATGCCCATTCTAACTGGTGTGAGGTGATAGTCATTGTGGTTTTGATTTGCATTTCTTTAATAAGCAGTGACGTTGAGCAGCTTTTCATGTGCTTCTTGGCCGTCTGTATGTCTTCTTTGGAGAAATGTCTATTTAGGTCTTCCGCCCGTTTTTGGATTGGGTTGTTTGCTTTTCTAATATTGAGCTGCATGAGCTATTTATATATTTTGGAGATTAATCCTTTGTCCGTTGATTCGTTTGCAAATATTTTCTCCCATTCTGAGGGTTGGCTTTTCGTCTTGTTTGTAGTTTCCTTTGCTTTGCAAAAGCTTTTAAGTTTCATTAGGTCCCATTTGTTTATTTTTGTTTTTATTTCCATTACTCTAGGAGGTAGATCAAAAAAGATCTTGCTGGGCTTCCCTGGTGGCACAGTGGTTGAGAGTCCGCCTGCCCATGCAGCGGACGCGGGTTCGTGTCCCCGTCCGGGAAGATCCCACATGCCGCGGAGTGGCTAGGCCCGTGAGCCATGGCCGCTGAGCCTGCGCGTCTGGAGCCTGTGCTCCGCAACAGGAGAGGCCACAACAGTGAGAGGCCCGTGTACCGCAAAAAAAAACAAAAGATCTTGCTGAGATTTATGTCAAAGAGTGTTCTTCCTATGTTTTCCTCTAAGAGTTTTATAGTGTCCGGTCTTACATTTAGGTCTCGAATCCATTTTCAGTTTATTTCTGTGTATGGTGTTAGGGAGTGTTCTAATTTCATTCTTTTACATGTAGCTGTCCAGTTTTCCCAGCACCACTTATTGAAGAGACTGTCTTTTCTCCGTTGTTTATCCTTGCCTCCTTTGTCATAGATTAGTTGACCTAGGTGCATGGGTTTATCTCTGGGCTTTCTACCCTGTTCCATTGATCTATATTTCTGTTTTTGTGCCAGTACCATATTATCTTGATTACTGTAGCTTTGTAGTGTAGTCTGAAGTCAGGAAGTCTGATTCCTCCAGCTCCTTTTTTTTCCCTCAAGACCGCTTTGGCTATTCGGGGTCTTTTATGTCTCCATACAAATTTTAAGATTATGTGTTCTAGTTCTGTAAAAAATGCCATTGGTAATTTGATAGGTATTGCATTGAATCTATAGGTTGCCTTGGGTAGTATAGGCGTTTTCACAATATTGATTCTTCCAATCCAAGAACATAGTGTATCTCTCCATCTTTTTGTGTCATCTTTAATTTCTTTCAACAGTGTCATATAGTTTTCTGCATACAGGTCTTTTGTCTCCCTAGGTAGGTTTATTCCTAGGTATTTTATCCTTTTTGTTCCACTGGTAAATGGGAGTGTTTCCTTAATTTCTCTTTCAGATTTTCCGTCATTAATGTATACGAATGCAAGAGATTTCTGTGCATTAATTTTGTATCCTGCAACTTTACCAAATTCATTGATTAGCTCTAGTAGTTTTCTGGTGGCATCTTTAGGATTCTCTATGTATAGTATCATGTCATCTGCAAACAGTGACAGTTTTACTTCCTCATTTCCAGTTTGTATTCCTTTTATTTCTTTTTCTTCTCTGATTGCTGTGGCTAGGACTTCCAAAACTATGTTGAGTAATAGTGGTGAGAGTGGACATCCTTGTCTTGTTCCTGATCTTAGAGGAAATGCTTTTAGTTTTCCACCATTGTGAATGATGTTTGCTGTGGGTTTGTCATATATGGCCTTTATTATGTTGAGGTAGGTTCCGTCTATGCACACTTTCTGGAGAGTTTTTATCGTAAATGGGTGTTGAATTTTGTCAGAAGCCTTTTCTGCATCTCTTGAGATGATCATACGATTTTTATTCTTCAATTTGTTAATATGGTGTATCACATTCATTGATTTGTGCATATTGAAGAATCCTTGCATCCCTGGGATAAACCCCACTTGATCATGGTGTATGATCCTTTTAATGTGTTTTTGAATTCTGTTTGCTAGTATTTTCTTGAGGATTTTTGCATCTATATTCATCAGTGATATTGGTCTGTAATTTTCTTTTTTTGTAGTATCTTTGTCTGGTTTTAGTATCAGGGTGATGGTGGCCTCATAGAATGAGTTTGGGAGTGTTCCCTCCTCTGCAAGTTTTTGGAAGAGTTTGAAAAGGATAGGTGTTAGCTCTTCTCTAAATGTTTGATAGAATTCACCTGTGAAGCCATCTGGTCCTGGGCTTTTGTTTGTTGGAAGATTTTTAATCTCAGTTTCAATTTCATTACTTGTGGTTGGTCTGTTCATATTTTCTATTTCTTCCTGATTCAGTCTTGGAAGTTTATACCTTTCTAATAATTTGTCCATTTCTTCCAGGTTGTCCATTTTACTGGCATAGAGTTGCTTGTAGTAGTCTCTTAGGATGCTTTGTATTTCTGCGGTGTCTGTTGTAACTTCTCCTTTTTCATTTCTAATTTTGTTGATTTGAGTCCTCTCCCTCTTTTTCTTGATGAGTCTGGCTAATGGTTTATCAATTTTGTTTATCTTCTCAAAGAACCAGCTTTTAGTTTTATCGATCTTTGCTATTGTTTTCTTTGTTTCTATTTCATTTATTTCTACTCTGATCTTTATGATTTCTTTCCTTCTGCTAACTTTAGGTTTTGTTTGTTCTCTTTCTCTAGTTCCTTTAGGTGTAACGTTAGATTGTTTATTGAGATTTTTCTTGTTTCTTGAGGTTGGGTTGTATAGCTATAAACTTCCCTCTTAGAACTGCTTTTGCTGCATCCCATAGGTTATGGATCACCGTGTTTTCATTGTCATTTGTCTCTAGGTATTTTTTGATTTCCTCTTTGATTTCTTCAGTGATCCCTTGGCAATTTAGTAACGTATTGTTTAGCCCACATGTGTTTGTGTTTTTTATGTTTTTTTCCCCCTGTAATTGACTTCTAATCTCATAGCGTTGTGGTCAGAAAAGATGCTTGATATGATTTCAGTTTTCTTAAATTTACTGAGGCTTGATTTGTGGACCCAATATGTCATCTGTCCTGGAGAATGTTCCGTGCGCACTTGAGAAGAAAATGTAATCCGCTGTTTTTGGATCGAATGTCATATAAATATCAATTAAATCTATCTGGTCTATTGTGTCATTTAAGCCTGTGTTTCCTTATTAATTTTTTGTTTGGATAATCTGTCCATTGGTGTAAGTGAGGTGTTAAAATCCCCCACTATTATTGTGTTCCTGTTGATTTCCTCTTTTATAGCTGTTAGCATTTGCCTTATGTATTGAGGTGCTCCTGTGTTGGGTGCATATATATTTATAATTGTTACATCTTCTTGTATTGATCCGTTGATCATTATGTAGTGTCCTTTGTTGTCGTTTGTAACATTCTTTATTGTAAAATCTGTTTTATCTGATATGAATATTTCTACTCCAGCTTTCTTTTGATTTCCATTTGCATGGAACATCTTTTTCCATCCCCTCACTTTCAGTCTGTATGTGTCCTTACGTCTGAAGTGGGTCTCTTGTAGACAGCATATATATGGGTCTTGTTTTTGTAACCAGTCAGTGAGCCTGTGTCTTTTTGTTGGAGCATTTAATCCATTCACATTTAAGGTAATTATTGATATGTATGTTCCTATTACCATTTTCTTAATTGTTTGGGTTTGTTTTTGTAGGTCCTTTTCTTCTCTTGTGTTTCCCACTTAGAGAAGTTCCTTTAGCATTTGTTGTAGAGCTGGTCTGGTGGTGCTGAATTCTCTTAGCTTTTTCTTGTCTTTAAAGCATTCGATTTCTCCTTCAAATCTGAATGAGATCCTTGCCAGGTAGAGTACTCTTGGTTGTAGGTTCTTCCCTGTCATCACTTTAAATATGTCATGCCACTCCCTTCTGACTTGTAGCGTTTCTGCTGAGAGATCAGCTGTTAACCTTATGGGAGTTACCTTGTGTGTGATTTGTCGTTTTTCCCTTGCTGCTTTCAGTAATTTTTCTTTGTCTTTAATTTTTGCCAATTTGATTACTATGTGTCTTGGCATGTTTCTCCTTGAATTTATCCTGTATAGGACTCTGTGCTTCCTGGACTTGGGTGGCTATTTCCTTTCCCATGTTAGGGAAGGTTTCGGCTATAATCTCTTCAAATATTTTCTCAGGTCCTTTCTCTGTCTCTTCTCCTTCTGGGACCCTATAATGCGAATGTTGTTGCGTTTAATGTTGCCCCAGAGGTCTCTTAGGCTGTCTTCATTTCTTTTCATTCTTTTTTCTTTATTCTGTTCCACAGCAGTGAATGCCATCATTCTGTCTTCCAGGTCACTTATCTGTTCTTCTGCCTCAGTTATTCTGCCATTGATTCCTTCTAGTGTATTTTTCATTTCAGTTATTGTATTGTTCATCTCTGTTTGTTCTTTAATTATTCTAGGTGTTTGTTCTTTAATTCTTCTAGGTCTTTGTTAAACATTTCTTGCATCTTCTCTATCTTTGCCTGCATTCTTTTTCTGAGGTCCTGGATCATCTTTACTATCATTATTCTGAACTCTTTTTCTGGAAGGTTGCCTATTTCCACTTCATTTAATTGTTTTTCTGGGGTGTTTTCTTGTTCCTTCATCTGGTACATAGCCCTCTGCCTTTTCATCTTATCTGTCTTTCCGTGAGTGTGGTTTTGGTGTCAGAGGCTGCAGGATTGAAGTTCTTCTTCCTTCTGCTGTCTGCCCTCTGGTGGATTAGGCTATCTAAACTTATCAAGTTTCCTGATGGGAGGGACTGGTGGTGGGTAGTGCTGGCTGTTGCTCTGGTGGGCAGAGCTCAGTAAAACTTTAATCCGCTTGTCTGCTGATGGGTGATGCTGGGTTCCCTCCCTGTTGGTTGTTTGGTCTGAGGTGACCCAACACTGGAGCCTGCCTGGGCTCTTTGGTGGGGCTAATGGTGGACTCTGGGAGGGCTAACGCCAAGGAGTACTTCGCAGAACTTCTGCTGCCAGTGTCCTTGTCCCTATGGTGAGCCACAGCCGCCCTCTACCTCTGCAGGAGACCCTCCAACACTAGCAGGTAGGTCTGGTTCAGTCTCCTATGGAGCCACTGCCCCTTCGCCTGGATCCTGATGCGCACACTACTTTATGTGTGCTCTCCAAGAGTGGAGTCTCTGTTTCCCCCAGTCCTGTCAAAGTCCTGTAATCACATCCCACTGGCCTTCAAAGTCTGATTCTCTAGGAATTCCTTCTCCTGTTGCCAGACCCCCAGGTTGAGAAACCTGATGTGGGTCTCAGAACCTTCACTCCAGTGGGTGGACTTCTGTGTTCTCCAGTTTGTGAGTCACCCACCCAGCAGTTATGATATTTGATTTTATTGTGGTTGTGCCCCTCCTACTGTCTCATTGCAGCTTCTCCTTTGTCTTTGGGGTATCTTTTTTGGTGAATTCCAGTGTCTTCCTGTCAATGATTGTTCAGCAGTTAGTTGTGACTCTGGTGCTCTCACCAGAGGGAGTGAGAGCACATCCTTCTACTCCACCATCTTGAACCAATCTCCCAACTCTGCTTTTTGATGTCTTCTCTACAGAAATATTTGCATGCATGCTCAAAGCAAGGATTTTTTATTACAGTGTTGTCTATGATCATAGAAAAATTGAAACCATGTAAATGTCCACAAATAAGGAGATTTAGATGAGCTATAGTGGAGTAATCCTATGGAATCTAACATGCAGCAAGTAAAAAGAATGAGGCAGGCTCTGTAATGGCATAGAAAGCTCTCAGAGATCCTACTTTAAAAATGAAAAAAAGAGAAGAAAGAACACGGTGGATGCTGTGATGCATAGCTCACAGTTCAGATCTTCCTCCAAGAAGGACTTCTTCCTCCAGCTGAGACCTTCAGCTGTCATTTCCTTTTGTGCATCACCTTCAGCCAACCTTGTCCAAGGTCACACCCCCTTCCCGGAGTAGCCTGCATCCAATGGCTGATCCTTCCAGAGGAATAAAGGCCTGGACCTCTTGGCCCAACTTGGAACAACGCTAAAATATCATTCCATCTTTAGAATTCAATAATAATTATTATTATCAATTATTTCTTGAGTAATTAATAGGTTTGGCTAAAACTTCCATTGAGACCATATCACAGCTCAACTTCATCTGCCCAGTCGGCTTCTGTCCCTTCCCATCCATAAGTGTTAATCCCAAGGGCACTCCCTAATAATCCTCTTGCACACCAATCACCATCTGAATTGGCTTCCCCAGACCCCAGCCTGTGACGATGAAGTCATAGAACCACAGACATAGTTGATACTATTGACATTAAAGCAATCCCCACAACGCTATATGTATGTATATGTATCAAATATATTTTTAAAGTTCAGAGTAAATTCCTGGCTCTCTTGAAATGCTTCATTAGATGATGAATTTTGTGTTAAGATTTAGATCCTCTGTTTGTTTGTTTGTTTTCTGGCCATGCTGTGCGCCATGTGGGATCTTAGTTCCCCGACCAGGGATCGAACCTGCACCCCTTGCAGTGGAAGCACGGAGTCTTAACCATGGGACCACCAGGGAAATCCCTAGATTCTCTTTTTTAAAAAATTTAATCCTTTCATTTACACTTCTTAAGTCAAGAGTACCTTTCTAGTTTTTGGCCTCTTCCAAGTGAGGTTAGTTACAGTCAGTGGATTCAAACTGTTGTCGTAAATAACAGTTTCTCTTTTAACAATGGCGTTTGTATATCCTGAGGCCTTGCTTGGTGTCCGGTATTTTGTGTGCATTATCTCATTTAATCAGAACCACCATTCTGTGTCACGGGTACCACCATTACCGTCATGTGACTGAGGAGGAAACTGAGGTTTCAAGAGGATAAATAAGTTGTCCAAGGCCACACAGCTATTATTTTAGCCATTATTTTAGTCATTATTCTCTAGTGTCCCCTTATAAGAGTGCAACACTCGTCCTAGAATTTCTCTGTGGATTGTCCACTTCTCATGATGGTGTATTGTGCTCTGGTCCTGTGATGTGATGATCTGGATGCAGACAAAGTTGCTAAAGTGCTCGCCAACTTGACCCAGCCTTTCATTTCCCTGTTTACTTCATGAAGAATCATATATTCCAGCCACTCAAGTATCTTTGAGGTTCTGGGCCTTGTTAAGTGGGGTTTATATTGCTCAGCATTTCTCTCACCTAAAGCGAACTTTCAGTCACGTGGTCATAAGATGTGATGTTTCCTGAGAATTCAGGGCTGTTGTGAAACTTTTAATGGAGTACCTCTAAGTTTCCTTCTTGGAAAATCCTGTGATTCTCTTATTAACTGACAAGGGGCCACGTGACAGGGGATTTTGCTTCACCAAACACATTGTGATGATTCCCCTTACCCAGTGTGCCTGACATCATGAGCTGCGTGTCCATTCTGGTATCTTTTCCTTTGCCAGAGGAAGGGACTGAGCTCAGAGAGGCTGATTCTTTACCCAAGCTATCACGGCTGAAAGGCTTCAAATTCGGGGTTGCTGACCCCAGAGCCCTGTCTTCCTACCACAACATGCTGCCATATTTTATTTTGTTGGGATGGGGAAAGGCAATGAGGGAGCCCAGGGCTGGATGAAAGAATCGGGTACATATCGGATTCAGTGTGTCCGAGCGATGTCCAAACTGCTTGGGTGTCCTTAGGTCTCGTGCAGGCTACCTATTCAGCCAGGAGATGGAACATTTCCATCAGAAAGGAAACCAGTTCAGTTTTAAGAAAAGTTCAAGGTTCTTCCCCTACCCCTGTCTCCCAGATCATACCCCTTCTCAGCCCTTCAGCAGAGACAGGTAGAAATAAGCTGTATGTTTTTTTCTGAGACATCTGGAGTCCCAAAAGTATCTAAGATTTAAATGGAGAAGGAGCATATGGAGAAACTGACAGCTGGGTGTAGATAATAGTTAGCCTTAGAGAGATGCTAACTAAATTGTGAGGAGGTGAATTTCCCATTAACCAGGCAATCTTTCCTAGTTTTCCACTTTCTTTTTTTTTTTTTTTTTTGTGGTATGCGGGCCTCTCACTGTTGTGGCCTCTCCCGTTGTGGAGCACAGGCTCCGGACGCGCAGGCTCAGCGGCCATGGCTCACGGGCCCAGCCACTCCGCGGCATGTGGGATCTTCCCGGACCGGGGCACGAACTCATGTCCCCTGCATCGGCAGGCGGACTCTCAACCACTGCGCCACCAGGGAAGCCCCCAGTTTTCCACTTTCTTACCAAGCTGTGTTAAATTTGGTTACAGAGATAGAAAGTTCCAACCATCAGGTGAATTCTAGAAGCAGATGCATTGGAAGTGAAGCTTTACCTTTTGATGTGTTTTAAAAGCAGTTCATGGGACTTCCCTGGTGGCACAGTGGTTAAGAATCCACCTGTCAATGCAGGGGACATGGGTTCGAGCCCTGGTCCGGGAAGATCCCACATGCCGTGGAGCAACTAAGCCCGTGCGCCACAACTACTGAGCCTGTGCTCTAGAGCCCACGAGCCACAACTACTGAAGCCTGTGTGCCACAACTACTGAAACCCATGCGCCTAGAGCCCGTGCTCTGCAACAAGAGAAGCCACCGCAGTGAGAAGCCCGCACATCGCAACAAAGAGTAGCCCTCACTCTCAGCAACTAGAGAAAACCCGCATGCAGCAGCGAATACCCAATGCAGCCAAAAAAATTAAATAAAATGAGTAAATAAATAAATTTAAAAAAACAAAAGAATCCACCTGCCAATGCAGGGGACACGGGTTTGAGCCCTGGTCCGACAAGATCCCACATGCCATGGAACAACTAAGCCTGTGCGTCACAACCAGTGAGCCTGCGCTCTAGAGCCCGCAAGCCACAATTACTGAGCCCTCACGCCACAACTACTGGAGCCTGTGTGCCACATCTACTGAAGCCCACGTGCCTAGAGCTTGTGCTCCACAACAAGAGAAGCCACCTCAATGAGAAGCCCGCACACCGCAACGAAGAGTAGCCCCCGCTCGCCGCAACTAGAGAAAGCCTGCGTTCAGCAATGAAGACCCAACGCAGCCAAAGATAAATAAAATAAATTTATTTTTAAAAAAAAATTTCATGGAAATCTAAAGAATTTCCCTATTATGTATGCGTGGAGGGTAGCAGAAAAAGGGTTCCTTGTGAGAATCAGAAGCACGAGCTGGACACTTAGGAAAACCTTGCTTACAGAAGCAGACATTTAGCCAGAGGCTTCCCACACTGAGGGCTTTGTGTGACTTTCGGGAACGGTGTGGAAATCACGTGAGGTGCTAGTTCTGCTCAGCCTTTAATTATGCTTCACCTTTCCTCAATGTCTCCTCTCTTTCCTTTGCTCACCGCGGAACAGAAACCTGAAAGATGTAGTTTTTGGCAGGTGGCCTTGGTAGAGTTCAGTATTTCTCACCCCACCCCTTTAAAACCCTGAAAGGAGTTCATTTTAGAAAGTTGAAGGAAATCACTCGGAGGTTCTTGGATGTTCAGAGAGGGCTCCTCCCATCCATGAAGGTGCTAAGGCCGGCTGGCAAGGCCTGAGAAGGCCTTCAGTCATCCTCCAGTTCGTTCATTTCTTCAGCTTGTTTACTGAGCCTTTTTATGGGCTGGGTATTGAGAGGCCGATGAAATAGATGTGGTTTCCTCTCTTAGGATTTCCGGGAAGTAAACACGTGATAATTAAATAAGGAGAAATCGATTGTCACAGGGACTATGAGGGAAACGACCAGGCTTCAGTGTTTGAGAAGGGTCAGTTATGCTGAGTATAGGCGGAAGAGCACTGGATGCAGAGGGCATAGCACATGCGGTGGCCTGGAGGCAGGTGCGGGTGTCGAGAGGGGCAGCTGGGAGGCCGGCGTGACTGGAGTGTGGTGGGCGAGGGGGAGCGGGGGAGGAGGTGATGGTGGAAAAGCCCGCATAGCCCGTTCCCGACGGCCCGGGTGGGCCAGGCTCAGTGAGTGGATTTAATAAGATGAGCAGTGAGGAGCAGTTGAAGGGTTTTCAGTGGGGGGTATGTGGTTTTACTTGCATTTCAGGAAGATTACCCTGGCTTGAGTGGAGAATGGACAGGACAGGAGCAGGAGAGAGAGCAGGGAGCCCGAGAGGAGATAGACGTGGTAGGTCATGGGGAAGGGATAAATTAGGAGGATGAGATTAATATATATACACAGTACTGTGTATAAAACAGGTAACCAACAAGGACCTACTGTATACAGGGAACTCTACTCAATATTTTGTAATAACGTATAAGGGGAAAGAATCTGAAAAAGTATATATGTATTGCGTGTATATATAATATATATATATTATATGTATACACACACATATAAAACTGAATCACTGTGCTGTACACCTGAAACTAACATGACATTGTGGATCAACTATACTTCAATAAAAAAGATAATTTGAAAAAGAAGTCACTGTGCTTCCCAGTGGACAGGAGTGAATCTAATTTGGCTGCTGCCACTTCGTTACTGTGCAGCTTTGGGCAGGTCTCCTAATCTCTCTGGCATGCAACTGTTCACCCCTAATAAAACAGGGACAAGTATTTTCTCATGTGGTTTCTGGAAGGAATAAGTATTACAAAGTCCTCTATAAACCTGGACCGTATGCTAATATGATTCATATTGAAAGGGCGGGGTGTGTTCCTCCAGTGTGGGAAAATCATTCAGCAGTCGCCACATGAGCAACATTTTATTACAGCCTGACGCTAAAAAGATGCTTTTGTTTCCTTACTGCCCCATGTATCTCTAAGGGAGGGCAGCTAGTTAAAAATCACATGGTGCGGTCATTTATATGTAGTCATTTACGGCGGTCATAACTTGGAATGGTTGAGCCTTTTTTTTAGCTTTACGTCTCTGGTCACCACCTGCAGGTGACACACGTGTGTGATAAAGTGTGTAGTGTGACATGCTGCTGTGAATGTGAGGAATGCCTGACGGAGGACCATTCAGCCTTCCACAGCCACTCTCCACTGACATGAGACCACAGCTTTTAGCACCCTATTGCTGCTGCTAGACCATCAGGGTCCCCCAGTCCAGTGGATAGCTATATTCTCATCCCCGGGTTCCTCACTTTCTCAGGGTAAAGTCACAAAACACTGATTTTGGCTTTGAACAAAGCATCTCTATCTTGCATCATGAGCTTGGGCCATTTGGAATCCTTATGTTACAAGGAAATATCCTGTTTCAAGTGCAATTTTCTGTTATGGCTCTGAGCAGATGCTGAAATTTGCTGTTCTGTCATCCAAGAGGATCTCCGGGTTCCCAGAGAGACGAATTTAAAAATGTTTGCTGGATGGGTGCTGTGATGGTGGAAATGTTCTTGGTGTGTCCTGTTCAGTACAGCAGGCCCTAGCTCCACGTGGCTCCCGAACACTGGAAATGTAGCTAGTACAACAGAGGAACTGAATTTTAAATTGTATTGCATCTTAACAAGTTCAAATTTAAATAGGCACATGAAGCTAACGGCGACTGTATTGGACAGTGCCGTTCTAGAGGAATGTTTCTTCTCGTGGGAAACCGCTCCTCTGAGCCCCAAGGGTTCTGTGAATCCATGAGCTCGAAGACTCCCCTGACGCCCTCCAAGAGCCTCACCAGGGTTTGTGCCTCCTGTGTTGGGGCAGTGCCGTAACGCGTATTTGTTTTTGGACAGTTACAGGGGATCGCTTTGCCTCTCGGTGTTTCACTGCTGTCCGTGTGGTGAGATTAACAAAGTGTTGCTGTGAGGGGCTCACCGAGAAGGCTGTCCACGGAGGTGCATGTACTCTCCACACTTTGCACTGCTCCTAGCCCCGGCCTCTCTTGTTCTCTCCCTGGCACACAGCAACTCCCAGAGAAGGCATTGGTCGTTTCAGACTCTTGGTGTTTAATACTGTCACCACTGGCCTAGATACTTGAAAGTCAGTGGCTTCTTGCCACATGCCCACTCCTTGGCCTGTGTGAGAAATTTCTCGGGCAAGGTGATCACAGCGCAGGGCCCTGACAACAGCAAGGCCCAGTGGGCTCTCGGTATGAGCCAACTTCCTTAGGTACACGAGTGTTATCAGGAGGCCTCTGCTGAGTGGCAGGTGGGTGGGTTGTCGAGCTAGCAGTGTTCTCCAGAACCAGGATACTCCTAGGTTCAGGGTCAGAAGTCAGGTGGCTCATTAGCCTGTAGAGGGAGAAGTTGAAAGTTACACTCGTGCAGATGGGGAAACGGTGTCAGGACAAATAACTTGGGAACATCATTCTTTCCAGTCTACAGGTGAGGAAATGAAGATTGACAGTTCACGCAAGCTTGATGGTAGAATGAGTGTTCATTGTGAATGGCATCTAATTCGCTCCCATTCTGGAATTTGATGTCTGGGCAAGCCCTGCCCTTCAAATTAAAGCATCAGCATTCAGCGTTTGGGGCAATAATTCATATTCTACATAGCAAAAGACACTTGAAAGATAACAGATGAATGTTCGATGGAGAACAGCTTAGTTTTTTGCATGCCCTAGGTTTAGAATATAACTTTTCTAGGGAAGAACAGGGTTAAAATGTCAGGTGCTGTCTCTCATAGTAATGAGGTGTGCAAAGTC
Organism: Phocoena phocoena; assembly: GCF_963924675.1. Classification (NCBI taxonomy): domain Eukaryota; kingdom Metazoa; phylum Chordata; class Mammalia; order Artiodactyla; family Phocoenidae; genus Phocoena; species Phocoena phocoena. Next base: position 48,751,270 of record NC_089228.1, on the reverse strand, counting down.
CATGGAATCTGGTAGAAACAGCATCACTTCAAGGAGCAGCCCAGACCTGGGAGTGACATCAGGGAGGCTGGGGCCCCAGCGGACGTGGTCCTGTGAAAGGGTGGCTGGTTCTTTTTTAAAAAGTCAACTTTAACAGGAGTCATCTTTAATTTGGGGGTTAGCCCTCTTTTTACCATTGGTGGTCATTCCTCAAAGGTATTTTTGTTCCTGACAGGATGGCCAGGCATACGAAACCAAGCAGGGATTTTCAATTACAGGTAATTATCTGAATTGCAGCCCTGGCTTTTTCTCCTTGGCACATCTTTGTTCCCCCCCGGGGTGTGAACTGATCTGCTTATAAACACGTGGTTTGTTTGTGTGGGGGATATCTGTGGGATCTTTATAGCTGGATTTCCAGAATATGCATTTAAAGATTATGGTCAAATTTACCCTGATTGAGGAGGGTAACTTATAAAAGCTTTAGTCATTTATGTTTCCCTTTCCAATATAAAAAGTGGTATTAACTTACCCACTGAAAAGGTTAAGATCAAAGAAACCTTAAATGCCACAGAAATACTATTTCAAGAACATAAAATTCAGCTGTTTCTTTTAACAGAAAGGGGTTGGGACAATGTCTTTGAAGGGGAACACCAAAAAGTGTTAACGATTTTTTCTTTTTCTTTCTGTCCTTTTTTAAAAGTGATCATATGGAATATCAATGCAAAAGTGCAAATAGGCCGAGATTTAGTGGAAAATGGATCAACTAATTAAGACTTTATGAAAAAGACAAAAATATTTCCGTCATCCTTGGCCCTAGTTATGTCAAGAATGCTGGTTCATGGACTCCAGATAATTCATGGGAGCTGTGTGAATCATTTCAGACAGCTTTGTCCTTGGGGCCCCTGAGAGTCCATCAGTGCTTATGAATCATTGTAGACGAGCTTATCCTTGGTACAAATCGTGCTGTGTTTAAAGTTCCTGGAGACACTTCCCTAGTCCAATAAAAGGCCTTTACTGGGCTTTTCAGTGGCCTGAAGTTGAAGACATAAATGCTGTTTCATATAGTTAGCAGGACCACTCTTTTATGATGTGTTTTACAAGTCTAGAGGATTTTTTTTGTTTCTTTGAGGTTTTCTTTGAAACTTCAAATTAGGGTAGTCCTTGAAGTGGAGGCCGTTAAGTACCCCCGTCATCTGTCCCAAGGGGAGGCAGGGGAGCTGGGGAGAGAGATGGACCACAGACATTCAGGTTGCTGGGACCAGAGGCTGGCATTTTGTGGAAGAGGGGCTCTGCGCTCCATGTCATACGGCACTAAGATGTAAGTCATCCCCTAAATTTGCTACTCCCCTAAAGTAAGTGATGCTACGCCCTTACTTTTCATCCATTGAGCAAAAATTCTTGACTGGAATCACATGATTGGTCCTTTTCCTGTTCTTCCTGAGACATGGGACATGCTCTGTGCTTTTCTGCCTATATTCCATCTAGAATATCCACACAGTCACTCTCTCACACACCCCACTCTTACCTCTCGCCTGCCCATGCACTTTGTCCTATCAAATACTTCATCCATCCTTCAATTTGATAAGAAAGGGTGTCTTCCTATAAATTCTCGCGACACTTTGTGTCTCTTTAGGTTTGTGTTAGAATTATTTGTAAACAGGTCTTGTCTCCATCTAAAGAAATTCTGTAGTCTCCCTACAAGGTAAAATGATACCTTATTCATCTTTGTAAACCCCAATGCACTCTGGCATTCTAAAGAAGTGTTTGTTGAATGACTGAATGAAAGTTGTTCAGCACATATGTGCACATTGTTGTGCCTGATACAGTGGAAGATTTATCAAAGAATGACATGGTCTCTACCTATGACACTTGTCAATAACTATGCATCACAAAATATGGGTGTTTCAGTTATCTACTGCTTAACAAACCACCCTAAACTTAATGGTGCAAAACAACAGCCATTTTATTGTGCTCAAAGGTTCTATGGGCAAGGAATTTGGACAGGGCACATTGGGCATAGCTCACCTCTGCTACACAATGCTGGGGCCTCAGCTGGAGGAGACTTGTATGGCTCAGAGCTGGAACAGCTGGGGCTGGAAGATGTACATCCAAGCTTCTTCATTCGCATAGACGGCACCTTGGTAGTGATGGCTGGAAGGCTGGGCTCAGCTGGGCCTGGCACCTCCAGCATGGTAGTCTGGAGGTTTAGGGGAGCATGCTTCCTGCATGGCCATCGGCTTCTTCCAGAGCAAGCATCCCGAGGGCATATGGTGGCAGCCACATGGCTTACTCTAACCTGGCCTGGAAGTCATATAGCATCACTCCCATTGTCTTTTAATGGTTACTAGTAAGTCCTGAGACCCACCCATATTCAAAGGGAGTAGAATTAGACTCCACCTCTTGACGGAGGAGGTAGCAGGGTCACATTGCAGAAGTAGAGTGGGAGATATTTTGTAACCATCTTTGGGAAATACAACCTGCAACAATAAGTGAAAGCCCAAATGAGTGGCACCAATGGTGGTTGTTGCTGGGTAACAGAGAGGCACTTGGGGAAAATGTCTTGGAGGAGGAGGTATTGGGATCCACCTTGAACTCTGGTTGGGGGAAGAGGAAGAGCAAGGGGTCCAAGGCAACTTTCATAAGCAGTGATGAGGAGTCTTGTTCATGGGTGAGGAGGGACAGTTCTAGAATGGCTGGCTGGGCTGGAAGGCTTGTTATGTCTCAAATTAGATTTCAAAAAATTTTCCAGCCTTATTGAGATAGTAGTGACATATAACATTGTGTTAAGTGTAAGGTGTACAACGTGATGATTTGACGTATGGATATATTGTGAAATGATTTCCACAATAAGATTAGTTAGCACATTTGTCACCTCACATAGTTCCAATTTCTTTTTTTGTGTGTGGAGAGAACATTTAAGAGCTACTCTCTCAGCAAGTTTCAAGTATATAGTACATAACTGTTAACTGTAGTCAGCACGCCGTACACCAGATCCCCAGAACTTATTCATCTTGTAACTGGAAGTTTGTATTCTTTGACCCATCGCCCACCCCCACCCCCACCTCTGGAAACTGCCAATCTACTCTCCACCTGTAAGTGAGATCATACAGTATATGTCTCTCTCTGTCAGACTTATTCCACTTAGCATGATGTCCTCAAGGTTCATCCATGTTGCTACAAATGGTAGGATTTCCATCTTTTTTGTGGCTGAATAATATTCCTGTGTGTGTGTGTGTGTGTGTGTGTGTGTGTGTGTGTGAGAGAGAGAGAGAGAGAGAGACATCTTTATCCATTCATCTGTTGACACACATTGAGGTTGGTTCCATGTCATGGCTACTGTAGACAATGCTGCAATGAACATGGCTGTGCAGATATCTCTTTGCGACAGTGATTTCATTTTCTTTGGATATATACCCAGAAGTGAGATTGCTGAATCATATGGTAGGTCTATTTTTAGTTTTTTGAGAAACCTCCATACTGCTTTCCATATGGCTGCACAAACTTAACATTCCCACCAACAGTGTACAAAGGTTCCCTTCTCCACATCCTCACGAACACTTGTTATCGCTTGTCTTTTTGATAATAGCTATTCTTACAGCTGTGAGGTGGTATCTCATTGTGATTTTGATTTAAATTTCCCTGATTAGTGATTTTGAACACCTTTTGTGCACCTGTTGGCTGTTTGTATATCTTCTTTGGAAAAATGTCTATTAAGGTTCTTTGCCCATTTTTAAATCAGATTATTTGTTTTTCTGCTGTTGAGTTGTATGAGTTCCTTATATATTTTGGATATTAACCCCTTACAAGATATATGGCTTGCAAATATTTTCTCCCACTCAGTAGATTGGTTTTTCATTTTGTTGGTCATTTATTTTGATGTATGGAAGCTTTTTAGTTTGATTAGCATTGCTCATTTTTGCTTTTTGCTTTTGTTGCCTATACTTTTAGTGTCATATCCAAAAAATCATTGCCAAGACCAATGTCAAAAAGCTTTTCAGAGTTTTATGCTTTCAAGTTTTATATTTAAATCTTTAATCCATTTTGAGTTAATTTTTTTGAGTGGCATAATATAGGGCTCCAGTTTCATTCTTTTGCATGTGGATATCTAGTTTTCCCAACAACATTTATTGAAGAGAATCTTTTCCTCATTGAGTATTCTTGACTTTTTTGTCGAGTATTAGTTGACCATATAGGCATGGGTTTATTTCTGGGAAGTTGATTCTCTTCCATTGGTCTATGTGTCTGTTTTTATGCCAGTACCTGACTGGTTTGATTACTATAGCTTTTTTTTTTAAAAAGTATTTATTTATATATTTGGCTGTGCCAGGTCTTAGTTGAGGCACTTGGGATCTTCATTGTGGCCTACAAGATCTTTAGTTGTGGCATGTGGAATCTTTAGTTGCGGCATGTGGAATCTTTAGTTGTGGCACGCGAACTCTTAGTTGCGGCATATGGGATCTAGTTCCCTGACCAGGGATTGAACCCTGTCTCCCTGCATTGGGAACGCAGAGTCTTAGCCACTGGACCACCAGGGAAGTTCCTTGATTACTAGTAGCTTTGTAGTATACTTTGAAATCAGAAAGTGTGATACCTCAAGCTTTGTTCTTCTTTCTCAGGATTGCTTTGGCTATTTCGGGTCTTTTGTGGTTCCACATGAATTTTAAGATTATTTTTTCTATTTCTGTGAAAAATGCCATTGCAATTTTGATAGGGATTGCATTGAACCTGTAGATCACTTTGGGTAGTGTGAACAGTTTAACAATATTAATTCTTCTAATCCATGAACACTGGATATCTTTCCATTTATTTGTGTCATCTTCAGTTTCTTCCATCAATGTCTTATAGATCATTTACCTTCTTGGTTAAACTTATTCCTAAGTGTTTTGTTGTTTTTGATGCTATTATAAATGGAGTTGTTTTCTTTATTTTTCAGATTTAAAAATTTTGAGGGCAGGGCTATTTAGTATTATATTTGCCCTGGAAGAAGATGAGATTTTTGTTTCCGTTCTCTAAATTATTTAAGACTCATAGGTCATGTTAAATTTGTACAGAGTTTCCATCTAATGCCTGGTTGGGAAAGGAAATAAGCCTTACCCAAATAGAAGAGGGAGAAATGAGGAGAGGATATGATAAATTATTTCTGCTCTTTTATTATTTGTTTGCTAAGGTTCCAGAAATGTAGTGATGGTTCAGAGTATTCTGCTGTGATTCCTTTTTGAGACAATTGTAACAGTCTCTTGAGATCATATTAGTAAACTCTAAAATGTTACATATACAGACTTAATTTGTTGAAGCTTGAGTTTCACAATTTGGGGAAAAAATACCTATGGTGAGATTGTACCAGATAACTTATAAAAGCATGTAGCCCTGTCTTGGGTATTGGTGATTGATCAATGTCAGTTGAATTCAAATGTGACAGGTGCCAATGCTAAAGAGACCAAAAGAAAAGGAGACCTCACTCAGAGCGTCTGTTTGCCAATGTTCCAGCCCTTTCCCACAAATAAGAAGCCAGTGTCTGTCTCTTTTATTACTGGATTAAGATCCCACAGTATCCAGTAAAACCAAAAGCTCTAGCTCAGAGGTATAATAAATGGTATCTATTAAGTGGTTTAAGAAGGTTTTTGTGGATAGGTGTGACACTGCTTCTTTTGAGCTTAAAGATGTTTAAAATAGCCAAGGTTAAGAAGGAGGGAAGATTTGAAAAGAAAAGCAGTAAAGAAGTATGAGATATAAACACTGAAAGGAAGTAATGGTAGAGCAAAGAAATAAAGGTTCAGGTAAATGCTTAGTAAGCTGTTTATATGTATATTGGACATTAACTGTAGGTGTAGGATTGATCTGTGGAATAATGCTGCCTTTATAAGGAGGGTTCTTTCCTTTTGGGGTGAATGTCCATTTCAGTTTATGTACATCTCAGGAAATGTTTATTGAGTGTCTGCTCTGTCCCATGTCCTGGGACATGCTGAGATGAATGTGACATGGCCTTTGCTCCCAAAGAGTTCAGTCTAGTTTGCGGGGGGGATAGGTTAACCAATAAATGCCACGTGTTGCTTTAGATATCATCTTAGAGGACAAGGAACAGGGGGGACTGGAGGAGTGAGCCATCCCCTGGGGGACTCAGGGAAAGATGAGCTTCAAGAAGAAGAGATTCAACCACATGAAATGCCTGCGGGGGTCTGGAAAGATGAGGATAGAGGAGGGGTGTCTGTTGGATCTCGCAACATGGCAACTGTTGGTGATTTTTGCCAAATCCAGTGGAAACAGAGAGACAAGAAGAAGAATGGAATAGACCCAAGAGTGAATGAGTTTTGATGAAATTCACTGGAATCTTAATGGCCTTGTTTTATTACAGGTTTGAGGGGAGCTACTTTCTTCTCTTGCTAATGAAGTGAAGCTAAGCTGCAAATCATTCAAAGAAATTGTGCTGGCTTAGTTCGCCCCCAAGCTGGGCAGATAGGCCCACTGTGGTTTGATGAGCTTGGAAATCTTGTGGGGTCAGTATTTTGACTCTCTTCTTCATCTCAGTCACGGTTCAGGGTTTTCACACACCACCAAGGTCTGGGGCAGGCTTCTCAGCTTTCTAGGTACCCTCTCAGGGCTCATGAAGCAGCATGCCTGCCCTGGAGAGGTCAGGATTCTTTTTTGTAAAGGCAGTGAACACTACATGTAGCCCAGAGAACCCACTCGCACTACCCTCCCCCTCCTATAGGCTCACACAGGGAAACAGATGCTTTCATATAACTCTCAGCATTGAAGCAGCTCTGCTGTACCCTGGCCCAAAATACCTATCCAGGACCAAATTCTTAAAACCCCAGGGGCCCTGGGGTGATTTTGAGCTCAGGCCTTGAACCTGTCATAAAATGTAATGGACGGTATATTTTTAACTGCTGAGACCAGGGAGTTCATATATCCTGTGAAGACTGAAACAACACAGCATTTATTTCTGCAGCTTTGGAAGCATATTTTGAAGCGTTTCAGAAACCACAGGATGGTGCCGCTCATTGTATTGTTTTCCATTTAGACAAAAGTCCTTGATCATTTTTGTGCATGGACCCCTTTGGCAGCTGGGGGAAGCTTATGGCCTCCTTCTCAGAATAATGTTTTTAAGTGCATATTATAAAATACACCAATTTCTAAAGAAACCAACTATATTGAAATTCAGCTGGCAGTTGCATGTGAACGGCACAACCAGTTTGAGATGGGCTCCGATTGGAAAAATTTCCTTTTACATTGGCTTCCAGCAAAAATTCTCCTTCCACAGTAAAGAGGCTGTGGCTATAAGCTGTTCTTGGTGCAAGCAGGCGTTTCACAATAAGGTGACCTGCTTCATGCTGCATCAGACTGAGGAACCCTGCTCCCTGGGGCTCATGCTGCTGTTATTGTCCCGCCCACCTGGATCATTAAGGTGAAGAGACCTTAGAATTGTTCCCTGAGCAGAAAGCAAGAAGAACTATAATCCTGCAGCCTGTGGAATGAAAACCACATTCACAGAAAGATAGACAAAATGAAAAGGCAGAGGACTATGTACCAGATGAAGGAACAAGATAAAACCCCAGAAAAACAACTAAATGAAGTGGAGGTAGGCAGCTTTCCTGAAATTCAGCTATCAAAATATTAAAAAGAAAACCTTCATTTATGGCATAGTAATATACCTGCTTTTTATTAATGCATTAAATAATGAGATCTTTTGAAGTTTTGCAGAGCATAAACAATATTTCAAGGACTCTACAACTGTAATATGATGTGCAAATATCTCAGATTTCTATTGGTGACAGTCACATGTCTATCTAATACTTCTGTGCTTTGCTGCCTACATACATTTATTTATTTATTGAAGTATAGTTAATTTACAATGTTGTGTTAGTTTTTGGTATATAGTAAAGTGATTCAGTTATACATATATATATACATATTCTTTTTCATATTCTTTTCCACTATAGTTTATTACAAGATACTGAGTATAGTTCCCTGTGCTATACAGTAGGACCTTGTTGTTTATCTATTTTATATATGGTAGTGTGTATCTGATAATCCCAAACCCCTAATTTATCCCTTTTCCTCCCTTTCCCCTTTGGTAACTGTAAATTTGTTTTCTGTATCTGTGAGTCTGTTTCTGTTTTGTAAATAAGTTCATTTGTATCATTTTTTTAGATTCCACGTATAAGTGATATATGATATTTGTCTTTCCCTTTCTGGCTTACTTCACTTAGTTTGATCATCTCTAGGTCCATCCGTGTTGCTGGCAAGTGGCATTTATTTTTTTATTGCTGAGTAATACTCCATTGTCTATGTGTACCACATCTGCTTTATCCATTCATCTGTCCATGGGCATTTAGGTTGCTTCCGTGTCTTGGCTGCCTACATTTATAACAAAAGGAAATGCTAAATTTCAGTGAGAGGTTAATAAAAATAAAAATGTACATATTTTTCTCCATCCAAGTTCACACCCCCCCTGAATTCTCTTCTAGATTAAGAACCTCTGGTTTAAGATATAATTTTGGTTGAAAGTAGTAAAACAAACAAAAAAGTCTGTGGTTTATGTGGCACATAGTAATAAATCATCAGTTGTTCAGGGCCAAGGAGCTTATTAATTCTGTGGATGGGCCAAGTCCCAGTCCTTTTCTTTGCACACTTTACCTTTTGTAAAACATTGGTGCCTTGTGTACAAGAGACAAAGGTGCTTCATGAGCCGCTCTAAAAAAGAAAAAAAAAAGGTTTGCCTTGTGGAGGCCTGGGGCCGATGTGTCTTTAATTCATGGAGTGCTAGCTCTCATCTTTTTGAGAATAAATAAAAGAAGGGCAAAATAAAACCCCAAGTTGAAAGTAATGGAGAGTAATGGTCAACATGATAGTCTGTGTGTCATCCCCACTCATTTCCACTGGTGACATGGATCTGCTTGTGTTTTGGTCGTCAGCCGTGAACTCTGGGTCATCCCTCACACTTTATCTAGCTTTTCTCACCTCTTTAAGGAGATTGTAACTAATAACAAATTCAGTGTGGAATTGATCATGGGGTCTCTTGCATCCCGTTCCCCAGAAGCAGAAGCCAAGATGGGGATTTCTGCCAGAGATGTATTGTTGGAGTGCTCTCAAGAGTGAGAGAAGCAGGATAGGGCAGGGGGAAAGTGAGTAAGGATGTGGTCTCAGGAGAAGTCTAGCCTCAGCCTGATCCCAGGAGGGAGCTCTGGAGTATGAATCACCCTGGAGCTTGTCCCACTAGAGGCCAGCTGTGCCAGCCAGCCAGGGGAGTGGGCACATACTAGTTTTCTATGCTACATAAAAATTACACATTTAGTAGTTTAAAACAACGCCCATTTATTATTTCACACTTTCAGGAGTCTGGGCACGGAGTCTGGGCATGGCCCAGCTAGGTCCCCAGTCAGGCCCTCAGGTGTCAGCCGGGTCGCATCTGAGGTTGGGGTCTTCTTCCAGGCTCATATGGTTGCAGGCAGAATTCATGTCCTCGCAGCTGTGGAGCCCATGGCCACTTGCTTCTTCAAGGTCAGCAGGAAGAGCGTCTCCCCTGCCTCGAGTCTCTTAGCTCAGGGAAGAACTAAGCCCTCCTTTAAAGGAGGCCCACCCAGATCATCTCCCTTTTGATTAACTCATTTTCAACTGATTTGAGACCTTCTTTACATCTGCAGAATTCCTTCACCATTGCCATAGAATGTAGCATAATCATGGGAGTGACCTGTGTCCTGTTTACCATCCTTCCCACACTGGAGGGGAGGGGCATGGGTCACTGGGGGTCATCTTAGAATTCTGCCTATCACAGGGCATCACCTGGCAGGCATCTCTGGAGGAGATGGCTCCCATCAGCCAAGGGCAGTTCTCCTGAGAAGGTTGTAGGTGTGAACCATTAGTAGCTAATGCCCGTAGCAGCTGCAGGAGGGGATGTATCAGCTGGTAAGGGCATCTGGGCAGGGCACTAACAGCAGAGCTTGAGATAGGGATTTGCTTGCCCAGAATTTATTGCAGGGGTGCTCTCAGGAGAGGGAAATGAGGGGAGCAGGATGGTGCTGGGGAAGGACCTGAGCAATGATGTGGTGTCAGCTGGAGACCAGCCTCAGCCTGATCCCACGGGGAGTTCTGGAGCGTGAAGTGCACCATAGAGTTGTCCCACTTTGAGGCAAAGAGTACTTCCTTTTGTACCCCCATGCCAGTCAGTCATTGCCAGTGAGGAGGGGAGGGGGCATAAAACCTCTTGAGTGAGGTGGCTCTCATTTAACCAAGGACGCTGCTCTGTGAGAAGCAGTAGTGAGCTGATGGCAACGAATATGCAGCTGGAGGGGGTGGGGGCACTAGCCCCACAAAGGTCCCATTCTCCTCCCTTTCCATCCTGTTGGTCCTTCAGATCCCCTCTGGGCTTCTTTTCCTAAAGCTGGCTTTAAAAATTCATGACAGGGCTTCCCTGGTGGCGCAGTGGTTGAGAGTCTGCCTGCCGATGCAGGGGACACGTGTTCGTGCCCTGGTCTGGGAGGATCCCACATGCCGTGGAGCGGCTGGGCCCATGAGCCATGGCCGCTGAGCCTGCGCGTCTGGAGCCTGTGCTCCGCAACGGGAGAGGCCACAACAGTGAGAGGCCCGCGTACCGCAAAAAAAAAAAAAAAAAAAAAAAAAAATTCATGACAGTCCCCACTACCCACAGAATGATGCACCTTCACCTGGTTTCTGAGGTCCTGCCACCTGGTTCCAGCCTGCTTTCCCTCCCAGTCTACAGCCCCTCTCTGCCCCTTCCCGTGTGATCTTACCTTACAGACCTTTGTCAAGTGGTGATGGTGATAGTGGTAGTGATGGTGATGGTGATAGTGATGATGATGTTGGTGGTGATGATGCAGCAGATGCAGCTATCCTTCACTGAGTACCAGGAGCTCTCCATGGTGCTTGACATCTATGATCTCTAAACTTCATGACAGCCATGAAAGGTTGACTCTGAGATTAAATGAAGTGAGCAGTGTCACACAGTTTGTAAGAGATGGAGCTGGGACTCCCTCAGACCCAGGACCGTCAGTGTCGAAGTCCTTGCTCTCCACCTTGTCTGTTGCTTCTGTTCCTGAGACACGCAGTTGTCTGTTAGACATCATCTCCACCAACTGATCCCCGTTCCCCCATCAGCCTGCTGAACGTCTCCATTTTCTTCCAAGGTCACCTCCTCTGGAAGGACTCTTAACGCTCCCGCTCCTGCCCCTCTCTGGGTCAGAGATGATGCCCTCTCATCAGGTTCCCACACTTCTTGTCCACGCGCCTTCTTCTCTGCATCTGGGCTTTTTGCTCACACAGTCCTGCCTGCCTCTTCTCTGCTTCCCTATTGCCTCACATGGTTCCTGGTGCAGGCACATGGCAACCAAGTGCTGGCTGCAGGCAACCTAGTTGATGTTCCCCTAGAGGGTCAACCGTAATGTCAGTGCACTCACCCTTCCACTCCTGCTTTACACACCTGTCATCCCCCGTCCTGTCCTGTCCTCTGCACCCAGCCTTTCAGACACGAGCATGCGCAGTGTTGTCCAGAGACCCGGGGAGCTCCAGGCAGAGCTGAGATCTGGTTCCTGCATCTGCAGTTACCACTGTGAGCCAGCCCCACATTCCCTCACTCTCCACACGGCTAACAATGTAGTGACAGCTTTCCAGGCAGGGGATGAAGAGGGGAAACATTCTCATAATAAACCTATTATTTTATGCTATGATGCATCTCCACTTCAGAAACATTGAATGGGAAGCTGAGGGAAGGCCTTAGATTCAGGGAAAGACAGCAGTAGAAGACAGAAAATAATTAAGTGCCAAACTGTGTCATACGGACCCTGGGAGGCTGTGGTTGGAGGGCTGGGTCCTCAAGAATAGTCCCATAGAAGAGGTAGCCTTGAGCTGGGCTGTGAAGGGTGGATCATGTTCCATGGGGATAAGGGCACAGCAGATGTGGGGTCAGCAGAGCAGAGGTACAGGTGGGAGCAGCAGTCGGGCCTGAGCAGATGCACTTAGCACAGTTGTGCCCCCTTCCTTGAAAGCTTTATCAGGTCAAGGTGCAGAGAGAGGAGATTCCAGGGTTTTCAACTGCTTTCTAAGCCAAGTCAGTCCTCCTCCTCCCTCACTACTTCTCCTTCACTGTTGGCTCCCGGGGTCCCAGAGCATTTCTGTCCTAAAGTGAGGATTGAGGCTGACATGCCAGCTGGATAAAGGACTTGTGGCTGAGACAATGTGGCGAAGGGTGGCGGAGCAGGAAAGCCTGCCTGGGCAGGCTTGGGCCATATTTCTTTTGTTGGTTACACTGGGAGCATTTTCTTCTGTGTTAGTTTCGTATTCACCTACAAATATTTTTATCAGAGCCACGTTGGAGGTTTGAGGATGGGACACAGGAAGAGAGAATTAAGACAGGAAGGGAGGAGCATTAGATTGGAAGATGAAATTCTGTTTCCCCTGGAGGACACATAGGCTGAATAATCTCCATGCTGGGCCAGTTCCATCTGGTGTCATGTAGCTGTCAAATGATGCATGCCATTATCTGTGATGTAATTAACATGTCTCTTTGCAAAGAACATTTTACAAGGTTGTGGCATGCTCTTAGAAGATTGTTTCCAAATTTTCAAAAGTTCTAATCTCACATTTGTGTGTTTTTGGAATGGATGCCTGGAAAAAGAAAAAACAAAAGTCACAAAACATACACACATATAAATTGACTAAATAAGCAGTCACCACCTATGCACACAAACTCTAAAATATAAAAACAAACCACTTTTCAAGGATCCAGGGAGATGTTGTTTTATATTTGAAGAGGAAAAAGCATCAATAGGGTTGTGTGATTTTCACAGATAAATAGAATTATTTATGCAGATATGTTAATTGAAGTGTAATTAATGCTTTCATGCCCTTCCTGGACACTGATGCTTGCTGGGGGAATCATACATTTCAGACTAATAATGATATCCATTTCCATAATATGATATTACATATAAAGTAGTATGTAGTCATAATTAAAATCTCTAATCTCACTGAGAAACTTACTGAATTTTCTCCCTTGGTTTTAATTTAAATTTTCATTTGTTTGTTTATTTATTTATTTTTTGCGGTATGCGGGCCTCTCACTGTTGTGGCCTCTACCGTTGCGGAGCACAGGCTCTGGACGCGCAGGCTCAGCGGCCATGGCTCACGGGCCTAGCCGCTCCGCGGCATGTGGGATCTTCCCAGACCGGGGCACGAACCCGTGTCCCCTGCATCGGCAGGCGGACTCTCAACCACTGCGCCACCCGGGAAGCTCTGTTTATTTTTTTAATTTATAGGACTCTGAATGAAACCACACCTGGCCTCAGCTTGTTCTCTAGTGAAATGGGAAATAGGTCCTTGCGACATGCACAGTTCATAAAAAGGATTCATTTTGAAATAGGGCAGTTTTCACATTTTCATGTCAAAGTTGCCACTTAAAAGATTATGGTAAAAATAATAATAGCCACTATTTATTGCCCACCTTTAACTACACTTGGCATTGTGCTGGGTGTTTCATATAATTGCAGAGACCATTTATTATATCATTTTGAATATGTCATATCTTTCACTGTGGCCTTTTCTGAATTTAATTTCTGAATTTTCTATCCTTTTTACTCTCCATGCTTCAATCTGCATATTTTCTGTTGACTTGCCTTCTGGATCAATGGTCTTCTCTCTTGCTGTGTCCAGTCTCCAGCTAACTACATCTCTTCTTGTCATCTCAGCAGCTTGGCCACGGCCTTCTTCTTGGTTTCTGAGTCTCGTAACCCTATGTTGCTGTGGAATCCACCAATGCCCCAAGAATAAATGTGGTGTCAAAAATCAGACTTGCCTCAAGGTGCTTACCTTCTCTTTGGAATCTTGACCCTCTAGTCCTGGCCACCTTAGTAGCGCTGAGCTTTAAGTTTGTCTTCAGGGACTCATAAGACTTCCAGGAACTCAGCTCAGAAACTCAAGAACTCAAGCTTTTAGCCACCAGTTCACGTTCGTACAGGTTCTCAGCCTCTTATTCCAGGCTGCTTAGAGACCTGTACACTGCTCAAGGGAAGACTTCCCTGATACTGTTAGACAGGTGTGTGTGTGTGTGTGTGTGTGTGTGTGTGTGTGTGTGTGTGTGTGTGTGTGTTTTCCAGCTTTTCTAGTTCTCAGTGAAATGATAGATCTTCAGCAAGTCCCTCTATTATTACCAGAAATGCAAAATCCTGTTTGCTTTTAGAAGAATCTTCAAGCTTATGGGAATTCTAAGCTCTCCTCTAACACTTTAACTGCCATTCTGATTGTTATGGTTATTGAGATAAAGGAAAAGGCTTTCCACTTTGAAGACTTCTCATTTCTAGGGCTGCCTGCTAGGTAATCGTAGGCAATAGAGCTGGGTGTAGAGAGCAGAGGAATCGTGAGAAAGGATACAGGAGGGAGGGGACAAAAAGATCACATGTTTGAAAATAGAAAAATACTGAGGCATCTTTTAAAAGCCCTTAGAGGGTTTTTTCCTAAACCGATTATCTGGCTTAATGCTAGCTGCTTATTTGCTGGCCTTCTGTGTTATTTGCAAATATAAAGTAAGGTCATCCTTTCCTGTTTTCATTTAGTTTACCTCTGTAGCTGCTAGTTAGCTAAGGAGGATAAAAACCCTTCATTTCTTGGAGAAAAGCAGCATGAGGTCAGTTTCTAATTCACGTGGCTGGTCGAGGGGTGCGCGGTGCTCGGGTCCTGCTTACATGGGGCTTGGAATCGAGTCCACCGGATAGTGAGGCATATCTTCCCTTGGCCAGGTGGGTGGGGGTCCGTGATTTGAGGCTTATACTCACCAGGGAAAATTCCCTGTTTCCGCAAGTAAAGGAGACAGAAGACTTTCGGGCTTCTGACCCTCACAACGGCCTAGATGCCCTAGGATAACAGGGCAGAGTGACCCCTCCTCTGGTGGAACCCTTGAGTGGGTGGCCCCTGCCTGTCACGAGCCTCCCCTGCTGGGTGTTCCATCTGAGTTACTTCGATTTCACAGGCAAGCTAATGAATGAGAAGGAAAAGCGGGGACTCCCCGTGAAGGAATGGAGGTACTCAACCGCGTTTCCCTAAGGGTCTCTCTCCCTCTTGTCATCAGACCCTCCCTGGCCCTGCAGTCCTCCCTCGGGGCCCCAGCAGAACAGCTCTGCGTGTGAGGTGCACCGAGGGAGGAGAATAGTGTGGTTTGAAGGAGGGCAAAGCTCGTCCCTGGAGGACGGGTGGATGAGCTCAAAGTGTAGACAGAGGGTCTGTGGTAGGTCTGGGCGAGCCAGTGCTGGGGAGGCTTACCCTGGACGCTGGGGCAGGGGAGCAGTTTTGTGGAAGAGAAAAGGTAGCATGAGGTTTTAGGCCCAGATCAGTGTATTCTGGGAGATTGCTTGTGGAGTTGGCATTTGGAGACAGGAAGAGGATTTCTGTGTTTTAACAAACCTTAGTATGTTCACACCTAAACAACTTGCACACTTGTTCCCTCTCCTGGTTCCCCGTGGTGATGAGGGGCTGCCAGGTCCACTCACTCACCTGAGCTGAACACTGGGGTACCTTCCATGATTCTTTTTCTCTCATCCCCCACCTCCAGTCACCAAGCCGCAGCATCTCTTCTTCCTGAGTCAGCCTCACCTCCCTCCCGTTCCCCATCCCCCTCCTGTGTCCTGGCCCAGGCTCTCTCCATCTTTCCTGTGAACCCCTATGTTAGACTGTTCACCCCAGGATCTCCGCCCATCAATCCACTTCCATGCTACAGCTAGAGGGATCTTTCTACAACACAGCCTTCCTACCTCCAATCTCACCCCCATCCATCCGAGAAACCTGAGGGATTTTTCTGTAACACAGTCTCTTGCATTACGTTACCCCGCTGCCTTACCTAAAATCTAGCTCTCCCTAGATTTTAGGTTGAAATCAACACACCCTTTAAGACCCCGTGAAATCTCGTCTCTGCTTCAGCCTCCTCTCCCCTCCCACCTGCCAACTAACCTGACTGTCCCACCTTTGGGGAGCACATGTAATCCACTGGACACCCATGCCCTCTCCCCCCTGCTGTGTGTACCGGCCATGCCTGCCCCCTGGCTAATGTCCTTCTGTCATCTGACTGAGCCCAGGGACTTCCCTTCCTCTGTGAAGCCCGCCAACCTGCAGTCTGAATCAGGTGCTCTTGTTTGTGTTCCCAGAGCCGCCTCTCTTCTAGTACATGTTGCACTAGGTTGTCACTGCCTGCCTGTTTCCTCCAAGGTCTTTCATCTCCATCTCCCTGGGGCCCAGCACATTGCCTGGCATAAAGTAAGCACCCAATAAATTTCAAATTGCACATATGTCAAGTTCCCTATAAAACCTCAGCCGCCAGTCTGAAGGTTCTTCTCTGTGTAGCCTCTTTCATTTTTCAGAAAAGGAGGGTACAGTAGATTTTTAGCAGGAAAAGGTGGATTATTGGCTTTTGGTCTATCATAAGTAAGTGTGTTCAGCTTGGGAAGCTTCTGTTTGTAGTGGTGAATATTTTTAAGCAGTAAAATGTCAGCAACTAGAGCCTCTGCCCAAACCCCTAAGCCTCCTTCTCCATCCTGAGGGGTCCCTTCATTTCATTGCAGTGCTGGGCTGAGAGAGGCCACACTTCCAACAATGCAAAGGAAACCACGAAATGTTGCTGCTACTTTTCCTTTGCAGCTCAGATAAAAGAAAGCAAACACAGTGTGGGGAGAAGGGGCTGTCCTTTTTGGGGTGCTGACTTGTTTCTTTTTCTTCTTTTTAAACTGACTTAAAAAAATTATTTATTTATTTATTTGTGGCTGTGTTGGGTCTTCGTTGCTGCGCGTGGGCTTTCTCTAGTTGCGGCAAGTGGGCTTCTCATTGCGGTGGCTTCTCTTGTTGCGGAGCATGGGCTCTCGGTGCGCAGGCTTCAGTAATTGTGGCATGTGGGCTCAGTAGTTGTGGCTTGTGGGCTCTAGAGCACAGGCTCAGTAGTTGGGGCGCACAGGCTTAGTTGCTCCACAGCATGTGAGATCTTCCCGGGCCAGGGCTTGAACCCGTGTCCCCTGCATTGGCAGGTGGATTCTTTTTTTTTTTTTTTTTTTTTTTTTTAATTTTTCAAAGTTTTCAGAAGGCACATTTTAATTTTAAATATACAAAACCATATTGCTCTGTGTTTATAAAATAAAATTAGTTATTGATAGAAAAGCTTTTAAATTGTCTTAGTCAAACTCAAGTAAAAGGATTTAAAAAATAAAACATTAACTAAAAAGAGTTTTACCAGAATATTGAACTCTCCTTGATAGTCACAGAAATCAACACAATGTCCATTAGTGCAGAATAAAAGACATACACAATTCAGTGTAAAAAAAAAAAAGCAATTTGCATTAATGGAACATTAAAATTGTGATTTAAACCCACAAAATTCAGGAAATTCAGAATTAGAACTCCAAAGGTAACCTTAACTGTGACCTCTTGTGCCTGTATGCTGTTTAGAAATTTGAGATTTTTTGCCTTCCTGATCACATACCACTATGAAGAACAATTTTGAAGGAAAAAAAAAAGTACTTTTCCTTAGAACCACTGTATATGTTTAAAATTTTATACCCACTTAGAAAATCAAATGATCAATCTTATACTACCATATGAGCTAATATGGAATAAGAAGGAATTTTTAAAATATACTCTAGAAAGCTGTATAAGCTACAACATAATGCACAGCCACTTGAAACACGATTTGAACTTTCTTTTTGATACAGCCATAAGTGCCTACCATATTTACATTGCAGGAAGACAGAGGGGAACACTATTAAAATTGAATAGCATGTAAGGAAGAAGGGTCAGGGAAATAATTGAGCAAATAATTGAGCAATAATTGAGCAAAGTAACATCCTTCGTATTTTTAAATCTACACTTTCCTGGGAAGATACTTTATCTCTTCAACTATGGGTTCTTCAATTTTAAAATGAGAGGATTGAGTTAAGTAACATCATAGTTTCTTCTAACTTCAAAACAGTATGATTCAGTGACTTCATATAAATTAATATTCTAGAGGAGACTCATAAATTTGACATCGTATTAAACCTTAAGTAATTTGTATCAGAGCTTAGTGAGATATGCCAAGAAAGAAAATGATATTGATAAACCACTGGGCCTCTCTTAGATATGATCAGCCTATCTCATTGATCCTGCCCTATCTTTTGGATCTTTTAGTCAAAAAAACATTAACTCATCCATCCATCCAGATGTTAGTTCAGTCTTTGTGCCCAGGGTTATCGGAAGATATCTTCTAGTAAATTAAAAAACATCATCAGGGGGCTTCCCTTGTGGCGCAGTGGTTAAGAATCCGCCTGCCAGTGCAGGGGACACAGGTTCGAGCCCTGGTCCGGGAAGATCCCACATGCCACGGAGCAACTAAGCCCGTGAGCCACAACTACTGAGCCTGTGCTCTAGAGCCCGCGAGCCACAGCTGCTGAGCCTGCGTGCCTAGAATCCATGCTCTGCAACAAGAGAAGCCACCGCAATGAGAAGCCCGCGCACTGCAATGAAGAGTAGCCCCCGCTCGCCACAACTAGAGAAAGGCCGCGCACAGCAACAAAGACCCAACGCAGCCAAAAGTAAATAAATTAATTAATTAACTAAAAAAAAACCCATCAGGCCTCCTGAGATATGTTTCTCAATATTATGAATGTGAGATCAAGAAGGACTACAGAGAAAAGGTAGTAGCGTAACAAGGCCATAATAATGTCACCACAGTATATAGCTCTTCAAGCAAAGTCACCGTGGCCCATTTTTTTAAATAAGGAGATATATTTATTGAAAAGACAACTGAAAAGAAAGCGTATATACTTACACTTATATAAACTGTGGCATAACAGATGCTATCACAGCCCCTTTGCTCTCCCAGCAGCCAGCACTTGCATCTCTGTCAGATGGCTGCCCCCAGGCTGCCAAAACCTGGTCTATCTATATGCACAGGGAATATGCATATCCTGGAAGTATCTTGGAATTTACAGACCCCATGGTGGCTGTTAACCAATGTCTATAAGTACCACTGCTCCCTTGTTTCCTGTGCTGCAACCTCCACTGTCTTCACAGCTTCCCTGAAAGGCTGAGGCAGTGTTATCTACCCTTCAAAGGATTTACTTGAAATCACATCTAGTCCTAATATGCTGCTGGGTTGACTTTGGGATTCCTGGAATTAAAAAAGGCGCAGTTTTTCATAATGTGTTTATTCCAGAATTGCCTTGGAAGAATATTGAGGTTGGCAATCAAAAGGCTAAAAGAAATGGAGATGTGAGAAAAGTCCTATTATATACAAACGGTGAAACTCTTACTGGGCAACCAGCTGAAGTGTGAGTGGCATCCTGCTGACCCTATTCTGCCATGAGCCCTGTAGTCCTGCACCTTCTGGCCACCAGGGCAGGTGGATTCTTAACCACTGCGCCACCAGGGAAGCCCTGCTGGCTTGTTTCTAATTGCTGTGTCCTCCCCTGCCTCCACCCACGGCTCAGTGTGGGGTAGGCCCCTTCTGCCCAGAGCTATTGGACACGTCATAAGAAGGTGTTTCTCAAACATCATAGTTAAAACTGGTTCATGCAGTCAGTGTCAGAGCACAGCGTCTGTACCGCTAGGTGTCACAATTCGTTACTCACCCCAAATAGCTGTGCCCTGACTAAGACACAGAATGACTGCACATTTAGAAACAGCCCTCCCTTCAAGTTCCTATTTCTTTAGTTATTTGTCATTTACTCACATTCTTCCTTGTATGAGGAACATTTCCTTCCCCTTGCCCTGTATCCTCCTAAGTAGATAGGTAATATTTCAGGGTGATGTCAGAACCTAAAGCAATTGGGATGATTTTTAAACAGTATTTCATGGGCTTCAAGGAAAGCAGTTTTGCTTCTGGTTCTAAGAATGAGTCCGGTTCCACCACTTACTGGTTTGGGGACGGAGCACAGTTTATTTGCGTTCATCTGTACAATGGGAGCAACAGTCTACCAGCTTGGGTGTGGTGCAGATTAAGTAAAAGGATGTCTGGGAGGAGGTTGGCCCAGTCTCTGGAATACATGTGGTAGCCAGGAAATGTTCCGTGGCTTCTGCCTCCCCACCCCCATCTTCAGTTCCTCCCACAAGAGTAACAGCGTGTAATAACTGACTTATTTCGGCATGAAGGATTTAAATGCAAAATCTTAAGGCAGTCACCCTTAAAGAAACACTGAAGCGTTTATCTGTGAAAACATTGAGATTGCACTCCTTCACTGTTCTCTGTGCCCATGCAGTATTTACATTCTGTTTAGGAGAGTCGGTCAGTAGGCGGAGGGGATCTGGATCCCAGGTGTGTGCTTTGCTCACAGAAAGGACAGGAGCATTAAAGATCTGCTCCTAAAATCTGAAGTTCTAGAGAATTTTGTGGAAGTAGCTTATCCAGAGGCTCCCCTGTCACTCCCCCAAAAGGTTCTGTGTTTTATTTACATAAATGATTGAATCTATTCCCAGCTGAATGCTTTCCTGAGTATGTCACTCAGGCTCCCACCCCAGAGTCATCTGTCCCCCGCAGCCCACATGCAGCAGCTCCGTCTGCCTCCCCACCCCGGCCTGGGCACCATCTCCTTTCCTGGGCTGCTGCAGGAGATTTTCTGTGTCTCTGAGCATGTTCCACTCCACGTACATGCCCCAAGGATCTCCAGGGAAACACAGGGTCCTGTGCCCTGGTAGACCTGGGGCCATCCTACTCTTTGTGGGAGGCAGTTGCAGTAAAAACAAACAATAAACAAAAGAGACTAAACACCCCTTTAACTGTGTAACCTGGCATCCCCCCAGCTTGTTCGATCACAGACCCTTTCATTAACCTCCCCCTGGTGAACTGGTACATGCTGAGTGAGGAAGGCAAAGTGCAGCTTGCTGTAAGCCACCAGTTCCCCACATGTGCTTAGGCTGGACGGATAAACCGGAACTGACAGGCGTGTCTGTCTCTGGAGGGGGCGCTGGGTATCCAGGGGGTGGGGTAGGAGCCAGCTCCTCACTGTGTGCCTCTTGGGAACTTTAAAACTTTCTACTGTTTTGAACACAGCACTAGTCTGCTCCCAACTCCACCAGACTTCATGTGGAGTGTAGTGTGAAGTCCTTGGATCTGCTCACGGCCTTGGGGTTGGTTGGCCTCTGCCTGCCCACCTAGCGCCTCCCACTCCTGCCTCCTTGCCAGCTCCCTGTGAGGTAGCGGCCTCCTCTGTTGAGCATCCCGTCATCTTTCCCTGACAGATGCAGGAAGTGGGGCTGCACGCAGTGGCTCGTTGGTGCTACTTCTGAGATTTACCCTGCTCCCTTTGGAAGCCCACCTTCCATAGAGCATGCTGGCCTGGGATGCAGGGATACTGATGCTTTATTCCTTCCTCAAACTCTAACTTTTGAGCCCCGGGGGGGGGGCGGCCAGAGTACCCAGGAGCCAGTGAGACCTGGGCCAGAAAGGTCAGGAACTCCAGGATTGAGCAGATGTGACTCAGAATCCTTATCAGCCTTGTGGCCTGGGGAACTTGTGCCTTCATCTTCCTTTTATTATATGATGGTGGGGAATAAACCCAGCTGCAGGGTTTGAACGTGTGGCTTGTCTCTGTAGAACAGCGGTCCCCAACCTTTTTGGCACCAGGGACTGGTTTCATGGAAGACAGGTTTTCCACGGACAGGGGTGATGCGGAGGGATGGTTCAGGCGGTAATGTGAGCAGTGGGGAGCGGCAGATGAAGCTCCGCCCACTGCTCACCGCTTGCTGTGTGGCCAGGTCCTAACAGGCCATGGACTGATATCAGTCCACGGCCCAGGGGTTGGGGACCCCTGCTCTAGAAAACCTAGTGCAGTGCCTGGCATCTTGTAGGTGTTCATTGTGACTATGAACCTGTCACTCCCTTGGCTCTTAAAGTTCTCGGCTCCAAAGGAAAGAACACAGGCCAGAAGCCGGACTTCATCCCTGGCTCCATTGATGCCCAGCTCTGGGCAGATGCCAGGCCCCAGTGTCTTCAGGTCTCCTGCCCTAACACACAGTCCATATTTACCTCAAGGCAGAAGAGCTTTGATGATCAAAACACGACGGATGGGAAGGTTAGCAGTGCACTATGAGTACAGATGCTTGCCTGCCTGCCAACTAGGTTATAAGAATATTTGGAAGATGACTAAGGTAATGTCTTCCACATGCTAAAGAGACGATGATTTCGTACCATGGGAGGTAGAGCGGGGAAAGCCCCCGCTCATTAGCAGAGTGACCTTGGACAGGACAGTCATCACTCTCGGCCTCATTACCTCATCTAAAATATGAAAGCAATAAAATCCAGCCACACAAGGGTGGCTGTGAGGCTCACACGGGGCAGTCCATGTGGAAGGTCTTTGTAAACTGTTGAAATGCTCTGCACATGTCAGCAGCGCCCGCCGCTCACGTGCCTGTGTGTTTATTGTTTCAGCGGAGAGTGCAGGACGTCATCAGCCCCATCGTGTTCGAGGCCGCCTACAGCCTGGGTGAGCATGTGATGGGAGAGGAGGAGAGGGAGCTGCCAGCCCTGACCCCCGTGCTCCGCTGGAAAAAGGGACAAAAGATTGCCCAGAAGAATCAGGTGAGCACCTGAAAGCTCACGGCTGGGACCCCAGGTAGCAGGTGCCTATGCAGAAGTAATGACCCTGGTGGCCTGGGAGCCCATGGCCAGCCACACCCCCTCCTGGGCCTCCCTTTCCCGATCTGCAAAATGATGAAATGTATGATTTAGGGGTTTGTGTCTAACAACCACGTGATTTAAATTCATCGAGGCTATTCTCAAGCAATTAGAAAATGATGATCTCTTTGAGGTCATGAACTGGCTGCTTGGCCCCGGCACTTGCCTCCTGTTCCTACACTGTTTCCAGAGCTCAGATCAGCACCTAGTGAGTGCTCTACACACAGTACATGTTTTATTGATGGGAGTATGAGTGGGGTGAAGAAGCAAGAACTTCCTCTTGCTAGAATTGGTGGTTGAGTTGAGAATGCCCCGCTCAGGATCTTTGGCAGGCAGAGCACTGTGAGCACAGGCTCTCACCATCCTCCCCGACTCGGCAGATTCCGGGCTGTGCTGCTGTGTGGAGGAGCTGCAGGGTGACGTGGGGTGCAGGCCGTACGAGGCCATACAGGGTAGGAGTGAGCCAGGAGCTAACGCTGTGCAGCATCACTGGCCTGTCTGCCCCGAGTCATCTGAGAGATAGACAGTGCTGATGATGATGCAGGAAATATGTAAGAAATCTGGGATCCCACGTCTGGTTCTAAATCTTTAACACCCAAGATCATCACAGATCCAGGACCTGGGGAAGGTCAGACAAAACTGTTTTTTGGCTAAACCAGACTCCTGGGTGGGGTGGGGCAAAGCTGTGGAACCACCCACCAGCCCCAGGCTCTGCAGTTCTGACTGCCCTGAGCTTATGGGAAAACTAGCAGATCAGTGACCCACGCCTTGCAGATGAGAGTTGTAAATAGAACCACAGAGAAGTGTTTGGAGTTCGAGATGTAAGATTTTTACCAAGATGTCCTCATTTTCTCCCAAAGTCTCTCCCATGTGGTCTTGGGTCAGGTTCCCCAGAAACAGAGCCTAAGACGGGGATTTAGGAGCAACTTGGTCTAATGAAGCTATGCTCTTAAGAGAACCCTGTAAGGAAAGGGGAAAGAGTGAGCAAGTATGTGGTCTCAGCTAAAGTCTAGCTTTGGCCTGAGGCAGGAAGCTTTGGAGCATAAATTACAGCAAAGAGCCATCCTCTCCTTGAGGGAAGGGTCTGGCCTTTTGTACCCCTTACTCGTCAGCCATTGGCTGGTTGTGGGGGATGGAAGGGGAGTGTAGCCCTCCTTGAAGGAGACTCCCTGCGGCTGTGGACAGTTCTCTGGAGGAGGCTGCAGATGTGAGCCGTTAGCCGCCTGTAGCACATCAGCTGGGGGAGGGGCAGCAGTTGTAAAGGGATGTGGGCAGAAGTTGCTACCCGTATACACACAACCTACTGGCAACACTGCCTTTTTGGATGCTTCTTTTGAAGTCAAACATGAACTTTCAAAACACAAGTGACCTGTAGGGTGGCCAGAATGTCCAGCCGGTCACTGATACTTGGAGAAGGCTCTGGGGGAGTGAGGGGAGAGACCAGGAGGATGCTGGGTGTCTAAGTGGTGGGGCAGGGTAGAGGGGAGGCATGAGGAAGATGAAGACAGGAAGATAAGATGAAGAGGCGGGACGGGAAGCTGATGACTCCTACCTTGACTGAGGAGTAGAAGTGTGTATCATCTCCTGACAGTGAAGTTGGGCCAAGAGGTCAGGCTGGGGACCCAGTAAACCAGAATATTATGATAATTCCTAGATCATGAGTTCCCCGTCCTATTAATACTTTGCTCTCTAAGGTGGAATCTTGCTGGCCCAATAAAGTTGGGTTATGAGAGTGGTCCAAACTTGGGGTGCTGGGAATCATTTCAGGGTACCCTGTGCTTGTTTTACCTCTGAAATGACCCTGTGAGGTAGCGGCCTCCTCTGTTGAGCATCTTGCTAGCCCTTGGCATCCCTTCTACAATGAACCCAACTCTCATTTCTACCAATCCATCAGTGGCACAGAGTGGGCCTTCTTTAGTGAAGAGCATCTTAGAACCTTTACTAGCATTTTTAGATTGAGGCAACCTGATCAAAGGCAGAGATGTAGGGACAGATTAGTATGAAAATGCTCTTCTTGGTCACTTATGTTCAAGATGGCCAAGCAAGCATAAATATTTATGTCTGTGCTTCCTGAGACCCCATTATAGTGATTATAAATGAGTAAATCAGAACAGGGAGATGAATGCTGTTGGGGAAGGGGCATCAGCCAATGAGAGAGTCCAGGGATTTTTGGAATGAGTAAAGAAGAAGGAAGAGTGTTAGTGGGTGAACCTTGCACTGTACATGGAGGGGCTGGGTGCCTGTCCACCCATGGGTCCAGAGAGGCTGTAGCCACTGCCAGGCCAGCAGTTTCAGAGGGGTTCAGGAGTGAGAAATGGGGCTGGAAACAGGGAAGGGGGGTGTTAAGTGAAGGTTCGTTTGTGGAAGAGTTGACTTTCTGCCCCTGTCCCCACACCTACATACTCCAGCCATGCAGAATAGCAAGAAGCCAGGCCTTTTATTTTCTAAAGAATTGAATAACCTGGTTGAGATAGTGTAGGTGGGCTGTTTCCCCAGGGGGAAGCCTTATTTCTTCTGGCATTTGGAGCCTCCAATGTAAGAGCTAGCTTCCCCTCCCACCATCCACCCAAACACCCAGATTTTCCAATCAGCTCTTTTACTTTATTCTTAAAAATGAATGGACAACCAAGGAAATCTGAAATTGAGGGGAAATGTGGTACATGGAGAAAAAAACCAAAATACACCTACAGAAAACTGACTTAGAAGGAAATAAATTCTTTAAGGAATAGAAGAGATTATAACAATTTAAATACCAATTTATACTCTATGTAATAAACACAAGGAGATTCAAGAATATATTCTATCCATTAGAAAGTGGTTGGAATTCTATTTCTTCTTAAAAGAAAGAAAGAACAAGGAAGAGTTTCTTGAAAATTAACAATATGGATGCAGAGCCAAAAATGTAGTAGAAGATAATGATAAGAAATCTCCCAGTAAGCAGAGCTAAAAGACAAATAGAAAAGAGCTAAAGCATCAATCTGCAAGGTCCTATATCCAAGTAATAGGAATATCAGAAAAAGCAAACAGAGAAAATGAAAAACATTATGACAGATAATGTAATAAAATTTCCCAGAGTTACAGAGAGACACTTTTTTAAATTTAAAGGACCCACAGACTTGCAAGCAGGATAAACCAAAAATATCCTAGATACATCATTTTGAAATGGTAATACTCCTAACACATAAGGAAAGTTCTAAATGCTTCCAGGACAAGGAGTACAGGATGGTGGTAGTGAGGAATATTTGTCCACTAACGACATAATTAGAGTCACACTAAGTTGTCCATTAGACTTCTTGTTAGCAAGATTGGAAGAAAGCATATGTGAAATAAGGTCTTCAAAGCTCTGAGAGAAAGTGATTTTGAAACTAGGATTTTATACTTAGCCAAACAGTCAAGTATGAGGTCAAAATAAAGTTATTTTTCAGACAAGCAAGGACGCAGAAAGTTTACATCCCTAGTAGCCTCTCCAAGGAAATCACCTGAGATGCACTCCAAGAAAACAAGGGTGACAATTAGAAGGAGCAAATATGGGGGATGTAAGAACTAACTCCTAGAAGTCTAATGACAAGAAATTCCAGGATTACAACTGTGCAGCAAGTCTAAAAAACAGTTGATCAGTTTAGAACAGGGGATCAATGAACTTTGAGAAGAATGAAGCCAGCCATAGCAGAATGACAAGAGAGTAGCAAATATTCAGGATACAGTGTAGATGGAATATATTTTTTCTATGGATAAGAAAAAATAAAGGCAGTCAAAAATTCCCAGGAAAATAAAAACATGGCCAATATGTCATGGTTCAAATATAAGACAAATTAAAATGTGGTGGGATTTTAAGCAAATAGAAGAATATACGGAAGAGAAGGACCTTAATACTAGAAGCATTCTCCCTTAAGCAAAAGTTGAGTATTCTAGTAGTTTAACTTTGCACCTGTAGAGGAAGATATGTAATCATGACACTTGTCTTGGCTCTGCTGTGAACAGTAATCAAGAGGCCATAATGACAACATGATTTACTGGTTGTTAGTATTTACAGTCAAGCCAAATCAGTTATGGTTACAGTACATAGTGTAAATGTCTTTAGTTTTACTGTATAGAGTTTAAAATAGAACAAAACAAGTTGTTTTAATGTCTTAATCTTTTAAATTGGTGAGCCAAGAGATACTGTAAAACTTGAGGCAACAAGAAAAAGTTGTGATTACTTAAAATTGCAGAGGTTACCAGTAGAGCAGTGCTTCTTAAAGTGTGGTCACTGAACCAGCAGCATCAGACTCCCTTGGGATGTTGTCAGAAATGAAAATTCTTGGACCCCACCCCAGACCCTTTAATCAGAAACTCATGGGTGGGTCCCAGCAATCTGAGTTCTAACAAGCTGATCAGGTAATTCTGATGCAGCTAACATTTGAGAACCAGCGCAGCAGAGGAGCTGAGAGTAACGGTTTGCCTGTCAAAATTAGGAAGGTGGATGGTGGGAGGGGGCCTTCATATAGGTGAGTTCAATTCTTGTCTATCATGGAAGGAATTCAGTGAGATAATGTCTAAATCTGATAAATCAAGAAGTAGTAGTATCAGTATATTTTCTAGAGATATGGAAATTAATCATCAAAAGAAACATAAATGGACATGGGTAAGAGTGGTTCCTCTTGAGAGGAGGACTCAGTATATGGAGGTATGTGGCAGGAGGTTATTATTTTAACCATGTGATTTCTTTGGTTGAAATTAAAATGAAAGAAAAATATTGTCCTTAGATTGAGAAGATTGTCCAGGAGCCTGAGAAAAATTCTGGGAGAATGATCCTTGCTTTACTCCTTTTCCTGATTATGGCAAAAAAAAAAAAAATAATAATAATTTAATGATCTTTCTCCATGTGTCTTCCAGATGTTGGCTTAATTTAAGGGAAAGATTCTGAGAGCTAGGCTCACTCTAGGAAGCAGAGCTGATTTTTAACTTGTATGTATGTGACAGGTCCACAAAGAGCATCTAACCTCTTTCCTAGGAAGGAATAAACTCATTGAAACTCTTCATTTTGCCGGGTAACTTTAGGATTTAAGTGCCTTAGTCTCTTCAACTAAAAGGCACTAAAAGCCCATGTTGGTACATAGGTTGCGCAATAGAGTGGGTTAAATTCTGGCGATCTTTTAGAGTCAGGGTCTGCCCTCATTGATGGTCTAGTTCAGGTGGAATAGCCGCACAGTGTATATAATATGGAGTCAGTGACTAGAGCATGTTTTTTTAAATTTATTTTTATTATTTTTTTATACATCTTTATTGGAGTATAATTTCTTCACAATGCTGTGTTAGTTTCTGTTGTACAACAAAGTAAATCAGCCATATGCATACGTATATCCCCATATCCCCTCCCTCTTGAGCCTCCCTCCCACTTTCCCTATCCCACCCCTCTAGGTCGTCGCAAAGCACCGAGCTGATCTCCCTGTGCTATGCTGCTGCTTCCCACTAGCTATCTCTTTTACATATGGTAGTGTATATATGTCCATGCTACTCTCACTTTGCCCCAGTTTTCCCCTCCCACCCCATGTCCTCAAGTCCATTCTCTGTGTCTATGTCTTTATTTCTGCCCTGCCACTAGATTCATCAGTACCTTTTTTTTTTCTTTTTAGATTCCATACATATGCGTTAGCATATGGTATTTGTTTTTCTTTTTCTGACTTACTTCACTCTGTATGACAGACTCTAGGTCCACCCACCTCACTACAAATAACTCAATTTTGTTTCTTTTTATGGCTGAGTAATATTCCATTGTATATATGTGCCACGTCTTCTTTATCCATTCATCTGTCCATGGACATTTAGGTTGCTTCCATGTCCTGGCTATTGTAAATAGTGCTGCAATAAACATTGTGGTATATGCTCTCTTTGAATTATGGTTTTCTCAGGGTATATGCCCAGTAGTGAGATTGCTGGGTCATATGGTAGTTCTATTTTTAGTTTTGTAAGGAGCCTCCATACTGTTCTCCATGGTTGTTGTATCAATTTACATTCCCACCAACAGTGCAGGAGGGTTCCCTTTTCACCACACCCTTTCCAGCATTTATTGTTTCTAGATTTTTTGATAATGGCCATTCTTACTGGTGTGAAATGATACCTCATTGAAGCTTTGATTTGCATTTCTCTAATAACTAGTGATGTTGAGCATCTTTTCATGTGCTTCTTGGCCATCTGTATGTCTTCTTTGGTGAAATGTCTGTTTAGGTCTTCTGCCCGTTTTTTGATTGGGTTGTTTGTTTTTTTGATATTGAGCTCCATGAGCTGTTTGTGTATTTTGGAGATTAATCCTTTGTCAGTTCTTTCATTTGCAAATATTTTCTCCCATTCAGAGGGTTGTCTTTTCGTCTTGTTTATGGTTTCCTTTGCTGTGCAAAAGCTTTTAAGTTTCATTAGGTCCCATTTGTTTATTTTTTTTTTTATTTTCATTACTCTAAGAGGTGGGTCAAAAAAGATCTTGCTGAGATTTATGTCAGAGAGTGTTCAGCCTGTGTTTTCCTCTAAGAGTTTTATAGTATCTGGCCTTACATTTAGGTCTTAATCGATTTGGGGTTTATTTTTATGTATGGAGTTAGGTAGTGTTCTAATTTCATTCTTTTATATGTAGCTGTCCAGTTTTCCCAGCACCACTTATTGAAGAGGCTGTCTTTTCTCCATTGTATGTTCTTGCCTCCTTTGTTGTAAATTAGATGATCATATGTGCATGGGTTTATCTCTGGGCTTTCTATCCTGTTCCATTCATCTATATTTCTGTTATTGTGCCAGTACCATAGTGGCTTGATTACTGTAGCTTTGTAGTATAGTCTGAGGTCAGGGAGCCTGATTTCTCCAGCTCCGTTTTTCTTTCATAAGATTGCTTTGGCTATTCAGGCGCTTATGTGTTTCCATACGAATTGTACAAATTTTTTGTTCTAATTCTGTGAAGAATGCCATTGGTAGTTTGATAGGGATTGCATTGAATCTGTAGATTGCTTTGGGTAGTATAATCATTTCCACAATATTGCTTCTTCCAATCCAAGAACATGGTATATTTCTCCATCTGTTTATGTCATCTTTGATTTCTTTCATCAGTGTTTTATAGTTTTCTGAATACAAGTCTTTTGCCTCCTTAGGTAGATTTATTCCTAGGTATTCTTTTTGTTGTGATGGTAAATGGGATCATTTCCTTAATTTTTCTTTCTGATTTTTCATTGTTAGTATATAGGAATGCCAGAGATTTCTGTGTATTAATTTTGTATCCTGCAACCTTATCAAATTCATTGATTAGTTCTAGTAGTTTTCTGGTGGCATTTTTAGGATTTTCTGTGTATAGCATCATGTCATCTGCAGTGACAGTTTTACTTCTTCTTTTCCAATTTGTATTCCTTTTATTTCTTTTTCTTCTCTGATTGCCGTGACTAGGACTTCCAGAACTATGTTGAATAAGAGTGGTGAGAGTGGACATCCTTGTCTTGTCCCTGATCTTAGAGGAAATGCTTTTAGTTTTCCACCATTGTGAATGATGTTTGCTGTGGGTTTGTCATGTATAGACTTTATTATGTTGAGGTAGGTTCCCTCTATGCCCACTTTCTGGAGAGTTTTTTTTATCATAAACAGGTGTTGAATTTTGTCGAAAGCTTTTTTTGCACTTATTGAGATGATCATATGGTTTTTATTCTTCAATTTGTTAATATGATGTATCACATTGATTGATTTATGTATATTGAAGAATCCTTGCATCCCTGGGATAAATCCCACTTGATCATGGTGTATGATCCTTTTAACATGTTGTTGGACTCTGTTTCCTAGTATTTTGTTGCGGATTTTTGCATCTATGTTCATCAGTGAATATTGGTCTATAATTTTCTTTTTTGTGATATCTTTTTCTGGTTTTGGTATCGGGGTGATGGTGGCTTTGTAGAATGAATTTGGGAGTGTTCCTCCCTCTGCAAATTTTTGGAAGAGTTTGAGAAGGATCATTGTTAGGTCTTCTCTACGTGTTTTATAGAATTCACCTGTGAAGCCATCTGGTCCTGGGCTTTTGTTTGTTGGAAGATTTTTAATTACAGTTTCACTTTCATTACTTGTGATAGGTCTGTTTATATTTTCTAATTCTTCCTGGTTGAGTCTTGGAAAATTGTACCTTTCCAAGAATTTGTCTGTTTCTTCATGGTTGTCCATTTTATTGGCATATAGTTGTTTGTAGTAGTCTCTTGTAATCCTTTGTATTTCTGCGGGGTCAGTTGTGATTTCTCCTTTATCATTTCTAATTTTTTTGATTTGTGTCCTCTCACTTCTTTTCTTGATGAGTCTGGCTAAGGGTTAGAGCATGTTAAGTACAGGCTTACTGATGCATCCAAGGCTTTTGGCAGAGAGTGGGAGTGAGTGAGGCAGGCAGGAGGCCAAGTCTTCCCTCTGCTGGGTGAAGAGCAGCCTTGGGAGAAAATGGGTTTCAGGGTGGGTGCCAGGCTGTATGTGTGAATAGTGGGGTTGCCACCGTTGCTGAGGACCTGTTGGGATTCTGGGCACTTGGAGAACATTGGAGCTCTAATGCTACAGCCTCTGTAGAACATACAGACTGATGAATGCACGTTCCACCTTAAAAATTTAAGGAAAGCAGAGACCTGCCTCTCTTGCCTCAAGATATATTTGGTACAGATATAACAACAAGAAAGTGTTTTATCCATTAGCCAGAAGAGTAATTTAAAAGGACTATAAATCTAAGAGCAATTCAGCTAATTGAATGTCTGCTACACGTAAGATGTGGATAAAAAGATAAATGAAACATTGCTGCCTTAGTAGACTTAGAGACTGTACAGGAATAACTTATACAGAGCAGAAAGTGAGATTCAGACTAGTGTGTGTGAATTTCACTCCAGAGACCTCTTCCAGCTGAGGATAAGGAGGTGCTCTCTGGAGAAGGGAGAATTGGCTGGAGCCTCATGGAAGAAGTAGGATTTGTATACTTGGGGCTGGAGGGCTTTGACCAACAGAGAAGGAAGGAGTGATGGTTGCTAATGGTCTTCCATGTGGCTGAACATCTAGTGAAGAGAAGGAGAGGGGCCATTAGGGCTAGAGGTACAGTCAGACAGTCTAAGGCCACTTGTTCACTGATCCGGGAGTTGGACTTGATTGAACTGGTAGGGGACAGGAGACCATCACATCTTCTTGAGGTGGTCTGCCTGGAGTGGGGGGCCAGTTAGCAGCCCCAGGAAGGTCTTGCAGGTCAGTTCATGAAGGTTCTGTCTGATACACTCAGAGAGTTGACTCATCATCAGTTCCTAGTGGGTCTCAGCTGCTGAAAGAGTATGGAATGAAATGAAACAGTCCTGGAAAGCTCTGGCTGGCCTGTGTGCTAGGAAAGCAGGAAGGGCTGTCATTGGGGCCCTAATGTTTCTCCTACAGGTGAGCATACCAATGGCTATGACAGAGGCCCTGGCTTCAAACCCTATACACAGAGTAGAGCTTTGGAAATAACTGCTCTCAGGCTTCCTCAGGAGACCCCCAAAGGGACCTGGCTGAGGCTGGACTTCCCAGCCACCCACGGTGGTAGACAGAATGGCCCCCAAAGATGTCCACACCCTCATTCCTGGAACCCGTGAATATAATGCATCACATGGCAAAGGGAAGGACTTTGCAGTTGTAACTAAGGTTATGGGCTTTACACTAGGGAGAGTTTCCTGGATTATCCAGATGGGCCCAATCTTTCTGCAGCTGGAGGCAGAAGGAAGGAGGAAGAATAGGAGGTCAGAGAGATGCAGGAGAGGAAGGAGTCAGAGAGATTTGAAGCTTGAGAAGGACTTGACCTGCCATTGCTGGCTTTGAAGACAGTGATGCAACTTGACAAGGAATGCAGACAACCTTGAGGAGCTGAGAGAGCCTCCCTGGTGAGTGTCAGCATGGAAATGGGGACCTCAGTCCTACAACCACAGGGCAGTAAATTCCACAAACAACCTGTGTATGCCTGGAAGCGCATTTTCCCCCAGAGCCTCCAGATAAGGGCCCAGACCAGGTAACACCTTGATTTTTGCTGTTGACCCCCAATGCTTAGCACTGCCTGGCTCATAGAGGAGGCTCAGTAAACCTATCTCAGTGGAAAGGGCCCTTCTGAAAGAGCACAAGGCTAGGTCCTCCTGCAGACATTGGACGTCGTATCAGAATTTCTTCACTGCAGATTCAGCAAAGCTGTATAATTGAAAGAAATGTGCTCCATGAACTCTCTAAGAATTCCTCCCAGGCAGGAGAGCAAGGTGTGTGATTTAGGGTGACTTACCTACTCCACAGTACATTTGTGCACGTGTGAGTCTATTTTTTCGAAGACCAAGATGGAGGAGACACAGCTGGTGAGAGGAAAGGCACTGGCTATGTTGAGAATACTCACTTTGTCATCTTTCAAGGGAAAGGTGAACTGTTTTACTCTAATATTAACGTTTTACTCTGTTGAAGCCATAAACTCTGAACCCATTGTGCTGGAAACCATCACCATCTGGACCTCCCACCCCGGCCCCTCAATGCCTGGGTGTGTGGGATGCCAGCCCTGTGCCCACAAAGACTCAGTGTTTGTTCAGCCTGGACATTAGGTAATGCTTTCCTGGCTGAGGTGCACAGCCAGCTTAAAATGCTATTATTTACAGCTCTAAGGTTTATTTTCATTATCATATGTAAAGTCTCTGCAGGAGGATGGAAAGCTGAGGGGTTGGCAGGGAGGAGAGAGCAGAGTAACTCCAGACATCAGAGCCGGACAGGTCTCAGAGACCATCCAACCTGCGGGTTCCAGAGCACACACCTGGATTCAAGGGAGCAGGTTGGTGCAGTGGAGGAGAAGGGGTGTTAGAGGAGGAGGTGTCCACCCCCCTCCCTATTTCAGCCTGATCAGTCCTACTTTTATAGGCATTAGCTGTTTGGCATCAGCCTCTGGTTAATCTCAGAAAGGGCACCATGGTGAAACAGCTGTGAAAACCATCCACTTTCAACTACAAGCGAGGAAAACAAGTACGTAGTTCAACATTACTGACCACGGAAGTCTGGCTGTATCTGTTTCTCAGGCTTCCCGTCAAGGTTAATCCAAAGAGCAAAGGAGAGGTTATACCTACTATCAAAGGCTGGGCTGTACTTGTAGTCACCTGTTGAATTTTTACAATTTCTTCTTCAGTGTTATACTTTATCTTTGCAATTTTTTTTTAGCATGAGATTCTTTATTTTTATTTTGGCCCTGCTATGCGGCTTGCGAGATCTTAGTTCTCTAACCAGGGATTGAACCCAGGCCACGGCAGTGAAAGTGCCAAGTCCTAACCACTGGACCACTAGGGAACTCCCGCAGCATGCGATTCTTTATTTCTTTTTATTTATATTCAAAGAAGATTTAGGGCTTCCCTGGTGGCGCAGTGGTTGAGATTCCGCCTGCTGATGCAGGGGACACGGGTTCGTGGCCCCGTCTGGGTGGATCCCACATGCCGCAGAGCGGCTGGGCCCATGAGCCATGGCCGCTGAGCCTGTGCGTCCGGAGCCTGTGTTCTGCAACGGGGGAGGCCACAGCAGTGAGAGACCCGCGTACCGGAAAAAAAAAAAAAATAATAAGGTTTAATACCTATCCTTATCAAACTCTTCCAAAACAAATTGGAAGAGAAGGGAACACATCCTAACTCATTTTACGAGGCCAGCATTACCCTAATCCCAAACCAGACAAGAACAACACCCAAAAAAGAAAATTATAGGCCAATATCGCTGACGAACATAGATGCAAAAATCCTTAACAAAAGATTAGCAAACTGAATTACAACCATTATCTTTGCAGTTTTCTGGAAAGAATGTGTTCTGGTCCTCCAAAACTCTTTTCAGAAGAAAACTGGTTTTCCGCCAAATCTTCAGCCTGTTGGATCTTCTTCTACATTGTCCTGCTTTATTAAAAACCTCCCGCACAAGCACGTGGAGTGTGTGTGTAAACAAGCGAGGGTGCACATCCAGTGGATAGTCTCTAGCTGGGGAAGAAATCTTAGCTTCTCTCTTGGTATCTTCTGAGATGATTCAGGAAGTCAAAGGCCAGGCTCTTGCTACTTGAAATGCTACCTGGAGCGCATTCACATGATGTTCTTGCAGACAGGGGAGGAGAGGTCCCCCTGGCGTCCTCTCCAGTTTGAAGCCATCTTTCTCACTCCTAGTTGCCTGACTACGTCTGACTCAGCAGCTTTTAGAAGCATGGCTAGGGACTTCCCTGGTGCTCCAGTGGTTAAGGCTTTGTGCTCCCCAATGCAGGGGGTCCGGTTTCCATCCCTGGTCAGGGAAATAGATCCCACATGCTGCAACTAAAGGAGCCCGCATGCCACAACTACAGATCCCATGTGCTGCAACTAAGTCCCAGCGCAGCCAAATTAAAAAAAAAAAGAAGCATGGCTAAAATACTCTTCCTTTTCTCTGACAGCACCAGACCCTTTTTTTGAACTTGTTGGTTCTGTTTTCTGCCTCTTGTGACTAACAGCAACCTTTTCTTAAAAAAATAAATAAAGAACACAAAAGATTCCAGGGTAAAAATCAAGGCAAAGAAACTCTGGCCCTTTAAAAAAAAAAGAAGAAATGAAAGAAATTCTGGGGCTTCCCTGGTGGCGCAGTGGTTAAGAATCCACCTGCCAATGCAGGGGACACAGGTTCGAGCCCTGGTCTGGGAAGATCCCACATGCCGCGGAGCAACTAAGCCTGTGTGCCACAACTACTCAGCTTGCGCTCTAGAGCCCATGAGCCACAGCTACTGAGCCGGTGCGCCACAACTACTGAAGCCCTCACGCCTAAAGCCCGTGCTCCACAATAAGAGAAGCCACTGCAATGAGAAGACTGTGCATCGCAATGGAAGAGTAGCTCCCACTTGCCGCACCTAGAGAAAGCCCACACGCAGCAACGAAGACCCAACACAGCCAAAAATAAATAAATAAATTTATAAGAAAAAAGAAAAAAAGAAGGAAATTCTGGTCCTGGAAGGCAGGAGATCCCTAGAGGAGAGTTGATGGCTGAGGTTGTTGTAGAGGGACTTGAAATATGGCCTGCAAAAAGCCACCAGGTCTCAGGCAGACCTGGAAAGGACACTGGGAGGGTCCAGAGGCCAGGTGTAGGCCCGTGTGGGCAGGACCTCCCTGAGCAGTTCCTCCTCCCACTCATTTCTTCATGGGGATTGAACTAGATCTTCAGAATGTTGCCTTCAGGCAGTGGGGGCTGTTCTCCGAACCACAGGGCCATGGAGTAAACCAAGGGATACCCAAAAGACAGAAGCATTTATCACTTCCAGTTTTTCCATGGGGGACATGAAGCAAAATCAGTACCACGTTTGTTGTTTAAAGGGAAACCAACTGGACTCCTCCCATGATTTCAAAATCTGAAAGTACAATTTATACAGACCCTGAGATAGAAGGAATTTCTCAGCTTTAATTTTACAAAGTATTTGTCTTTCATTTATCCTTGTGGACGTTCTATTCTTTAGAAAGCAAGTCTGTCTGCATGACCTGATTTTATTTTATTTATTATTTTTGTCTGCGTTGGGTCTTCGTTGCTGTGTGCAGGCTTTCTCTAGTTGCAGTGAGTGGGGCTACTCTTTGTTGCAGTGCGCGGGCTTCTCATTGCGGTGGCTTCTCTTGTTGCGGAGCACGGGCTCTAGGCATGCGGGCTTCAGTAGTTGTGGCGCATGGGCTTAGTTGCTCCGCGGCATGTGGGATCTTCCCGGACCAGGGCTCGAACCCAAATCCCCTGCATTGGCAGG
This sequence comes from Phocoena phocoena, assembly GCF_963924675.1. Taxonomy (NCBI): domain Eukaryota; kingdom Metazoa; phylum Chordata; class Mammalia; order Artiodactyla; family Phocoenidae; genus Phocoena; species Phocoena phocoena. The sequence continues at coordinate 48,714,938 of NC_089228.1, read as the reverse complement.
CGGATTCTTAACCACTGCGCCAGCAGGGAAGCCCGTGACCTGATTTTAAATACCAAGCTATGAGACTCTTCCTTCATTTGGGTATAAGACTCAATAGAGCTGAAATTCCTGGGACCACCCAGGAATGAGGTCTTTAATGTGCCACATTAAGGACAATTTTGCATTCTGGAAAAAGCATTAAAATGGAATTGGGAAGGAGAAACCTCTTACACTCAGGTCATGGCATTTACACACACACACACAAATGTTTAATACTATGCTAGGTGCTGGGGGCTGCAGGCATGAATTACCTATGGCTGGGGCCTCTGGAACTTATGTGGGACGATGGGAGGAACAGCAGTTCAGAAATGTCCCTCCTGTTGTCCAGGCAGAGACCTTCTGCAAAGTCAGATTGCCCATCAGGAAATGTCTCGCTCATTTTAGCTTACAAACAGCCTCGGGCTGGGATTTGAAAAGCATTAATTCCCACCCAATCCAATTGTCCTATTTTCTTAGGTGTCAGCATGGGACCGGTTTGCCATGGCAACCCTATAAACAGTGTCTATCCTACATCAATGATTTATATATTTTTAAAGCTAATATCACCAACTTCAAGAAACTGAGCCTCCTCTGAATGTGACAGCTGGAATAGACTAAGAACCCTACTTCCTGCTAGATCAGTGCAGATTTTTCCACTGTAGATTTGGGTGGGAGAAAATCCGCTTTCCAAGGCCTGAGCACCTGGGCGACTGCTTTTCTGGTCAGCCTTGGCCAGGGCAGCCATTGAGCTATCACACGCACCCAAGGTTGTTCTGGCCTTGGTGGCCACAGCTTTGTGAGAAAAACACAGCCAACTCCAGCCTCTGTGCTCTGGTTCAGAGCAAAATTTAAATTGAACTGAATTCATTGTCTTCTACCCTCCCCCCAACCCCCCTGGCCTAAAGGGAATGAGGAAACAAGTATCCAAATATTATAGAACAGGAATGGGCAAACTACAGTCTGCTGGCCAAATCTAGCCTGCTGCCTGTTTTTATAAATAAAGTTTTACTGAGACACAACCATGGCCATTCCTTTACATATGTCTGCTTTTGCTCTAGCAACAGAGCTGAGCAGTTGTAGCTGAGACCGTCTGGCCCTCAAGGCTGAAAATATTTACTGTCTGGCCCTTTACAGAAAAATCTGCCAACCTTACTCTAAAACAAGTAGAGTAATGATTGGAGGAGAAGCTGGAGAAAGGATTTCAAAAAGAAAAGTGTATTCTCCAGGGAAAGCTGAGATGAAGACTAGGGTGAGGAAGGAGCCAGCATGGAAATCTAGTCCATGAGGCTGGGGAGGCCACTGGGTGTCCAGACTGCAAAGCCCAAGGCAGGAAACAGTCGTCTCCTAAGAAAAGGAGTTTAATCTCCTGTAAACAGAGAGGAATCAGAGATGATGTCTTTTTTTTTTCCTTTTTTAGTTTATTTATTTATTTTTGGCTGCATTGGATCTTCTTGGCTGCGCGCGGGCTTTCTCTAGATGCAGCGAGTGGGGGCTACTCTTCGTTGTGGTGCGTGGGCTTCTCGTTGTGGTGGCTTCTCTTGTTGCGGAGCACGGGCTCTAGGACATGCAGGCTTTAGTAGTTGTGGCGCACGGGATTAGTTGCTCCGCAGCATGTGGGATCTTCCCGGACCAGGGCTTGAACCAGTGTCCCCTGCATTGGCAGGCAAATTCTTAACCACTGTGCCACCAGGGACATCCTCAGAGATGATGTCTTCTTAGCTCTGTTTCCATTTTCCAGAATGGCTGCTTCCAGGTTAAAAAAAAAAAAAAAAAAAATTAACAGGGATTTTCCAATCAGAGGTCGAGGCTGGAAGGAGGTGGGAGAGACTGCTTCCAAGCTGGGTTGAGATTTGCCTGCTTTAGGCAGCCAGGCCTGTGTTTGCCCAGAGGGTTAGGGAGACGTGGAGAAGCAGTCAGAGGAGAAGTTGAAAAATTGGTAGTTTGGCCCATTGGCTTCAGGGAGAACCTGTACTCTTTCCGCTTTGTACAGGAGTGATATTTTTTACTTGCTCCTGGAAACTATGCTGTCAGCTAGCATTCTGAGGCTTCAGACTGTCCCCACTTCTGCCCCAGAGAGATGTTTTTCAGTTCCTCAGGAAACAAAACTGTCACTTGCCCCAGAGAGACGAATCCAGGTCCCAAGCGCAGGATCTCTGAGTTTCAACTTCAGTCTCCAAGGTGGATGACACAGGTCTCTTGATTCCTTGCTGTCTTGATATTTTACCTATAAGACAACTTCATTCCCAGCCTGGGGAGGGTCTTGCCTAAGCCAAGGCTTTGCCAGGGCTTGGAATGCACAGCCACTTTTGTTCACACCATTACCCAAGTTAGAGGAGGCCATTAGGTTGAGGAATATTCCAGTAATCTATTTCTGTAAAATAAACTATCCCAAAATGTAGTGGCCTAAAATAACAGCAGTCATTCATTTTGTTCATGAATTTGAAATTTGGCAGGGCCTGGTCAGAGCTGCTCATCTCTGCTCCACATCATGGCAGCTTGGTGGGGCTGGGGGACCCATTTCCATGGTGGCTGACTTCCGTGGCCTCGAGTTGATGCTGCCGGTTAGTTTCTCTCCACGTGGCCCTCTCCATGGCTTCCTTGTAGGGTAGTAGCTATAGTCCAGGAGCTAATGCCCCGAGAGAACTCAGAGGAACCTCTAGTACTTTTGATGACTAGGCTTGGAAATTGCAAAGCACCACTTCTCTGCAGCCACAAATCTACCCAGATTCAAAGGGTAAAGTATTGACTCCATTCTCTGTGGGAGGAATCTCAGAGTCACATTGTAAAGAGTGCAATGGGAGACATTGTGCATTGGTTTTCAGAAAGTACAGTCGTCTACACAGAGAGAGATTCATTTTGATTCTCTCTCTATGGTCTTGTACTGCACTGTCCACTAGGGAATCTTCATGGAGCTCACTCTTACCTCACTCTTACATACCATCATTGTCATTCACATTTGCTGGTGTAGACAGTGATGCACATTTGCTGGTGTAAACAGTGAGGCCTAAAACAAGAACAGCGTAATAGCCACAAACTCCCACTCCCAGCTAAATGCTCATCTGGATTAACAAGATTGTCACTAATGCTGTTATTTTCATTTTGTAAATGTGGAAATTGAGTCCTGGACTGATTTCTAAGCTTGTGCTTTATCTTCTCACTATAGTTTGTGCTTAATTTTAGCTGGTCAGTGTAAGCACTCAACTAATGTGTATGTGAGTGTGTGTGTGTGTGTATATGTGTGTATATACACCCAGTTTTTGTGTGTGAGTGTGTGTATGGCAGACTCAGTGCTTGCCTTTGTTGGAAGGAAATTCAGCAGCACTGGAGGACTTAACAGCTAGAGAAGTTAGTTTCAGGGACAGGAAATAGAGAGCAGAGTACAAGGGAGAGTCAGACCAAGGACAGAGCTTGTAGCTGAGCAACAGTTCTTTGCTGGGGGGGCTACAGCTTTGGTGTTGATGAGCAGTGTATTCTCATTGGCCCATGTTCCAACGGTCACCCCATGTCTCAGAGCATGTGGGGTCCTCCAGTGTGGCAGCTTCTACATGCTGGGGTCTGAGGGCAGGCACAGGGGTGAACAAGACCAGTACAGTCCTGGAGCATCATTTTAGCAGGGGAGACAAACGGGAAACACGTAATGATAAAATTAATTAGTTACAATCGAGATGAGCAGTAGAAGGAAAAGTACATGAACTACAAGAACTTATGACAGAGCCCAAGCTTATCAGGGGCTGGATGTGGTTTTGATTTGCTCATTGAAGGATGAGAGGACACATACCAGGTGAACCCAGTGGAGGCATTTGGGCTCAGCATGTGGGGAGGCCCTGAGGTGGGAAGTTATACGGCCAGGCTGAGGGGTGGCTGGCACAGGAGAGCCAGGGAGATGGAGCTGAGGAGGGCAGGCACCTCATTTTTTCAGATTATGTGCCACGGAATGGCTGTAGGTCCCTTCCTCCTTGTCAGTTCTCACCTGCTCCCCACCCCACCGCACCCCGCCTCCAAAGGCTGGAAGTCAGACTGTCTCTTGCCTGTAAAATGGGAGAAACACTTGTAAAGAGAAGCCTGTCACCAGGGGCAGAGCTGGGTATAGCGAAGCCTAAAGCTTATATGATTTGGGAGGAGAGCTTCTCTTGGGGAAAATCAAGTAACATCATGAATAGAAAGTGAGGTGCAAGGCCCCGGTGGGAGCGTGTCAGTGAAGGCCCTTCAGCCTGAAGTTTCATCAGCTTGGTGGTAAAGTTATCTTTGGTGTTTCTCCTCATTTCTAACCTCGGAAAGCTGCCTTTTCCCACCTGAGATATTCATGCAGACCTCACATCCACTTATTCCTGTTTTCTCCTTGACTGAGATGGCAAATAAATCACAAATGCCCCCTATTAAAATCTCCTGGAAATTTGGCTCTCTCTTTGCCCCCAGTGTTGTCTAAAAGAACATGGGAATGTCCTTTTTTTACTCAAGACTTTCATGAGTTTTTCCCCCACGCTCACGGCAGGGAATGTTGTCTGGGACATATTATTCTTTTGGAAATGTGACACAGGAATATGAATTTCCATAAGCAAAGTTACTCTGCCTGGTTGGGTCTAGATTGTTCGTTGGCCAGCATGTTTGCTGGCGTCCACATGGATGCTCAGAGAAGCTGCCTGGACTTGTCTTGTGGGAGTAGGATGAATCACCTGGAACTATGTTCTCTGTATGTGTTAGAGGGGGACCCAGAAATATGAGTACTGATGACAGAGAAGTTGAATAGTGAATAAATGACAACTGAAAAACGGCCACAGGCTTTTCTTTCCAAAATCCCACCAAAGTGATCAAAGGCATCTAACTAGTGAAGAGTCTCTGTCGGTGTGGACTCAGGAAGCCTGCTGTTCACGGATTAGAGACATCAGAGAGATTGAGACCAGAGGAAAGGACAGACAAGCCTGCCGGGTACCACAGAGAGAAGAAAACTGTAACTCCTCCCCAGAGCCGCTCCTGATTCCTGGCTGCCCTCCACAGGTAGGCTCAGCTCAGGCACACGCTGCAAGCCCCCTGGAAAGATGTCGGGTGTGGCATAGTGAGCTTTAGGCCCCAGCACTGGGTGGAGGCCCTGGAGGCCCAGGAGGCCCAGCCTTGGTTAGAGAAAGGACACTCCATCCTGATAGCTACTGGCTGCCCTCCCGAGACAGGATCCCTTCAGTTGGCTGTGGTGCCCTTGGCCTCAGAGCCTAATTGCCTTTGACTTTCCCCTTTGGAATTAAAAATTATAGTATGAACCCCTCGTTCAGGCAGAACCCATATCAAATACGGATTTTCTGCCTCGCCACGACAGCAGAGGGAAATGACCAGACTGTAACCTAAGAGTTCTTGACTCACATGGGTTATTATTCATTCCGATCTGAGAGCATTTAAAGATCATCTCAAAGATGGGAAGAACACCTACCGTGTACCTTTCTTGAAACAACTACTTGAAGAAGCACTTGAGCAGCCTAAGAGACGAATCAGACAAGGGGTGCCCTCTGTGGTCAAGGCCACCCCTGACTTGGGTTTCCTTGTTAACTGCTGAGGACCCCTCGCCCTGCGGGACCTGGCTCCATGGGGGTGGGGGACTTACCCGAATTGTAATAGGGGCGGGGCAGCCGCGTGGCCTTTACCGCGAGACCCTCAGCGCGAGATCTGGGGCGCAGCGGTTAGACGTCCCACTCCGCCGGGTCAGCAGGGAAGCGGTCATTGCGGCGGAGAGTGTGGAGACAGATGGGTCACGGCCTTCTGCCCGGGGCCCTCCAGGCCTTTCGGCCTCCACCGGCGGGTGAGCTGGGGGCCCGGGGACAGGCCGAGGACTGTGTCCTGCAGGGCTCCAGAGCCCTTGTCACTGGGCTCCGGCCTTGGGGCAGCGGCGAACCTCTCCCCCATGCCCACGTCCGCGACCTAATGGCGGCGAAAGCCACCCTGGGTCGCAGTCAGCGGGACCTGGCTCCCAGTTGGGCGGGCTAAGGAGCCTGAGGGCCGGCTGGGTCCTGGGCGCCTGGGGACCTGGCCCTGAGGGCGCCGCCAGCCTCTTAACGAGGACCTTGGAGGGCGAAAGTTGAGCCTTGGGACCTTGCCCCTTCTTGTCATAACAGAGACTAACATTTGTTTGGTGGACGTTTACAGGAATATGTGACCCGACCTCAGGAACAAAGGATCTGACACCAAGAAGATTCCAACAATGAACCCCGCCCCTCCCTCACCTTTCCTGTAAAAGGGCTTTGCTGAAAGCTTTCAGGGAGTTTAGGGTTTTTAAGGCATGAGACGCTGACACCTTGCAGGGCCCTTTAGTAAACCTTTGTCTGCTCCAAACTCCGACTTTTTGGTATTGTTTGGCCTCTGGTATTGTTTGGCCTCGCTGTGCCTCAAGCACACGGGAAGAATTCCCACTGATTTGGAAGGAAGTGGTTAGCAGTGGAAGGAAGTGGTTAGCTGTTATTTACTCGTTTGCCACTAACCCTGTTTTGCTTTTCCTCTTGTGTCTCCCTCACAGACCGTGTTTGAAAGGAATTGCCGATCTGAGGACTGTGCCGCCGACCTGCAGCTTCAGGGTCACCTGTTACTCTCCAGGTGAGTCAGTGGCCCTTCTTGACTTTGTTCTGGGAAGCTGTTTGTCCTGACTTCAGGCCCAAAGTCTGCATGTGCAGATTTCCCCACCGAAGAGGGTAAATAGAGGTGGGTTTAAAATGAAAACTTGCAGTTTAAGAAAGTGTATATTATACTGTAATTTTAACAACAGGTATTATTTGGGGGGATAGTTTGGTTTTTGTTTTGTTTGTAGTCTCACATATCTCACAATTAGAGTTTTGTATTTCTAATTTCCCTGAATATTGGTGATGTGTATGTGTTGGGGGGTGTATTTTATTTTTAATGTAATGTTTTTTAAAATTTATTTATTTTATTTTATTTTCGGCTGCATTGGGTCTTCGTTGCTGCGTGCGGGCTTTCTCTAGTTGCGGTGAGCGGGGGCTACTCTTCCTTGTGGTGCATGGGCTTCTCATTGTGGTGGCTTCTCTTGTTGTGGAGCATGGGCTCTAGGCACGTGGGCTTCAGTAGTTGTGGCACATGGGCTCAGTAGCTGTGGCTCACAGGCTCTAGAGCGCAGGCTCAGTAGTTGTGGCTCACGGGCTTAGTTGCTCCGTGTCACGTGGGATCTTCCCGGACCAGGGCTCAAACCCGTGTCCCCTGCATTGGCAGGAGGATTCTTAACCATTGAGCCACCAGGGAAGTCCTGAGGGGTGTATTTTAGGTTTACTCATTGTATTAAGTTGAGCCATGTGAAATTGCCAATATTTAACTGTTTGGAACAACCCCTATGATTCAGTTTATTATTATATAAAGGAATACGGGAACTACTATAAAGGTTCTTTTTATTTTTTTCCCCACACTTAAAGTGTTGTGCTTTAACAACAAGTAATGGTTCTGTGGCAGGAGCAGGTGGAGGAGAGGGGCGGCTGTCCTGATCCAGGGGACAGACAGCCAGTCTCCTGGAGCAGGGCTTCCTCCTACAGAACGTGAACCCTCAGCTAAAGGTGAACCTTCCGTAAAGGCCTTCTGTTTTCTCTCTGCCAACCTTTTATTTCAGACTTTTTGAAGGTGCTGGTCCTGAGTCATTTAACCATGTTTCAGGGAATGGGTTCCTTTTGAGACAATTCCTTCTGAGAGATTGTTTTAGCCTCCATGCTATTTATTACCATTTCTCAAAAACAGTCATCAGTGTTGATAGGTATCCTCTAAACTGCCATATTGTGTGTCTTAACTGTGAGAGTTAAGTTTGGGTGGAATGAAAGAAATATCCCATCACGGACCAGTAACTACACTAGGACGTCTTTACTTCTTTTGATAAATAACCTGTTATTCATCAAAGGAAAGTAATAGTAAGAATTCTTTTTTTTTTAATATCTTTATTGGAGTATAATTGCTTTACAATGGTGTGTTAATTTCTGCTCTATAACAAAGTGAATCAGCTATGTGTATACGTATATCCCCATATCCCATAAGATTCTTTTTCTTTTGTTTACATTTATCGGGGGAAAGCTGACGTAACCGCCCCCCATCCGCCCCTCCGCATACACACAGATACTCTTCCAAACCTCTTAAATATTAATTAGCATTACTTTAACTTAGGACTTAGTGTAGTAGATTAAAGTAGCACATGTTGTGCCAAGCTTAGAAAAGTATTTCAAACTGATAAGTGGGTATTGGAATTGTTTTAACATTAGTCAGAAGGTCCTCCTGGGATTATGAGAGAAACCAATTCTAAAGAAGGTTCATAAGTTATCAGATCATGACTTTTAGTTTTAGAAAGGTCTTCCAAAAAGTGTTTTAGGGGAAAAGTAACATGAAACAAAAATATGTGGATTTGTTTTATCTTGAGGCAGACTGTAAATGGTGGAAACTTATTTTGGATTGTAGAAAACTTCATGTGTTGGGAAAATGTTCACTTGCTCTAAGGTTAAATATTAGAAGAGTCCTAATGTTCTTGCTGCCCATTAGTGGACAGTCAAATCCATCTGTATTGCATTGTGCTCTTCATATGTTAAAATATAAAACCCAAGGCTCATGGTCAGTAAGGCCTCTTTTCCCTAAAGCTGCCTCCACTGCCTTACCCTGGCTTTTCAGGACTGTTGGTCAGAGTCAGGTCTGTTCTCTGGGCCCAGTAATCAATAATATGGGAACAACTGGTGTGGTGGCCAGGGCCCAGACTCCGGTATGTATCAGCTAGCTAGAACCACAAGAAAATACTGTATAACAAACTAGCCAAAACTCAATGGCTTAAACCAGCAATTGTTTATTCTCCGGGAACTGCAGGTCAGCTGAGAGTTGACTGGCCCAGGCTGGATTCAGCTGGGTCTTGGTTGACTTGCTTATGCATCTGGGGTTCAACAGAGGGTAGGTGGTTCTCAACTAGGCTCAGGTGACCCAGTTCACCTCTGCTTCATGTGTCTTTCACAGTCCTGCTGGAACCAGTGTCCTAGCCTAGGTGTATTCTTCTCATAGCATGGCACCGGTGCAAGAGGGCAAGCAGAAACATGCGATAACTCTCAAGGCCTAGGTTCAGAGCTGGTGCATTCTTACTTCAGCTTTATTCCACTGGTCACAGCAAGTCATATAACCAGTCTCAAAGTCAAGGGACTGGGAACTATTGTTCTGTGCCCTTTTAGCGAGGAGAACTGCAGTCATACAGCAAAGGAGGCAAATTTAGGGAGGGGTGAAAATTGGAACCATAATGCAATCTATTATACCACATAAAGAACAGGGTCTCTGTGTCGCTTTCCTGGTGCCTTATAATTTTCAGGACTATTTCAGCCTTTCTTGCAATTCCATCTTCCTGCAACTAAGACATGAGACCTAGAGACTGTTGGAGGAGATTTTCCAAATCTCCGAAGTAACGTCCTTGGACCAAAGCTCTGAGCATCTCCCTAGGATGAGTTATTTCCCAGGAGGCCCCTTGGTCTCTCAAAATAGCCTTTTGGCTGAATCCGCCATTAAACAAACCTTCATTATACTCTTGGGCCCATAAATGTCCCCAAGGGAGCCATCAGAGAAACATTAACTGGTAATTGGCTAAGTAGCGATACAAAACCAAGCCCAGGGTTTACATTACTTTGAATTTCCCCAGATCTTTGCACAGAGCCAGGCACACAGAGAGGGAAGGCACAGTCAGTAAACTGCTCCTGGAAGCCAAGATCTGAATTTGGTTGTCAAAGGAAGGCTTGGTAGCTTGAACCAGGAGTAAGCTGTTCTGGTTATTGTGTAACTTTCTTGATTCCTTACTGCCAGGGATGGGATGTACATTTCTTTATTGTTCAAGTCAGGGAAGAAATATGGGCCCCCGCTCTCCCAGGATGCCCAATGTGGTGGGAGAGGACAGCTGGGTGCTGTCAGTGCCTGGTCAGTGCTGGAAGAGAGGTAGGTAGATGGGTCATCATGGGGCCCTGGAACAGCTTCCAAGAGGAGGAATTAAAGGCAATGCGTCCAGACATTCGGGGCAGAGGGAAAATGTGAGCAGAGGCACAGAGGCGTGGAGGGCAGGATTCCCATGCAGATCTGCAGGCATCTGGAGTGAAGGAGTCGGTCAGGAGGTATTTTTGCCATGAGCTTCTCTGCTGTAAACATCTTTGCCACAAGACTTTTTGCTGCAGGCATTTTCACCATGTGACTAATTGGCTATAAGGCAATTCTCCTGTAAAAGATAAAAAATAAAAGAGCATCATTAAACAGGACATAATGGAACATGAAAAATGAATAACGGGGGCTTCCCTGGTGGCGCAGTGGTTGAGAGTCTGCCTGCCAATGCAGGGGACATGGGTTCGAGCCCTGGTCTGGGAAGATCCCACATGCCGCGGAGCGACTAGGCCCGTGAGCCACAATTACTGAGCCTGCACGGCTGGAGCCTGTGCTCCGCAACAGGAGAGGCCGCGATAGTGAGAGGCCCGTGCACCGTGATGAAGAGTGGCCCGCACTTGCCACAACTAGAGAAAGCCCTCGCACAGAAACGAAGACCCAACACAGCCATAACTAAATAAAATTAAAAAAAAATAAAAAATTAAAAAAAAAAATGAATAACGAAGATTAAAAGACTTTATTGCAAAATGCAAAATATTTGAATACATTTAAAATGTGATTTGTTTTCCCGTTCAGCATCACACTTTTTCTTTTTTGCTAAGATTTCTTCCTCCATTAAGAGAGGGATCAGTTTCCAAATACTGAGATGCACATTTGTAACTGAGCTTTGTGTTGTGAAAGCCTCTACACTGTTGTGTGTTCCTGGCATCTTGTCACACGTTCATTGATAGATGTTCCAAAGTTCATGGGAAATGTGTGTTCAACTCTCCACCTTAAAACATCTGAAGGATTTGCAAACTGCTATGTTATTATTTTCTAGTAGAGTATGCAATCTGGCTTTACCCTCTCTTATTTCATACTTCCAGTAAGTTTTATCACCATGTTTACAATCAAGTCGACACATGTAGCTGTTATCATCCAGTGCTTTAAGACTGCCCGTCTCCTTGTCACCGTGTAGAGTGTTATGAGTGCCTAGATTTATGTAATATAAATCAACCAGTTCTTTTATCTTTTATGGCAAAATTGCCTTATGGTCAATTAGTTATGTGGCAAAAATATTTGCTGCAAAAATGCTTGTGGCAAAGATGCTTATGGCCAAAATACTGAACACAGGCCAGGAGAACACAGTAAGAGATGAGAAAGAGAGAGAGAGAGAGAGAGAGAAACACTATATTGTGACACACCTATGAGTTTGGGTTTCATCCTGAAGCCAGTGGAGGTATAGCAGGATTGTAGCATGAATGGATTTTACCTAATAAAAATGCAGGTAGGCACACTGAAGGGGTAGGGAGAGAGGAGTGGGGGTGGGGATTGAGATTTAGATGGTGTGGGTCATTGGGTTCTGTATTCCACTGACTGAAAGTACGGTCCAGCTTGAGTTTTGAGTCAGTTACTCTCTCTAGCATCTCAGTTCCTGCATCCCTGGCTCAGGTCCATGGAGTGGCCGCCCTTGGTCTCAGTGCAGGAGCACCTTGGGTAGGGTTGGGCTTATGAGAGATATTGTGTTGATCTCCACCGTGGTGCCTCCCCAAGGGCTTCAAAAGGACAATTTGGACGGAATTTTTGCTTTTCGTGCTGTCTTTAGAGCCTAGCTCTCCCGTTGGCTGTCATCCACTGTACTATAAGGTTGAAGCCAAGGGGTAACAGATAAAAGTCCCTCCGACAACAGGGTAGACAGCACAGTACAAGGTGTTGTGGTGGGAAGCAGCCAGAGTACCCATAGGCTGAGGATTCTTTGTCTTGAGAAAACAGAGGGAAAGATATCTGGGAGTGATTGGGTCACCTCAAGTGGCCAGGGATCAAGCCAGGAAATGCTGTCTGTGACTGGGACTCACAGATGTTTTTATTTTTCTCTCCAGAGAGCATGAATTCTGGCAGGCCTGTTGTCTCTTAAAACAACCAACTCTGCAATTAAAAGTCTACAGTCTTCAATGGTCTTGAGCCTCGTTCCAAAACACACCATTTCCAAAATGTCCAGGAATAGGAATGAAGCTGTTTAGTTTCTTTAAACAGGACTGAAAATTCCATTTGTAAAATGATGCGACTATGTTTTGTTTCATCTGTCTGGCTACTCACAGTACCTAAGAATATATCACATGTGATTAAGATAAAGAAAAGAGAAATAAACATTATGGCAGTTAAGTTAAAAAAATTTTTTCCTTGATGCATCCTATAGGAGACCAGTGGAAATTTCAGTGCCTTCTGGCTAGCCAACTCCAATAGTGAAAGAACTCTTAAGGGAGGTAAAAAGGCACAGTAAGAATATATATGAAGTTGGAAGAACCATCTAGTGGCCACATATAATGGTCTTCTGGTTGTAGCCTTAGTAAGGCTATTTTTGTGGTGTGGGTGGGGGACCAAGTGCATTTCCTAAAACACTTGGCTGGGAGATGGGTGGCTCCATCCATGAAAAACCAGCCTTCAAGAGGAGGATCACTATACCCAGAGCGCCATTTAGAGTTTGAAACAAATTGTTCACCTTCCTAAAAATGGTACAGTGACCAAAATCATCAACTGCATAGCATAGGGTAGAAGTAAAGTTGTCTTCTTTTATGAAGGGGAAGAGAACCCTGTTTATTGAGTTCCCATCATGTACTAGGTACCCTATACTAGGACTATAGGTGCTAGAGTCCACTGTAGTGTCTGCACAACTGCACAGCCTCGGGCAAGTTGCTTCACACCTCTGTGCCTCTGTTTCCTCTTCTGTAAAATGGGAGAAATAATAGCAACACGTTATTAAAGTTGTTTTGAGTACGTAACGAATTAAAACATATTTAAGTGCTTCCAAAAGCTTGGCTTATAGTAAGCACTCAGTAGATGAGAGCTAGCATTATTATTTCATTTAACCTGGTCAGTGACACTAAGAAGTAAGTATTATTACACTCTTTATAGTGTGGAGGACGCAGAGGCTTAGGGAGACAGGTGACTTGCTCAAGGGCTCATGGTGGTCGGGGCTGGGGGTGGGGATTAAAGCTGGGAGTGTCCAATTCTGCATCCTGCTCTCTTCCGGTACACTGGCTTCAGTTGCTGAGGCTGGCTCTGGACCAGAAGGACCAAGGCTGGGGATCTGGGGGAAAAGTCCTCCTCTGTGTGAAAAGCCCCAATTCAGAAAGGAGGTGGATGAGTAGAAAAAATCCATCCTCAAAGATGCCTCCCATCCATCCCCAGTCATGCTTCCCCTGTGCTGTCTGACATGTGAGGTGCTGTTCAAAAGCTTTTCTCACTGGAGACCACAGACACCAGTCCTGCTGGGCCAAAATGGTGGTCCAAGCATCGAGTCAGGATATTCTTAATACATGTAGGCTGGACTTTTTTCTCCTTGGAGGGCCTCAGATTTGACCGTGAGCTTGTGGCTGGTATGTCAGCAGTTTCCTCAAATGTAATATCATCACTATTATTATTATTATTTTATGAAGGAAGATGAGTGGGAGCTGATCAGAATCTTGGAAAACTTTTGCCCTTACCAGAATATTAGCCATGTGATTCATTATTTATTTTTTTTCCTCCACTGTCTTTCTAAAATCTGGGACAAAAAAGTGCAGAGTTGATCGGGAGCAGCTGGCTTTTGTAGTGGCTGTTTCTGGAATCTCTGGAAATAGGAATGGTTTTTTTCAAAGGTATGTTCTTAAAAGAAAGGTGAAATGCTCCAATGAATAGAACCTTTTCAATGAGAGTAGGATTCCTCATCCTCGCTCTCCTCTCTCCCTTGCTCTGATGGGGGTTCCCTAGGGAGGCAGTAGGTGTCTCCCCCACATTTCATGACCACATCAAGGATGAATGGGTGTGTGGGTGGTCCTTCTGTTGGAGTTACCTAGGCGGAGGGCGAGATGTAACCCCCTGGGAAGGTGACCAACAGAGTAAGGCAAACAAAGAGCCATTCACACACTGGAAGAGGTATTGAAGAGTGCACTACTTTTCCAGAATACTTCTACTCAACTGACAAGAAGTGATACGCTGCTGGTGTATTCATTTATATGGCAAATATCGATGGAGCACTTGCCATGGATGTACTAGGCTTGGTGAAAACAAATAGGGACAAACTACTGCACACGATGCTCTTGGTCTAGAAGGGGAAACACACATGAAAACAGTAATTATAATTCACTGTGATCACTATAATCATGGGAACATGAGGGAGTTCCCTGGAAGCACAAGGGAAGAGGCCCCCCCCCCGTCTGAGTTTGAGTCCTCTCCAAAGCATACCTTGAGACAAGGATTTGAGAGTAAATTTGAGAGTGCAGGGAACAAAGGTAGAGGAGTAAAGAAGTTTACAGGGAAGCCTGCCAGTAGGGTGCACCATACACCTGTGTATCAGTTAGTTATTGCTATGTAACAAATCACCCCAAACTTCATGCCTCAGAAAACCCACCATTTATTCAGCTCTAGATTCTGTGGCTCATCTGTTTGGGTCTTCTGGTCTCCTGGGCTCCTTCATGGACCTGCAGCCAACTTCACGTTGGCTAGGTGTCTCTGTTTGGGGGTCCAAAATCTAGAACACAGTGCACAAGGCCTCATGAGACCTGTTATAAAACTGGTCTGTTTTCACTTTTTGCCACATTCTGTTAGCCAAAGCAAGGTCACAGGGCCAGCCAGATTCAAGGGATGGGGAAATAAACTGTGCTTACCGCTGGGAGGAGCTATGTGTCATAAGACAAAGGATGTGAATAGAGAAAGGCTACCAATCAGCTCATCATACCCTGCTGCTGCAGGGGATTCTGGATCTTCATCCTGCAGGGAAACACTAGGGAACGGTGGGAAGCACACAGCTTAAAATTATTGTCTCTGAGGGGTGAAGGGGCTGGGGTGCTTGTACACCGGCTATGGAGAGTCATTGGTTGAGCACTACTCTGGGTTTGGGTGTGCCCTTCCAGCCTGTGACAGACAGCAGCCGGGTCTGGTTCTGAAGAAAGGTCCTCAGCTACAGAGATTCAGACACTGGCAGCTGGAAGTCAGCAAGATCATTTGAAACAGTCTGAGGCGGGTGGCAAGGGCGTGGACGACGTCTTCTACACCCACTTTCTCAAAGAATCTCAGTTGATGCATTCATTCTGGAATTTCCAGCAGAAGTGTCATGCTACCTTTTGACACCCAGGCTTCTTTCCACTAACTTGTGGGGAATGCTTTCTTTCCGCATTTCCAAACCCCTAATATTCTCCATTACTGTGGTAACTTGATTTCCTCTTGCATGTTTCTGCAACTTACTCTGTTTCCCCTTCTCTCCCGAGCAGCACTGTGTATCACCCACCTGCTGAAGGGCATTTGGCTGTAGTGAAAACCCATGAGCCAGGTACAGGGCTGGGAGCTTTGTTCCTGTTTTCCTGAGGATAGCAGCAATGGCAGGTGAGGGAAGTGTCCACGGCACATCTCAGGCAGAGAGGATCGGGCCTCTGCCCGCTCCATCATCCCAGGAGGGACCTGGGTGGAGCTGGGCCAAGCAGCTGTGCTGCTTTGCAGCCCTGGCTCCAGCCCAGCCCCAGGAGGAGCACAGACAGTGACTCCACTGTCCTACACAGTAACTCAGGCGGGGTGGAAAGAAGCCCAGCTCGAAGCTTCTTCATGGTTGGTGGTTCTCATGGATAGCGTAGCATTTCAGATGCAGAACAAGAAGCTGATAGGCAGGGATTTGAGTCACTTCTCTGAGGTCAGAAAGAAAGCTCAGTAGCAGTGGTAGGAAAGAAAACCTGCTGGGAGGTTCCTGAGGCCAAGTCCAGTGTTCTAGCCGTTAGACCTGTGGCCTCTGTCTTTAAATAGCCTGTTTCTTGCTCCCACTCTGACGCGCTGCTAACTAGTTGGAACGACTTTGGGGAATACCTTCCTGTCTCCGGGAGGATCTGATTTGTAGTTTTCTAAAGGGTGGACCAGCCTTGGTGTGAGGCCCTACCACACCTGAGCAGCAGAGATCCATCCCAATGAATATTGGGTATCAGGGACAGCCCTTCCCCTGCTGAGCAGACACTAACCAAGATTTTCCATCTGGATGGTAAGAGGATGGGGAATCTGTAGAGGAGCCTTGAAGACAGAGCTGAGGGGTAACCATGGCAACCATAGAAGAGGCTGGGACCATGCTCACAGCTCCCTCCCCAGCCACCCAGGAAGGGAGGATCTACCTCACAGGTGTACCTAAGAAAATAGTAGTTGCTAATATTTTCCTTGGCTTCCAAATAGATCCAACCATCAGAGGTTTTATGCGTAAGCATCTTTCCAGCAGGGCCAAAATGATATGGCTATCATTTTCCTTCTCACTGGACATTCAACCTAAGAAAAGGATTTACCAAAAGAATGTAGAAAATGGATCCTTCACTTCTCTCAGATCAAGAGCAAACAGGGAGCCACATGCTGTTGGGGTTTTTTTGTTTTGGTTTGTTTTTTTTGCTAAGATTTTTGCAGTTTATTCTGTGTGACTGTGGCGTTGGTCTCTTGCCACAAATGCTAGACGCACCCATCCTGGGGCAGACTTAGTTACTGGAAGAAAAGCCAAATTCCAAAGATGCACAGTTGTTTTGTTTTCTGAAGTAAATCTTCCCCCAAACACATTTTTCTTGGACATGCCCTCTTATTAGCATCTCTCCCAAATTTGTTTACAGCCACCTGATATAACCTCAGGCAAATCAGAAAGTGGCCCTGCTTCTCTTGGTAGGTGGAAAACCAAAGACCACTTTGGCTTTCTCCCCAGAGGTCACTGCCCCTCCTCCCAGGGCCAAGGTGACAGGCTTAGGTAGAACATGAGCGGCCCATAAATCACCTCATTGCAATTGCCATGAGAGGGAAGGTACTAGGTAAAGAACTTCTAGATTTTATGAGCCTTCCTCCCTGACTCCATTCCAGGTGATCTTGATCCAAAAATGATGAGACTGGGTGGAGGCTGTTGGTGCCACGCCCAGATCATTTTATGGTACAGGTTCCCCGTTCCCAGCTGCCATTAAGTGTCCCCTGCCAAGGCTCACAGCTGCCCTTCCTCTTACCTGGAGAAGGGCCCTTGCCTCGTGGAAGTCGCCTTGCCTGAGAGGTTACACCCATCCTGGGCAGCCCTCTCCAATGACTGCTGATTTAAGGTACAAAAAGCCAGCCTCTTGCCTCAAGTGCCAGTAACTCTATGCTGTGTTTTGTGCTCCAGAGCCCCCTGTGAATCAGGCCAAGGCTAGACTGTACCCAAGACCACCTTGGTCTTACTTGCATAGACTCTTCCCCACTCCAGTCCTGCTTCCCGTGGCATCCCTCACAACCACCCGAATCCTTCCTTGCTGCCAGGGAACCTCACCTGAGATGCTGGAGAGCTCACACCTCACAATCTGTTCCTTCTCGGATCTCCTGGCCAGGAAGTCTGAATCTTTTTCAGAACCGTGAGTTTCAAAAGGAAACCAAATTCAATGTATTTATCAGATATGAGTGAGGGAAAACAGTTGCCAGTGGGCTTTTATCTGCCCTCTTGGAATTGGAGGGTTTTTGGATTTTTAAAAACCAGGACTGTGGAGTGATGAGTTAGGAGGTCCCTTCAGGGGGTGAGTGGGACTTTGTGTCTTTTAGGAATACTTCTGGTTGCTTCTTCCCCAGGACTTTGTTTTTAAAGAGGACTATCCAGACGCAGGGATAAAAGGAGAGGGGCCCCCTGTGAGATACAGCTTTCATTGCAAAATGTCCTCCCTGTGGGAGCCAGGGCAGATACAGTCCTCAGGGCATAAAAGTCACGTGCTGCTCAGGTGAAGTGAGCAGCCTTCCTGGCCAGGAGCGCTGGCTCTTTTTTGAGAATGTTTACTGTGATAATGAGATTTGAACAGGAGGTGAATGCCATTGTTTCAGTCCACAATTGTGTTTCTTCAAGGGAAAAAAAAGACACATTTTTTAAGTTTTCATATATTTTAAAATTTATTTATTTATGGCTGCGTTGGGTCTTCATTGCTGCACGTGGGCGGCTTTCTCTAGTTGAGGCGAGCGGGGGCTACTCTTCTCGTTGCAGTGTGCAGGCTTCTCATTGCGGTGGTTTCTCTTGTTGAGCATGGGCTCTAGGCATGTGGGCTCCAGTAGTTGTGGCACACGCGCTCAGTAGTTGTGGCTCACAGGCTCTAGAGCACAGGCTCAGTAGTTGTGGCACAGAAGCTTAGTTGCTCCACGGCATGTGGGATCTTCCCAGACAGGGATCGAACCCACGTCCCCTGCATTGGCAGGCAGATTCTTCACCACTGCACCACCAGGGAAATCCCAAGTTTTCATATTTTTTTTCTGGAAGAAAATTGTTCTTTGTGTGGAAGAACACGATTCATTTAACCTCCTGAGCCAAGAAGGAGAAAATTCTCATTTACGCACCTCTCTGTCCAGCTTCCCCAGGTTCGTCGATTTTAAAGATGGATCATGGTAGACCTGGAAGAGTAGGATTGAGATGAAGGAAACCAACAGCAGTTACAAATCTCTTATTCTACACCTTTCAGAAATGCACGTCTTCCTTTTCCTCCTGATGTCGGAGGCTAAGCATGCTGTCCATCCCTCCCTTCACCTGGCCTCTCATCATCACTGGTGACTCATCAGCACTGAGTTAGTCCCTCCCTCTCACTTGCCGTAGGACACAGGTTCCTAACCTGAGGATATGGGTTCATATCCTCTTGGTGGTCTGCACTTTGAATTCATGGGGTCTGTGAATTTAGATAGGAAAACAATCACAGCTTTATTTTCACTAACTTCAAAGTAAATTTTACCATCATAGTCAATTGTCAATGTAGACGACAAAACAGAATAACATTAGCAGGACCTGTGACTGTCACACATAGAAATCACTGATATTTTCACATCAAGTTACAATGTTGTACATATTTCAAAATATCATTCACATTTATCTCTACTTCAAAGTTATGGTAGCTATGTGATCTACCGCCAAACCTTATTATTCAGTGTTATTTTAAAAACCCATATTTTTAAACATAATTATCACTGTATAGCTGGTTTTTTTATAACTCTATTTTTCATTTTATGCATTTAAAAACATTTTGAAAAGGGGTCCATTCACTTCACTAGACTTCCAAGAGTATCTGGTGACAAAAACAGGTTAAAAACCCCTGTTCTAGAAGTTTTCCCTGATTTGGGGAAAAGATACATGTTGGAGAAACAAACCTTTTGCTCTGCTTACCGGAATAGACAAAAGATTTTTATTATAATATCCAGAACTGAGACTTTATTATAAGGCCTGTGTCATATTATTATACATTTTTCTCTTTTTTTAACGTGGGGTCAAACCTAGAAGCCGCTGGAGGAAGTATTTCCCGGACCCTGTAGCTCCCAGCATCTATGATACACTGGTGATGAAGTAAACATTCATTCCTTGTTTGGGTTTGTTAAAGACACGGGTAACTGTCTATCACAGCTTTGATGAGCTCAAGAAAACCAACACTTCAGGCCCAAAGCAGAGAAACTGGGCATCGTGGTGAATGTGGTAGCCACTTTGTGCACAAATGGGCACATATGTGGTTGTTTGAAGTGCTGCGTCTGGAGTGTCTATTCTTGTTTCTACCTTTGGGGACCCAGGTGGGAAGAGCCACTTTGCTCTAGCCCCTATGACTGCTCACCTCACAGGAAGAAGTTTCCAAATCAGGGAGGCTTGTAATTTCAATACACTTCATTGTCTGTGACCTTTTACATCCCCCATTTGGTTCTTGAGCTAGAAACAGGGAAAAATGATGGCCATGACAGAGTTATTTGTGGAGGGACCACGGTGGCCCTGCCGACTTGGGCTCTCTTGAGTTGTCTGGCCTGCCAGCGTCATGAAGTGCAGGTTCACTTCTTGCATTTTAAATGCATGGTGGCTGAGTTTAACGGGCGGTGTGTGTGGTGCAGGGTGGCACTGGGCCGCTGCTGGTCAGGTCATCCATTGCTGCACACCATCCCCGTCATGACATCAGACCTCTGGGCAGCCCGCAAATTTGGGGAATTCCTCTGCCCCCCAAAGTACTCTTTGTCTTTAATCCAGTTGTTATAGTTGGTGAACCTGATTTGTTCCAGATGTTGTAAGATTTAGTGATTCCGGAAACTACTCCTCAAGTCGAGGCTGATGAGGATTTGAATTCCTCTGTTCGCTGGAAACCAGCAGTTCTTTTCACAGTTAAGCAGATGGGGCAGGAGGAGGGAACCTAAGCTTCTTGGAGGGGCAGGGAGGGCCCTCGGGCTTCTCATGTCTGCCTTGTTAGAAAGAAGGTAGCCTTTGAAGCAAATACTGATTCTATAACTAAATGAGTTATTAAATGAGCCAGAGCTGGGGCCACATTGATGCTAGCAAAATCAGTGAGGATATATGGACATGTTGTTTTTTTTTTTTAAGTAACACATATTTACATGAACGATCTGAATGTTGCTAAGGAAACCACTATTTTAGTTCAGATCACCTTAGTAAATACTTTTCTCTTACTTTATGAGCATAAAACCATCCAAAGGGGGTACGTATGAGGGAGATAGAGGTATTTCTGATTTCACATAAGTGGTTTTCAAAGCAGAAATTCACTCCCAGGAATCATTTCCCTGACCCTCTGTAAACTTTAGTTGACATGCCTTACAGAGGTGCCCCGTGATCTCTGTCTGGAGTTAACAGCCATGTGAGTCTGTTTTGCATGATTAGAAGGGATTTATAAAGCATGGCAAGATGTGAAGCACATCTCAAACTCTATGTATAATAGCCCACTATTGGAGAAGGTTGAAACCTACACCCGTACAGATAGCATATTCTGTTTAACAGAGTATTATTGGTTTATGCAGTTTTTGAGGATATAAACAATATGAATACTAAAGCTCCTTAAAATTATAGATTTAAAACAAAAGCAGAAATTAATTAATGTAGATTGTTGCTGTTTAGATTTTTTTTAAGTGTATTTGAAAGTAGACAAATGCCCAGATAGATGGTGGTGGGGGTCTGGGACAACCTGTGTAAGTGACCCAGGGATTCAGCTGCAGCCCAGCCAGGTGACTGGGGTGTGTATCCAGGGAAACCAAAGTCAGGAGGAGAAGCTGAGTGGTGACAGAGCTATGTGCGTTGGGCACACCTGAGAAGCAGGTGGGTCCCTGACGTGGCACTGAGTTTTGAACAAAGCAGAGTAGGTTGCAGGTTATAAAATAAGGGGATCCTGAGCTGGTCGGTATGAGGATCATCAAATGGGTTAGATCAGATGATTGTGGGGTGAGGCTGTAAACCACAGGAAGTTTCCCCTGGCCTGGGCTTTTGTGGGGCCAGCTGTACGATAACCACAGGACAGGATGAATAGTTGGGCAAAAATAACAGCTCCTACCATTCTAGAGTATATTAAAATATAAAACAAGATTAGATTTGATTTCTTAAATCTATTCCAAAGTGTACATTTTAGGTACAGTATCTTTTTTGGGCATTTCTTGGTGATTCTTTTGACCAAAAAATATGTTTTTACCAAAAAAAAAAAGTGATATCTTTTTTGGTGGTCTTAGTTAATAAAATAAATTCCTAAATGTTTGCCACAATAGCTAGAACCTTCAAAATCAGGAAACTTTAATGACTTTTCATGGCAGTGAAAATTGGTATTTGGATTCTATATACTTTGATGTTTCAGTGAGTTCTATAGGAATAGGCAGTAAAACTATTAAACTAAGTAACTAACTAACAAAGTAAAACTAACCAAAATGAGCTAGCAATACAAAAACAATTCCCATCCCTGTAGGAAGGAGGAACTTTGGAGCTTACACTGGAACATTCCGTGGGGACTGAATCCTTTGTAGTCCCTTGCTGGAACTCAAGGTTTCCTTGTCCAGAGTTCCATCACATGAAAATTGGGGAAAGGATAGCTTCCCTAACTTATTGCAAGCTGAGAGTAAAGGACTAAGAATCTAAAAACATAGTGCATTTATCTGTTCCCCACCTTTCTTTGCTCTGTTCATAGGAGCCTGACTCTGAAAAACTACATTTCCCAGGCTCCTTTGCCAACAGACTTCCTGTTAAGTTTGGCCAATGAGAGCACCGTTGAGAGGCTGAAGGGAGGGAGAAGGAGAAGAGGTATTTCTCCCAACCCCACCCACTTCATGCAGCATCTCTGGTAATAGCTACGTCCCCTCTGTGGTCTCAGCCTCTTCTTGGCAGTCCCAGCTCTGGTCACAACCTTCTCCCTCAGTCCCTCCAGCTTCATGGATAATAGTTACTTCTAATCTCTGGTTTTCCTCATCTCCCCTTGTTTTCTCTTTTGGCTCTTCTGGCACCTTTGTTCCTAGTTCCCCGTTTTAATCTCTTCCAGTGAACTACCTGGCATGGACTCTGTTTTGCTAGCTGCACCCTGACTGATACAGTGTGTTTGAATCCTGGCACTTCCATTAGGTAAACTGGTACTACCACTAATTACCCAATAAGTTCCTAAGTCACTTATATCACTTGGTACTCAATGTCATTGCAAAATAGGGAGGAGATTGCTCTATAATCAATTCTGAAGTCCTTTTCAGCTTTAAAAGACCATGAGTCCCTCAACTTTGATCTTACAAAACTGTGTGTATCACTCCACGTCTGACTTGGAGATGTTTTTATCATTTACTCCCCAGGACATGGCTTAGCCTTCATAATATTCTATGTGTACAGAATATGGTGAAGGCATTCCCAGTGGCTTCTTACCTCTAAAGGCTGATGTTGGCAGCTTTTTCCTTTGGAGACATAAAAATGTTGGGATTTTGAGAATGGGTTTATACAGTTTTGTATAGATTGCTAAGGAGTGTCACAGAGGCGAGGCCTCCAGTCTGGCTCTTTGAATGCAAGTGCTTCTGTAATGAAGAATCTCAGGGGCTTTGAAGCAACTCTCAGATGCAGCAGTAGGCTTGACTGTAAAAACTCTCATCCTGTAGAGGTGAACAGAGGCTGAAGACCAATCACCGTAATGACATTCTAGGACAAAGTGGCGTCAACACTTGCGCCTTGGAGGTATTGACAGCTGCCTTCCTGGGTTGCGAAGCCAAGGACAGCCCCTTATAGAGTGCCTGCCCTGCAAAAATGGGTTCAGAAATTTGTGCTTGCTGCCATTTGTGTCTTCTCTAATTGGTCCCTAGTTATTCTCCCCAAAGTGAATTGCCTGGGGAAGCTCAGAAATATATACTCCTCAGATTCAGCAAGGGTGGTGTGCTATGTGACTTACCTTAAGGTGCACTGGTTTAGGGCAGGGACAATATTAAAAATAGTTAACAACCTGCACAGCAGGCATACCTACCTTTTAGAAGCAGTCACCAGGCATAGACAACCAGAACAGTGCCCCTGGTGCAACCCAGTGGCGGTCAGCCCTGGGTTAGGGGTGTGTTCATTCACCCATACCTATGTTTCCTGGAACCATGGGAAGAAACGGAGACTATGGCACCTGAGGTGGATCCTTGTGACAGTGGCATGAGAAGGAAAGTGAACAGGATGTGGATCACAAGGGGTGGAGTGGGGTTTCTTGAAGGCCTGGAGCCCCTTTCAGATGGTCAGAGATAACAGGATTAACTGATCTGACCTGCCAGAAACAGGCCTTATTCACCAGGTCATAAAGCTGGCATAGGGCCCCACCACAGGCACTGTCAACGCTGTCAAATCCCTTTACCCTTATGTGCTGGCCTGGCGTCCGGCTCCCAGAACTGCATCTCTCTGCCTACTCTACCCACCGGGTAGCAGTCCAGGTAGCAGGCCAGAGGTGCTGGGAATAGATGCTCTCCCTTTCCCACATCATCCCTCAACCAGTGACTGGAGCTGGCACATAAATTCTTCCTTCATTGCACAGATGCGACAACTCAGGACATTCCTCATGGCCTAGATCTGTGTGGTTTACCTCCTTTTCGCACCACATCACATGTAACCAATGAGGTTCCCCTGCCCAGTGTACAACTTGGGGCATCACATTTTGGTAAAAGTCAAAATTATCTTCTGGGGCAGAAAAGTACATATGTGGGACACCTTTTTTTTTTTAATTTTACAATATTCACTACAGCATTTCATAAGCAAGTGAGTTTCAGGAGCTAAATATTATCAATTTTATGTCTTTAAATACTCAATTTTATTTTTACCCCAGTTTATTTTCCCTAGACCTCTATTTTGCAAGTAACATGAGCAAATCTGTGCCATTGAAACTTAATTACAGACAACCATATTATATGCTAAAAGTACAATACATAGAATTTGCTGAGAATCTAGAACAGTGCTGACCAATAGGCTTTAAACTTTTTAAACTTTCTGGTAGCCACATTGAAAAATTAAAGTGGAACTGGTGCGAAAAATTTTATTTAGTGTATCAAAAATCATTTAAACGTAATTAATACTAAAAGCAATGATTGAGGGTTTTTTTTTTTTTTTTTTTTTTGCGGTACACGGGCCTGTCACTGTTGTGGCCTCTCCCGTTGCAGAGCACAGGCTCCGGACGCACAGGCTCAGCGGCCGTGGCTCACGGGCCTAGCCGCTCTGCAGCATGTGGGATCTTCCCGGACCAGGGCACGAACCCGTGTCCCCTGCATCGGCAGGCGGACTCTCAACCACTGCGCCACCAGGGAAGCCCTGATTGAGATTTTTAAATCCTTTTTTGTTTTATTGCACTAAGTCCTCGAAATCTGGTGTGTATTTTACACTAATTCAGACCTGCCGCATTTCCAGTGCTTGAAAGGCACATGTGACCAGTGGCTACCATATCTGACAGCACAGGTCTAGAACATACTATGTTGTCTCACTTAGTAGATGAGAGAGCTGGGGTAATTATACACCAGTTCTCATCAGTCATTGTTTGAGGGCTGCTACAGGGAATGTCAGGGGCTTAATTCTAAGGCATTTAACTGGCCTGTAGCAAAAGGTCCTCCGGCAAAAGATGGGGATGCTGGCAGATGGAATTGCAGCCTTGGAGGCTCTAGAGATAAGACCCCCAGGGACGGGAGCAGAACCACCCATACATAGCCTACTACGTTTTGCAATACCTTCACTTTGGTGCCTTATTATTTATTAACAAATTATTTGCAACACACCTGGCATTGGTGACTCAAGATAACTGTTAAGTTTACTGGCCTAGAGGATAAACTCAGCACTCTGACATTCAAGGTCCATGGGAATCTGGACACAGCCTACACATTCTGTCAATATTGTCCTCCTACTCATCTTATTGCTAAGAATGTCCTTTTCCTGCCTCTTTCCATGTTATTTCTGAGTCACTTCCATCCCTTTATCTTTTGTTTACTTTTTTCTCTGCCTGGAATGTCCTTCCTATTTGTCTGTCCCCCCATTTGCTCCTCATCCTTTAAAATTTGCTCATTTTCTACATCTCTCAGGGAACTTCTTACAGCAACGTCCGTCTACAGTGATTTCTTTGCTCTGGATTTCTCTTGCCTCTTATACTGCACCTGTTCTTTTGTCACGACTTGTCTTATCAGCTTCATGGTGCATCTCCTTCACATAATAATTTATTTGGTGCCTTGTGCTCATATTCCTCATAGGAAGACATCTGATGAACAACTGTGATTTTATGTGGGTTTTTTCATGTTTGTAATTTTAAGCACTAAAAGTTGAAAAGCTATGATAGTTGTCAACAAAGTGCCAAGAGGGAGATTGTCCAGCATAGCTGCTGAAGGCATCTGGAGTCATCCTGAATGCCTCCACCAATTTCAAGGAAAATTGTCAAGAGGAAAAATAAGCACTCGCAATAGCTTTTGTAAAGAGATGACACCACGCAGTATTCTAAATATTCTAAATGGTAAGAAGGCAACTACGATTTCATTTCTCATCCTATACCCGAATAAGTGTTATGTAACTTTTATACCGTTTAGTTGTATTTTTATGTACTTTAGGAGCAATGGCACACAGGGAGAATTGCTGGCCCAGGAGTTAGGAGGACTGCCTGGCTCTGCCACTATCTTCTGTGTGGCCTCAGGGAAGTGGTTAATTCTGGCCTTTATCTGCAAAATGATGACTCAAGTGAGTCCCCATCCAGCTGTCAAGTTCCATTTCTGATTTTATGATGTCTGCTCATTTTTAAGACTAGGAATTGTTTATGATTTTAAATTACAGTGGCTATAATTTATGTCACTGCTTTTATGGCACATTGTTGAGGATATCTGTGATTTGTTGGATGCTGAATCCTTACTCAGGAATGTGGCCCCCGATTTTGACATTTCTCCTATGGGAGAACATGTTCTGCTTCACAGTGTCCTTTTTAATATGATTTCCGTGAATGGAGAAACCAGTGTGTGTGGGTGTGGAAAATCGGTCTTAGCCAAATTTTTGTTGACAGGGCTATCATTCCATTAATTGTAGGATTCATGGTTCACTTCCTTGATAATACTTTGTGTAATATCCCCGATGGCCCTCCCCTAACCCCACTGTCCCTGCAGAGTCCCTTCTTTGTCCTCTCATCACATACAGGGTCTCGTAAGGGTCTCATAAGGATGTTTGCTTACCCCTAAGGGTCGGCAGGTAGCACATATTGACATTAACTTATGTCGCACATGTTTGTTTCCTTCACTAGACTGTGAATTCCTTGAGGGCTGGAACCTGTATCCTTGGTGCCTAAATTGAGAAGGTAGTTTTAAAAAGTGATGGATGGATAAATGATTAGAAAGAGGAAGGGAGGGAGGATGGAAGGAGGAAGGCAGGAAAGGAAAGAGTAGGTGGATTTGGCTGCCCTGTAGTATTACCCTAGTTGTCATTATCAAATATAGTTGTGGTTCATAAGTATAATGTCAGTCTTAATGACAGTATAACAGGAAGTTTTGTGAACTCAAATACAGTTGACTAGAATGTGCTTGACTTAACCCCTGTCTTAGCATCCTTTACTCAGGCTAAATTTAAACTAGCAGCAAAAGAAAATAAAAGTATTATATTCTGTAAAAGATAGATTATAACCACAAGTTATTTAAATAAGGTCATTGTTTATATCTTTATAAACTTTATAAGGAAGGTCTAAAATGATCTAATAGAAAATTATTAAACACCAATTTAGCTGCTTTAGTTTCTTTCCTTAGTATCTTCACCAAAGAATTATCTGCATAAAACTGTTTCTGTGATGGTAGAAAAGGAAGAATTTGCTTTAGTGACCTTTAATGGTTCAGCATAGGATGATTTGGTATGGAAATGTATTGCATTTACCCAATAAGGAACTTTGAATGGTATGTGTTTTTAATGTACAGTAATGAGTGAGGTCAAAGTACAGTTTCTACAGTGATCCTCAGGTACCACACGACCACTAAGATGCCCGTAGCAGCATCTGACATTTGGAGTATTGAATGAATTGGCACTAAACTTCAATATAAACCCAACACATTCACAAACAGCTGCTGTAAGATGTATTAGAACAGTTATATTTATTATTTTTGATAAAACATGAGCAAGATGTTTCCAGCAGGCTGTATGTGTGCTGTAAGATAAACTTTATAGAAACTGTACAGTTTGTACCTTATGCTAGTGAGTAATCATGCCTTTCATATAAAAGTACACCAGAGTCATTGGTGTACATAGAAATCTGACCCACTTAAAAGACTGCAGAATCGGGCTTCCCTGGTGGCGCAGTGGTTGAGAGTCCGCCTGCCAATGCAGGGGACGCGGGTTCGTGCCCCGGTCCGGGAAGATCCCACATGCCGCAGAGCAGCTGGGCCCGTGAGCTATGGTCGCTGAGCCTGCGTGTCCAGAGCCTGTGCTCCGCAACGGGAGAGGCCACAACAGTGAGAGGCCCGCATACCGCCAAAAAAAAAAAAAAAAAAAAAAAAAAGACTGCAGAATCAAATTAGAATTAATGGGAAAATTTCTCAGAGACTAAAATGCCTTGAAAATTAGAAAGATTGTTCTTCAATAAATCAGAAAGCACCCGTGGAATGTTTAGCACAAAAACACTGCGCCTCATTGTTTTACTCTTTTAGCAGTCCCGTCCGAGAGGTTGGTCTTCACGGAATCCTGTTTTTTTCAGATGTCATTAAATGACATTTCTTGCCAAAGCCCTTCCTGGCTGAGCTGGAGATTATATAAGAGTTGTAGCTCAGACAGCCTTCATGATGAAGGAAGTTTGGCACCAGCTCCAGCATAGCACCTCCATGGCCTGGTGACCTTGATCAGAGTAGACTCCCCTGTGGGGGGCTTGGCATCTTCACCTGTAAATGTAAAGATTGAACTCATGATCTGTTGTGGGGAGGTCATGCATGCCATTCATTCATTCAGCAAGGGTTTGTTGAGCACCTACTGTGTGCCAGGCACCATTCTATCCCTGAGGGTTCAATGATGAGCAAAACCAGACAGAAGTCCCTGCCCCCTTGTGCCTAGATCCTAGTGGGGAGAGAGATCATCCTTAATCAAACAGCCACACAAATAAATATGTCATGACAACCTTGGGAAATGCCACGAAGGGCTGGTGGATCCCTGGGGCTGAAGAAGCTCATAATAGGGAGATTTATTTCACCCAGACAGGAGACCAGAAAGGGCATCCTAAGGGTGTGACAGGCGAGGGGCTGGAGAACGCAGGCAATGGTGGAGAGGGACGGGCTTTGAAGGCACAGGAGGCACTGAGTTCTAAGCTCAGCAACTTGACTACCTTATCTCCCTGCATCTCGATTTCCTCATCTGTAAAAATACAGCTGACATCAGGAACTTTTCATGCTGTCATGCTGTTGAAGGTTTCAGGACAACTTGTTTGAAAGTACCCAGCACCAGGCAAACTACATTGCATTTCATTTCTAAGAATAGCTTTGGAAGCAGAGATCTACTGTTTTGCACGTGGACTTTTCAGATGTGAAGAAAGAGTGAAAACAGCTTTGAGGCTTCTTTTGTTAAAACGTCTGAGTTTGCTTTCAGCCCTGGAAGGTCCCTGGCTTCCCTTAATCATAGAGCCATGTTTGCCTTATTTGACTTTGAAAACCTGGGAATGACCTTGCTGCCTGATTAAGTGACAGAGGCTTTAGGGGCCGGCAGAAGATTAGACATCCCTGGCCTGATCCCTTGCCGTTTACACACAAGGGAAGGAGGCTGATCATATGAATGACAAAACTGGAGTGAGCAGGCAGCCCCTGCCCCATGGTCCTGGGCTTTTCTGTCTTGTCTCTCTGCTTAATATTTCATTTGGAAACTATGGATACTTTCTGAGGCTACTTGTGGGTGCTTAGGCAATTCCTTCTTGAGATAACGCAAGGCTAATGCTCTCTCATAACTCTTCAAGGCCTGAGAATTACTTCTTTAATCTTAAAAAAGCAAACAGGAGGACAGAAATAACCCATCAATTGTTTAAAATGAAAATGGCCAACAATAATAAATAATTGCCACAATAGGTTGAGGTCAGGGTCTTCATTTACTGGAGGCCATTCAAGAATTTGAAACTTTTCTCCAAGTTAATTTTTCACATCTTGTTTGGCTCCTCAGAGCTCTTGCTTCCAAAACCAAGGCCATCAGATCTCTCATTGCACGTTATTCTTGTTGACGTGCCAGGCATGCAGGAGAGTGAGGTTCTCTCTTCATGGATGGGTAATGATGATCCCCTCCCCCACAAAAATGCATATTTCAAAGTTTTATAGCCTACTGAGATTTTGGAGAGTTCTCTTCTTTTTCATGCTGTATTAATGGTTACAAACAACAATAAACATGTGCTTGTTAATTTAAGTGGAAAAGGAATTTATTGGAAGGATATGGGTTGGTTCAGAGCCTAGGCAGGACGGAGAGGCAAGGCTTAGCCCAGGATGCCAACCCTGGGCTCTCAACTCCTCTGCAACCACCTCAGATGATCTCAGAGGGCCCTGGTGTCATTGGGCAGCCCTCAAAATTCGTGGCCCCAGTTGGCAGCCTCCACCCCCCACACTGAGGCCACTTGACCACCCTTAGATCACGTGACTGCACTTAGTTAAGTGCCCACACTTGAATGACCAAGAGAAGGGCAGAGGGAGGGTCTGCCCCTTTTCTGCTGATAGTTCTTCCACCTCTCTTGAGATTCCCCCCAAACAAAAACGTGTCAGGATGCTGAGGGGCCAAAAGTAACAACTGTCCGTTACTCAAACCCTCATATGCTTGATGACATCTGCCACTAACTGGCTGGCCAGTCAAAGATCGGCCTCCAGTGTGAATTTATTTTGTCCAAAACTCACATTATCTAATAATCATCAGCCTCACGTGCATCTTCATCCTTGTCATCATCCTCACCACCATCATCCTCATCCTGTTGATGGTCCATTCACTCCCCCGCTCTCCTGGGCTGCCATTTCCCTCCATCTCCTCACCCTTCAAATATTCCCCTCTCCCCCTCTCCCTTCCCAGTCTTTGACGCTGCTTCTATTTCACTGCAAAGTGGAAGCAATCACAGGGGAACTTTCATTTGTTCCTGCCACCCTTCTACTGATGCATCTGGGCCATGCGCTCCACTTTCTCACTTCGTACCAGCTGAGGCCTGCCCCTCCGTTTGTTCACCAGGCCATCCAGCAGCTGTGCCCTGTCATGTCTTTATTAATTGTCCCCTGCCTAGTAGATCCTTCCTGTGATCATGTAAATATGCCATGATAATTCCCATCTGAAAAGAAAAAAACAATTCCCTTGAGCCCACTTCCCCCACCAGCTGTCAATCCTATTTCTCTGCTTTCCTTTATAGAAAAATTCCTCCAAAGAGTCAGCTGTGCTTATTGTTTCCATTTCTTCTCCTCCTACCTCTCTCAGACCAACTCCGATCATCCCTGTCACTGCACTTCAGCAGTTCTTATCAAGATCACCAATGGCCTCCAGATGGCTAATTCCAGTGGCCAGTTCTAATTCCTCATGTTAGATTACCACATTTGACAAAACTGATTACTCCTTTCTTGAAGCATGTGGCTGCTTGGAGACTGTCTCTCTTGGTTTTCCTCCCATCTCCTTAGCCACTCTTTTTCAGTCTCCTTTGCTGGCTCCTTGTCATCTTTAGCTCCTAAACATGAGACCCCCTTCTCTAGTTACATGCATTCCCTAGTGATCATTTCTAGTCCACCCAAATGCATACCTCCAACCCTGATCCCTCCTTCCACTCTAGACCCTTACATCCAACTATCTCAGCATCTCTTCTTAAAAACCCAATAGGCATTTGGATTTTCTCTGCTGACCTTCTATACCCATGGTCTTTCCCATCTCAATAAGTGACCCCTCTTCCGTTCATCCAATCCATAAGCAAAATCTGTTGGTACAGCCTTTGAGACATCCAGAATATGACCTCAGCTTCTACATTGTGGTCTGGGCTGCCATCTTCTTACACCTGAATTATTACAAGTACCTTCAAACCAAGCTCTCTCCTTCCCCCGCCCCCCGCAATCACTCACTCCAGACTGTTCACATCACATCCAGTGAGCCTTTAAACATTGAAGTCAGGTCACACCATGCCCTGCTCAGAGGCCTGCAGGAGCTCCTGTCTCAGAGGCAAACCATGGGCCTAGGGATGGCCCACAATGCGTGGTCTGCCCACCCCTACTCCCTTCACCTCTAAGCCCATTTCCTCCCACTCTGCCCCTTACTCACTCCTCTCCGGTCACACGGGTCTCCTTGCTGCCCTTGAAAACACCAGACACAACTTTTCCTTTGCTAGTTCTCAGATATCTGGGTATCTTGCTCTCTTTCTTTCTTCCAATTTCTACTGAGAGGTCACCTCATCAGTGAAGCTTCCCTGATCAGCCTATTTAAAATTGCACCCCACTCTCCCTCCAAATCTGGTGTCCTCTATCCTTCTTACCTTTTGTAAGTTTTCTCCGTTGCTCTCATCACAATCTGACCTGTATGTTTGCTTCTTTGTGTATGTGTTTTTTGTCTCCTTGAAGCTACAGGAAAGCAAGAACTCTCTTTTGTTCACTGCTTTCTCTAGCACGTAGAGTAGTGATTGGCATGTAGTAGGTGCTCAGAAATATTTGAATGAATTACTATATGACCAAATTCCATGTATAGGTTATTAAATGTCTTATAATTTTCCAAGTTGGATGCGCTAGATTTCACATGAGCTACAGGACAGCTTAGTGAGTTAGGCAACACAGGACCATAGAACTCCCCGTGCTTAGATGACGAAGCTGAGGCCCATGGGGGCTGACTGAGTGCCCCAGGACGCATGGCTAGTTACTGGGCTTCCTGGGACTTGTAGTTCTGATCCCAGTAGAGTTTCTGCCCCCACTTTCAGCTATCCCCTGAAGCCTCATGTTATATCAGTGAAAGCTTCAGAACACTTATTGCTGTTCATATTTCCTTGCAGTGTTGATGACAGAACCCCGTATCTAGCTATGGGGGCTGTGAAGAATATCTCCCTAAACATCTCCATCTCCAACCTCGGGGACGATGCCTATGATGCCAACGTGTCCTTCAACGTTTCCCGGGAGCTCTTCTTCATCAACATGTGGCAGAAGGTAAGAAGGACCCACATCTAGTGCATTTGCTGACTTTCATCGTGCCTTGGAATATGCAGTGATTCTGCAGAGGTTATTCCTTTATGTGGAGGATCGCTTGGAATTATAATTTTTTCCTCCTGAACTTAGAAAGCATTGTTGGTAAAAGCCAAAGAAACCGTAAATACCCACGATGCATCAGAGTCGTATCCAAATCTCACACTGTTTCCCAGTTTCCCATCCCTTCTCTCTTGTGAAACCCTCTCTGCACAGTTTTATGTCTGGCCCCTTCTCTGAGATGATACAGTCATCATCTCCGGCACACGCATGTTCTAGAATATTCCCACTGTAGGTCAGTAGTTGTTGTGAAAAACCAGATAAGAAATGAGAACAGATCACTGCTTATCATACACATTATCACCAATGGTGCCCTTGATGTTTTCCATTCGAGGGTCATGAACATCTGCCTCTGCTTTGGCATATTGATTTAGTCCTGAGATATTTTAGTGAATTGAGGAAATTAAATTATTTCCATGAATTGAGTGAGTTTTAAAGAGCGATTTAATTTATTTGCATGATTGGCGTTTAAATAGCATGACTCAGAAAGGAAAAAGGAGCTGGGATTCTCTCTGGTCCCATAATCCCCCTCAGTGAACCACTTTGGGGAAGAAAGTGTAATGGGTCTCAAACGTAGGTGGCAGGAGGAATGAGTGGACTCGGATAGACTGACTTCTACCTGGTGGTTGTCTGACTGTGGGCAGCTGTTCCGATGGGAAGTTTTGCAGCTTTTCAAAGTGTTCACAGATTTGAACTGCAGCGCCTTGATGTCTGTGTAAAAATGGAGCCGGAATCACTTTCCAAGGGAAACCTTGGCCCTGACCACAGGTGAGCGCTTGGTGTGCCTTCGGGCGGTGGGCAGCCTCTGTCCAGGCACAGGTCCTGCTAGGCTCAGTTGTTTGGACAGGACTGTGCCAACCCTGCCTGGCTTAGGGGGCAGCTGGCATATGGAGACATCCTGAAAGGCGCTTCAAGAACATCCCAAGCGGTCATGTTAGAATCTCTGATGCTCTGTAGCTTCTGGAGCTACAGGGTAGGGGAGGCCACAGAGGCATTGAATGCAAGAAGAGCATGCTTTCCAGCCACTTCTACACCCCCAAAATTGTCCCTGATTTAAGCCCAGTCCAGAGGGAGCCAAGAATCTTCAGGGTTCTATTACCTGGCTGTGCACCGAATCTCTTTTACAGAATGTCATGTCTGTGATGGGTCTTCTTGTGGGGCGTAGGAGGGTGGATGGGGGGAGGGGGGTTCACTCAGGGACCAGACCTGTGGAACTCACCTTTATGGTAACTAAGAGGATGTGGCTGGTGACTGGGTCATCGCATTGAATGTATTCCTGTCACTCAGGACCCATGGGAGAACTTCCTCTTTGCCTCAGAATTAGGAATAGCTGTGCTTTTCCAGAGCATTTTGGCTTGTTCATATCTGTGGACACAGTCATCCTTATAACCAACTAAGCTTCGTTGTCTCTGTTGTCTGCTAGGAAGCTCAGAGCTTGCCCCACTCTGTTAGTACATAGGACTTGGTGGTATAATTTATAAACTAAGTAGCCTCCTGCATCTTGCTTTACTTCCCTTCACCATGTTTTTCTTTTTGGCTTGGAGACTGTATAATATTCTATCATAGGATATAGTATGGATTGCCTATGAATTCCTACTATTGGATATTTAGATTATTTCCAATTTTATTCTCTTTTAAATAATATTATGATGAATGTCTTCTACAGAGATTAGTATGAGCAAATGGTTATATCCATAATCATAATTATTTGGGTAATGGGAAGTAGCATTTATTGACCATGTGTTATACACCACGGGTTTTACATACATTTTCCCATTCCCTCCTTACTGCATGTGATCCAGGTGCACCTGATTTATTGGAGGAATGTTCTCAGGAGAAAAGAAGTGTGGGAAGCAGGTTGGGGCAGAAAGGGCTGAGTAAGGGTGTAAAATCCAGCCTTGGTCTGGGTTGTGGGGTGGAAAGAGGTGGGGGAATGCCCTAGAGCATAAATCGCTCAGCAGAACTGTCCCCCCTTGAAGTTGAAGGGGAGCACCATTTCCACCCTGTCATCATCACTGACCACTGGGGGCGGTGGTGAGTAGCCTCCCTGACATCCTGGACGAGGGGACTCTGGTCAGTCAAGGACGACACATGTGAGAAGGACACAGGTGTGTCACTAGCTACTGTAACTGATCATGGGGCCAATGAGAGCACATTTTTATCTCTTTGGCATTGAGTCCCAGCAACCTTTAAAACCTTTGGCACAGGGGACACTAGGTTTCAATTTGGCAGAAAGTTGACAGGGTATCGGGCTCTTCAGGATGTGGTGGGCATTAGTCCAGTAAAGGTGGCAGGGCACAGAGACATTATATCATGTAGCTGCTGCAGAGGCAGGACTGGCTAGAAAAGCAGATGGGTGAGATGGCCCTCAGTGTAGCAGGAGAAGGAATAATAGAGAAAAAATATTCCCTTCCTGTGACTACAACCACAACTGCAAAGTTAAGCAACTGGGGAATATAAATGGCATCACTCAGCTCAGAGGAAGGTTTTAACGGCATGCAGGCGGGTAATGAGGGAGACAGGAGAGGGCCCACCCACCATGATCCACCTACCAGAACCAACATGGGCCCTACCAAAAGGTTCTAGCACATTAAGTAAGAAAAGTATACCTCCAGATACAGAGGGAAAGCATACCTTTTAAAAGACTATTAATAGAAAATAAAAGTAAATTTTACTGAGCGTCTGCTTTTGTTTTTAGTAAAATTCAAGAAAAAAATGAACGCAGCAAATGATCAGATAGAAGAGCAACAGACTGAGAAGAAAAGGGAATGGGCTGAGAGAGAAGCAAAAATAAAGGTTTTGAGTGGGATAAGGAAATATTATAATGAAACCAAGAAGGTAATGACAGAATCAAAATATGTGTTATGGGGACTTCCCTGGCAGTCCAGTGCTTAAGACTCCATGCTTCCACTGCAGGGGGCCTGTGTTAGATCCCTGGTTGGGGAACTAAGATCTTGCATGCCGCGCAGCATGGCCAAAAAGAAAAAAAATATGTGTTATGATCAGGAGAGGGCAGAATTGGCAGTACGGGAAGTTGATTCATTGTTGCAGAGGGTGTATTTGAGGAGGTCTCTGAGAATTCAGAGAAAAAGAACAGAGCAGTGGAGAAGGATGGCAGTGAAGACTAGGTATGGAAGGTGGAGGCTGGAGAATCAGCAAATAGAAACAGTTCCAGAATCACTGGAATAGAAGACATGAGTAGACAGCAAAGAAGGATCTCCGTTTTCTTGAATGGGTGCTGCAGACATTAGGCAAAAGTGTTAAGAACAGTTTAATGTTTACACATAACCTCATGACATTTCTAATTTTACAGGTATAAAAATGATACTACTCGTACCTAACAGAAAACAAAGAAAGCCATTTTCTACAGATTTCTGTAACATTAATAGCAATAATTAGAAATTATTGTTCCATGGTGAAATAAGAATTCTATACCCAACCAACTTGCCCTCCATGGTAAAGGCAAAATAAAGATATCCTTGAATATATAAGAATTTGTAAAGTCTACTAACTCTCCTGTTTTGGATTCCCCCCAAAGCAGACCCAGACACGCTGGTGGTGGTGTAGGTAGTTTAGAGAGTGGTCTCCGGGGGTGGGGGTGGGGCACGGTGTGGGAGTGGTGAGTGACGAGAGACAGGAGAGTGTGCACGGAGGGGCAGGTGGTGCTGTGAGCAGTTCGGGCTCCATCCTGCTGCAGACCCTCTGAGAGACAGAGTCACCCCTCAGACTCACTGCTCTGTAGGGTAAGGAAGCTGCTGGAGGGTTTATCCACCAACTCCTGCTGCTCATCCATGGAGAATCACTCCAAAGGCATTAACTGTCTAGCCTTTGCAGCCTTCCCTGGCTCTGGGCCATACTTCCTGGGGCCAGGAAACAACTCAGCGAGAGAGATGGGGGAGCTTTGGGCCTGGAAGGGGACTGGCCTCAAGTGACCAGCCCTACGGGTGTTTACAGGGAACACGAGCAAGGCACTGGCAGCATCTGCCACAAAAGTCATGAAGGCTTGAACAGCCGTGAAACTCTTCCTGAGAAACAGTTACAGATACAGCGTATTGTTGAATAAAAAGTGTATTAAAGCCAAATAAAAAAAGTAAGCAAAAACAATTTTTACAAATATTGAAAATATTAAGCAAATGTAAAAAAATTATTGCCTCAGTAAATATATAATTTTAAAGATTAATAAAAATAAGCCTATAATCTGTTTTACCATAAAAATTTGAGAAGAAACTTAATCTTGTCACTCCTCCTGCTTCACATTCTTCAGGATGGAGCTCAGGCTCCTCAGCTGTTCATGAGAGGCCCTTCCCAGCCTGGTCCTTCCTGCCTCCCTTCCTCCCTGGCCTTGTTGTTCACCATCCCCCACATACATGCTTGAATCCATTCATACTTTATTACTGAAGCTGCCTTTACCCAGGAATACCCCAGCCCCAGTTTGTTTAATGAACTGCTCTGACCTCACATCTCAGTTCAGGGGTCACCCATGCAGGCCCCTCGCATGGCTGCACAGGTGATGTGGGTAGATGGATAGTTGGGTGGATGGGTGGAAGACTAGCTGTCCCTCTTGTCCAGAGTCACAAAGCAACTCAGGGCCCAGGCCCTGACTACAAGGTCTCCAGTCTTCTCTGTCATCACACAATTAGTGATGTATCAGTTTCTGAGACTGAACAAAAAAATATCACTTGAGATGGATTTTTCTATCTCATGCGAGGCTTCTTTCGTGGATTTGTTCTTCCTTTAAGGGAAGACTGCTTATAAGAATGTGGGCTGCACAGGGTTGACTTTTCTCTCACCTACATAAAGCTAAAAGAGAGAATAAGAATGGAGAAAACATGGTTTGGAATACCACTGCATCATACAACTTTAGGGTCACGTTCACCTTGGGCTCTACGTGAGCGACACCTCAGAGTACGGTTCCGCAGAATACATGAACGGTGCCCTCTGGAGTCATTACAGCTATGTGGCACTGGAATCAAGGTAAAGTTGAGTTGTCATTTCTTGCCTTGGTGCTACTTGGCACAAAGGGACTTAGTTCTTCTTGCATCCGTGGAACAGGAATGGAGTTGTTTGGACAGCAGTGATTAAGTATCCGCTAAGTGCCAGGGTCTGTACCGGCAGCTAGGAGACACAAGGAGGAATAAGTGCTGGTCCTAGCTCCCAGGGAGCTCAGAGCCTAATAGGGTGAAAGACATATCAGGCAGCATTTAAAGTACAAGATGCCAGCTGCTCTACAGAGGTGCTGAGAAGTTGCTTTGAAGGTGAAGCAAGTCGCTACTGTGACAGCTAGTCTTGGGTTGGACAAAATCCCTAGACAGATGCTAGGGGTAGATGGATGGGTGTCTGAAGAGTTGGTGTCAGCCGGTGCCAACATTGCAGACCTGGGGTCGGTGGGTGAGGTGGGCGAATTTATTTGGGAGGTGAAGTCCAGAGCTGGGCTGGAGTAAGGGTGAGACGGCAGAGGAGAGCAAAGGAGGAGGGACAAAAGGAATCCAGCGAGATGGAAAGAGGTTGCCCATGAGGGACAAAGGAGCAGTACCATTCCTAGTGGCAGGGTGATGTCAGGACATTTTAGGAATGCTGATACCTGCTGTTCTGTGCTGAAGTAGCTTGTCAGGTAGGACTCCTGCACTCATGAATAACTCACATGAGCGAGAGAAACTCAAAAAAAGAGGCTGGGTTCATGAGTACATCTTTATGATATTGACTGCCGTGCACACGTGGAACACGGACATTGTAAGCTTCAAGCAGGTGCGGGAGAGCTCGCAGCTGACTTTTGGGTACAAAGGGGACGCAGCAGTTTGCCTTGGAGTTAGGGAAGCCCACGCTGGGAAAGAAGAGAGAGGAAGGGC
Organism: Phocoena phocoena; assembly: GCF_963924675.1. Lineage (NCBI taxonomy): Eukaryota > Metazoa > Chordata > Mammalia > Artiodactyla > Phocoenidae > Phocoena > Phocoena phocoena. The sequence goes on along the minus strand of NC_089228.1, from coordinate 48,676,620 downwards.
AGGCTCCTGACCTAGTCTCTTCTCCACAGCGTGCACTCTTGATTTGGGTCTCCCAGATGCTGACCTTGAAACAAGGAATTGAGGTCAATTCATTTATTTGAGAGGTGCAGGAAACACTGGTAAGGAAGTGAAGTGATACAGGCAGGTGAAGGCAGCTAATGAAGAGGGTGCTTTTACACCAGGTACCACAGTGGGTGATGGGGCTTCATCCTGCAGGGCAACTCGGGAAACAGGACAGAACACAAGCTTCAGGGGTGAGGGAGCTGGGGATTTACACCCCCTCCCAAAGAGTCAGTGGTTGAGGCCTTCTTGGGGTGTTTATTCGCCAGTACTAATGTCTTATAACATGCATGGCCAGAGCCATCTACACAGTTCTGGAACGATGTTCTCAGGCACAGAGATGCAAACCCTGGCAGCTGGAAGTGGGCTGGAGCAACCTGAAAGGTGCAAGCCATCTGAGCAGGGCTCACCAGCACCTCCACCCTGAGCACTTCACTTTCTAGGCTTCCAGAAGTTGTAAGTTGGCCTCATAGCACTTCACTGGGATTCTGCAGGCGCACACCTCACAGTCTACAGGAGTGGGGCAAGGCAGGTGTTGTAAATGGGTGAAGGGGGCTGGGTGTGGGACAGTAGGAAGCAGTGGAGACTGTGGAAAAATGGAGGATTCCAGCCTATTCCACAGAAGGCAACCCATGCCCAGCAGCGGTCACCTGTTGCCAGATGGGAGTGAGGGCCAGTTTGCCAGACTTCCTGTTTTTCAACAAAAGCCAAAAATCCACATTTTTATGTGAAATCTCATGGCATTGGCAGCTAATTAAAATATTCTCTGAACATTGTATGGGCCAAACAAAACATGTCCTCTTGACTGCATCCAGCCTGTAGGCCACCAGTCGTGACCTCCCACTTTGCTGTTTTCCACATGTTCTAGTCCTTTTGTCTTGCCTGCCTGTTTGGCCCATGGACCTGGATTTCTGGTAGAACCTAGTTTTTCTGCAGCCTTGATGGCAATTCAGGTCTACCCCTGCGCAGCAGATCAGCTAGCCAGACACTGGAGATGAGTGTTTATTGAGGGGAAGGAGGGAATTGGAGAGGGTCAACCCAAATGTGGTGTTCATGAAATTTTTTTTACTTTTTTTAAATTTTTGGCTGTGCTGCATGGCATATGGGATCTTAGTTCCCTGACCAGGGATTGAACCCATGCCCCCTGCATCGGAAGCATGGAGTCTTAACCACTGGACCGCCAGGAAGTCCCTTACCTTTTTTTTTTAATTGAAGTATAGTTAATTTACAATGTTGTGTTAGTTTCAGGTGTACAGCAAAGTGATTCAGTTACACATACATATACATATATCTATGCTTTTTTGGATTCTTTTCCCATATAGGTTATTATAAGGTATTGAATATAGTTACCTGTACTATACAGTAGGTCCTTGTTGTCTATTTTTTATTTATTTTTTTAACATGTTTATTGGAGTATAATTGCTTTACAATGGTGTGTTAGTTTCTGCTTTATAACAAAGTGAATCAGCTATACATATGTCCCCATATCTCTTCCCTCTTTATTTTACATATAGTAATATGTATATGTTAATCCCAAGCTCCTGATTTATCTCTCCCCCCTCCCCCCTGCTGTCCTCTTTGGTAACCATAAGTTTGTTTTCTATGGCTGTGAGTCTGTTTCTGTTTTGTAAATAACATTTTTGTAGATTCCACATATAAGTGATATCATTGGGTATTTGTCTTTCTCTGACTTCACTTAATATGATAATCTGGAGGAGGGAGACAGGTGAGGAGGATGAGTGATCATGAATCAAGTGGGGAGAACATAGACCCTCCACTGTGATGCGTTTGATCGCATTCGGAGCGCTTCCTGTTTGTAAGAAGTGTAGTTCCTGCTTGTCACCCATTGGTTGTAAGTCACTGGATTCGACTGATGAGTTGTTGCATCACCTCCTAGTCTTCTGGAGGAGCTGCAATGGAGGAACGAGTCTGTGTCCTTTTATTTCCTCCATGACAGGGTCTAACGTGGGAGGTGTGACAATAATGTAGAAAGATGCTGGAAGGGAAGCCCAGTTTTGCTTTCTCTGTGGAGTGAGTGCTTTGAGTTCTGAATTAAACTCAGCTTTGGCGGGGAAAAGCTGCAGGGCAGCTTCCGCAGCTTTCAGTGGCTTATTCTTTACGACAAGACACATAGAGGGCTAACAAGTTTGTGTCTCTTGTAAAGTGATTCTTCCAGCTATGTCTACATTTACCCCAGAAAGGGCAACCCCTTCTAAAGTTCAAGGCAAACCATTCAACGTGGCACCAGGCCATAAGACTGATCCAGTTTCTAACTCAGGTAGATCAGGCAAGATTAGACCCTGCCATGTTTGTGTACCTTTATGTTTGTGGGAGTGCCCTGGCCTGTTCTCAAGACAAAAGGTTCCACACAGAAGCCACATCCGTACACAGGGACAAAATGAAATGTATTAAGTGGAGCTGGGCAGCCCAGCATCGTTCTTTGGAAGGGTTTGCGGGCGGAAGTGCATGCACCTCATCATTGAGCGTGTAAACAGATTTCATACAGCCTTCCTGCACCTTGCCACTGCCCCCATTCATGGCAGGAACTGATTTTCATTGTGTTCTGCTTTCTCCGGTGTCTCTTGTCAAGTTAATAGTAGCCTTGAGTAAAATGCAACCCTTAGATGTTTATAGTCATCTTGGCCAGGCCATTAAGATGATGCATGAACTTGCTGCTTGCCCTTGTAAGAGAGCCCTGAGGGTGGATATTGATACTCAGAAAATAGTAAGTCTTTTCCGCCCCTTTCCTGTTTTTAATCCAGTGCCCCAAGCCCCCTGGTGCTTTACCTCGAACTTCCTGCTTAATGCCAAGCAGAAAGACCTCACCTGGATCCAAGGGCCATTTGAAGCTCTTAACACAGAGCACACTCTCTCACTCCAATGGTCTTCCCCCTCCCGCTTGTCAGAGGCAAATCCCATGTTCCCTAGAGCCCCTTGAGTTTCTGACTTATTTCTGCCGGCCCTGACCTTCCTCCTGGAGAGGAGGAGTGTGGGTGGTGGGGAGCAGGGTCCAGGCCAGGTTTGCAGGTCCTCACCCTGGGTTACCTGTGGCCATCGCGCTAGCATTTTTCTGACCCCATCAGAGCTGTCCTAACCCAGAGTGAAGCTGTGCCTGGGAGGAAGGCTGGGCCCTTTCTGTGACAGCCAGCAGCGAGGAAGTGGGGGAGAAACCCAGACACCCATTTCAAATTACACCGTGGCCTCAGTGTTCCACGGCGGGGTTCAGTTTTCACGTATGTGAAAAGCTGCATTTGTGTATTCACTGCGTTGGGAAGGAAGGCTACGTTTTGCTTGAGAAATGTCAACAGAGCTGTAGCTACAACAAGGATTTTTCACGAAAGTAGTTTTCCAGAGCTGCAGGACTTGAGCAGATACGTGCGAGGAGAGTTTAGAAAACACGTGTTAAGCCTCTATATTTTTTTTCCTAATGAACTGCACAACAGCAATTTAATAATTCCCTCTTTTAAGAGGAAAGGGGGCGTCTTGGATTTTAAATCTTTTTTATAAAGCAGCACAGCACCTCTTAAAAAGAAAGCCATGAAATTCATCTGCTAAGTCCAACAAAAGAAAACTAAAAAAATCAAGAAGAATTAGGTGTTTCAGGCTGGGTTTCCTGAAGCAGATCCCGAGGTGTGGATTCATGTCAAGTGGTTTATGAGGGATGTGCTCCCCAGGGAGCTCCACGTGGGGAGTTGGGGGAGCAGGGCAAGAAAGGGTGCGTCTCAGGCGAAGTCATGAAGAGGGTGGCCTCGCGTGAGCTCTGAAATGGGGGCCACACCTCGGCACTGCCACATCTCAAGGCCAGGAACCTGGGCTTTGGTTCTCCCACGAGCATTGGTCATTGGTTAAGGGCCAGTTACGGAGGAAATGAAGCCCCAGGCACTTTTCATGCTCTGAGGGTGAGGTGTGGATGGAGCAGCTCCAGAAGCCAGAGGGCAGGCCTCAGAAAACCCACAGGTGCTGGCTTGTGAAAGCAAATGCGCACTGAAGCCAGAGGGTGGACACATCAAGGGGACCCAGGGGATGGCGTGGACCACTAAAAGCACTTGCTACAGCAGGATTACCATCAGTGGGTGCTCTTTGTGATCTGAAGGTATATTACAAGCATATGGACAAAGATCTTTGAGCTCTTGAGGTGTTTTTGTGATGTTCTCAGTGTCAGTTGCACACAGGATATTTCTGCCAGCTCCTGAATAGGGGAATCAGCAACTGTGGAGGCCCTTGGAATTTAAGAGACAACATGAATGCACAGCTGTGGTCCATTGCAGTCCAGTTTTCCAGAGCTGTCATTTCATCCCTTTGAGGCCAGCCTTACAAGGAGCATCCCTGCTCCCTGATGGCCACTGGCATCATTCTTCCCCAGGCACCTAAGAATAACTAGCCAGCCTGTCCTGTTCTCCTAAGCAAGTAGATTAAGCAGCTGATTTTAAAAACCAGTTAGAAATGTGTTTGGCTGCATGTAAGTGATACTAATGAGATTTTGATTTTTCCTTTGTAATAATAAGTCTCAAAGTGGACTGGTAAGTAATTGTACGATGCCATCAGAAACCCAGTTCCTCTCTCTTTCCACTCAGCCTTGCCTCATACACATTGCTTCTTGGTGTCCACTTCCAACACTGCAACTGTATTCCAGGCAATAAGAAGAAGAAACATAGCAGGCCTGCTCCCTTTTAAGGAGCTTTCCTGAAGCTCCACTCAGCATTTTCCATGTACATCTCATTGCAGAACCATGTCACATGGCCACCCCAGCCACAAGGGAGGCCGGGAGATGAGTTTTGCTGGCTGGGCACACTGCCACCCCAAACACAGCCAGGTTCAGTTTACGGGGAGGAAGAGAAGAGTAGCATTGGGATGCATCGGCAGAGCCAGCCACAGCAGGAACCTGGGAGTGGTCGTTTGCAAGTGTCTCTGAGATACAAAGCAGAAAGGAGGAAGGAGGGGTCCCTGGTGGCACAGTGGTTAAGAATCCGCCTGCCAATGCAGAGGACACGGGTTCGATCCCTGGTCTGAGAAGATCCCACATGCCACAGAGCAACTATGCCCGTGCGCCACAACTACTGAGCCTGTGCTCTAGAGCCCGCGAGCCACAACTGCTGAGGCCTGTGCACCTAGAGCCCGTGCTCCGCAACAAGAGAAGCCACCGCAGTGAGAAGCCTGTGCACCGCAACGAAGAGTAGCCCCCCCTTGCCACAACTAGAGAAAACCCACATGAAGCAACGAAGATCCAACGCAGCCAAAAATAAATAAATTGGTTAATTTAAAAAAAAAAGAAGAAAGGGGGAAGGGCAGGGAATGAATCACAGACAAACAGGCAAGTGACCAGCACAATTACTGTCTTACTGTCCTTCTGCCAAAGTTTTTTCAAGCTCTGCGTTACTGCATTTAGGATTTTTTTGCAGTCGCCCTCAGGAATACCTTTTGGGGAGATCTAGTGTGGCCATAGTCAGGTGCAGCAGAGCCCCTGGTGAGAACCAGCAGGTGATGTGACCCAGTTCTGCCTAATAAGCAGTGCCCAAGGGGACTACTCCTACAGTAGACTTTGGATCCTGATAAAGTATAAGGTAATTTCTATCTGTTCACCTTATCTATCATCATTGATACCTGCATTTCTTATTTTCACAAGATGAAGCCATTCCAATCAAGATGTCACTGTATTTGGATTCAGGGCCTCCAACAGAGGTGCTCCAGCTCTACATCCAGGCCAATCTGTGCAAGAAAGGTCAAGGTCGGCCTTCCCTGGTGGCGCAGTGGTTGAGAGTCCGCCTGCCGATGCAGGGGACATGGGTTCATGCCCCGGTCTGGGAAGATCCCACATGCCGCGGAGAGGCTGGGCCCGTGAGCCATGGCCGCTGAGCCTGCGCATCCGGAGCCTGTGCTCCGCAACGGGAGAGGCCACAGCAGTGAGAGGCCCGCATACCGCAAAAAAAAAAAAGAAAGGTCAAGGTCCAGTACCCCTGTCCTTCTGACTGTTTGCTATATATATTTCCAGCCCCTTCTTTACTGTTCTTTTTATCTGTTTCCTTCTTAAAATGTAAAACTCAGGCCTGCACTGCTATCCAGTGTGCCCAGCATAGAGTTATTATTGCCCCAGGTCTAAAAATGATATTTCTGTTAATGTGGCAGCCACAGCACACTTGCATTTATTTGTGATGCCTTTATTCTAATTTTTTCTGGTCTTTTTATGCTATTTGGAAGTTGTGTCATTTATAGCCTTGCTACTCAAAATACAGTCATGGACCAGCAGCACAGCCTCACCTAGGAGCCTGTTAGACATGCAAAATCTCCACCCCGACTACCCGGATCTGCTGACCAGTATCTGCATTTCAACAAGATCCTTAGGTATTTGCCTGCATAGCAAAATTTGAGGGAGATCTGAGCTCCTGACTTAAGGTCATCTAACTTGGTAACTTACCAAGACATTGATGAGGACCCTAAATGCACTTGGATCAGGGGCCTGGTGGTGCTCTGGGTGTGATGCCCTCTGGGCAGACATGGAGGCGCTCACAGAGTGCCTGGGGAGGGAAGGAGGAGGCTTTTATGAAGCATCCTTCAAGCACAGGGCTCGGGGGGTTTATCTCATTGAGCCCTCACCACAGCCCTGTGTGATGGGGGCTCTTATTCCCAATGTGTAGATGAGGGAGTCAAGACTCCCAAAGTTAAGGGAACACAATCATTTTATGTTCAAGACTCATAAAGGTTAATGAGACTGAGGTCACACAACCAGTAAGTGACTGAGCTGGTGCTAACATCACCTTTTGGCCCAGCTTTCCTTGTCTGAGCCGCCAGGAAGTCTCTCAGATGCTTTCCTGAAGATCTGGTTGGCCGACTGGGGAAATCAGTCTCTGTCTCTGTGGCTAGAGGTGATGCTGCTTCTCTCTAGTGCTAAATTTTTAAATGGCAGCCATTCCACCATGCAGGAAGCAACAAGGTGAGCTCTTCCGTAAAGGAACGTATGCTGGAGAAAACACAGAAATTCAAAACCAGGGAGGGGTCCTGAGGCCTCTAGAGGAAGGTCTCAGGACAGTGTACGGGGTGTGGGGGGGGGTGGTCCCCTTCCTAGAGGTGACAGGGTCACTGAGCCGTGAGCACAGCTGCCACACACTAAGACTGAGATAAAGAGAATGTGTGCTCAACTAGAGAAAAGGGGAAGGTTCCCTGAGCCAGAGAGTAGACTGTGCTTGAGACTGGCTGTGTGACTAACAGGTGACATGCAGATGAGCATCACCTCCACCTGGCCGAATCCAGGGCTCATTTCTCCCTCCTTTTTTTTTTTTTTCTGGACCCATCAGCAACTATTAGTATAGTTAATTAGTTCATTTTGGGGGTTTCATTTTTAGTCTTTAATAGCATTTTTCCCCTTGAGATACAATTTACATAGATTAAAATACATACATCTTAAGTGTGCAGATCAATACTTTTTTGCATACATCTGTATCCATCTAGTCATAACCCTCATCATGAATGAGAGCATTTCTAACAGGAGAGAAGGATGTCCAAAGTGGGATCCTAATCCCCCCAGACCAGTTCCATTTGCAGGAAATGGCAACTCCATTCTTCCTGGCTCCCTCTTTCTCTCTCACCCCTCAGCTGTCCCACCGTGGCCTGCTGACTGGACCTGCAGAGTCCGTCCCTAAGGCAACCACTTTTCGCCATCATCATTGCTTCCATCCTGGCCCAGGTTACCATCTTCTTTACCTATTATTTGCTGCAGTGGCTTCCTTCCTAATTAGACTCCTGCTTTCACCCTTGCTCTGTTACACTCCTTTGCATACAACCCTCCAGTGGCTTCCCATCTCATTGTAAAGCTTCGTTCCGTTCAGTACCCATAAGGCTCCATAAGACCCAACCCAATTGCTGCTTCTGTGAACATATCCACCCCTCTTCTCCTTGCCCTCTCCACTGTAGCCGCAATGGCCTCCTTGCTGTTCCTTTCAACACACCAAGCTTGTTCCTGCCTCAGGGCCTTTGCACTGACTCTTCTTCAGATGTGCATATGGCCCACTCCCTCACTTCCTTCTTGCCTCTGGTCAGATGGCACCTGATTAGAAATATCCTACTGTTCCAGACATCCTCATCTCATCCCTGTACCCTAATTTTCTTCATCAAACCTGTCATCTGACATACTAATTGTTTCTAACTGTCTTGAATGGCTTTTTAGTCACTGATTCATCCCTGACACCTAAATGCCTGGGATGTAGTCGGATCTTAATATTGTTGAATGAACAAATGTATGGATGGTGGATATGTATATAGATAAATGAAGGATATTTCTGTCCTTCTACCTACTTTATGACTACTGTGTCAGTTCCATTAGGTTTTACATTGCACTAGTAGTTTTTAAGTATTAAATGCTCTTTTTAAACAACTAATAGCTTGGAGAGAGATGCTAATTTCTTATCTCCCTGGAAAGGGAAACCACCAAGAATCAGAGAAATGGAGAAATGCTACCCCCGCCCCCATAGTGATAGAGTCTTGCTGTGTAAGATCAGGCCTTTGGTGCTAAAACTCATCACTGAGGAGCAGCTTTGTGTCTGTGCCTTTTGGGGGTGACAGGCGACAGACTGAGGCCATGCCTGCAGGTTTTCCAGCACACCCTCCTCATTTGAAGCCAACAGCTGTTTCCAGCAGAGCAATCCTTTGTCCAAGTGGGTTTCTGCAATGGCCCCAGGTTTGCAGGCCTTTGGTAGGGCTGAGAATGTGAGCTACAGTCCCCACGGGCTTGAAAAGCATCTGTGCTATGTGTTCTTTACAAGAACCAAAAGTGACACCCATGTCTTGGTTAGGTTTCCCCAGAAGTAAACCCTGAGAGAAGAATTCAAATGCAAGTAGTTTGTTTGGGAGGTGAAGGTAGGGGAATGGGGAAGTGAGAGAGAAGAAAGAAAGCAGCTGAAAACGGTCAGGTTATGAAGCCAAGTACTACTGTTGGACAACTGGGTTACTCCCACTGGGGAACTCGGGGTCCATAGAATAAGCATCTCAGAGTGATGCTACCCAAGCGATGATGGGGCCGGGGCTTTACCTACCACCTCTCAACAGTCACTGGTTGAGGGCTGCTCCTGGGGGCATTAATACCCTGACACTTCTGGCCTGCCTTGCAAAGGGGACAGAGGAGCTTTGTCACTAGAGAAAGCTCTCTGGTGAAAAAATGCAGATGCCGGCAGCTGGAGAGACAGGGTAGGGATGTGGACCAAGAGGGTCCGCTGTGACACCTCCACCCCCCCACCTCGTGTCAACCTCACAGGCGAGGATGGGCTCCCTCATCAAACCACACTCAATCACCGGCCACAGTTCTTTCTTTTTCACTCGCTTCTTTCTGGTCCTCACTGAGATAGAGTGAAGGATATGGAACAGCAGTCCACAGGCTGTAGGATTGAGGGAGATTAGAGTAGATACAGCTTTCAAACCACACAGGCCGTCTGGAAGCTTTGGCCTCAGTGAGGCCGCCTCTGCTCTCAGGGAGCTCCCAAAGGCTATGGAACAGGTCATGTACCCTCATGTGTGCACATGGACCCCCAGAGGTATGGCTCAGGGCCCAGGTGGGATTCTGGGGGGTGAATGGGTGAGTTATTTGGTGCTCAAGGGGCCCGTTTTTAGCAAAGACAGACAACATGCATGAGGGGGCTGACGGCATTTGTGTGAGTACAGACCCACCTGTGAAACTGGGGGTAATAGTAATTATAATCACCCACTATATTTTTAAGCCCAATTTTCAAATGAGGAACCTGAGGCTCCAAGAGGCACAGGTGGTTCCAGGATGATGCAGCTAGGAAACAGCGAAGCTGGGATCTGAGCCTGGTCTGTCTGGAGGCCAAGCCTGTGTTTTGTCCGTTGTGTGTGCACTTCTCCAAACGAAGGTTTGCCTTGACCCAGCATGTGTCTTGTGTGGCACAGCGATGGCCCCCAGTGTGTTCCTGTGGGTGGACAGGTGGTTAGAGCTGTATGTGAAAAGGTCTCCACTGAGGTCTCAGTTTTCCTCCAGGAGAGTTAAAGGAGGACCTTGTGGAGCCTGCAACCTTTGGATAAGAGCTCTGTCCTGTTTGCCCTTACTCAACTCAGCAGGTAAAATGCAACTCTAAAGTTTTACCAGAGGAGGAAGGAAGATAACTGGGCTACTGGTGTCTAGTGGAGCCGATCACCATTTTGGAAGGAGAGGTGGGGCTTTATGTGGACCGGGTAGGGACTGTGCTGGAGCCCTCGCCGTGCAGTCAGCTACAGAAAAGGAGTCACCGGCACTCCTTCCAAGGATACCGCTCTCCTGAAAGTCGCAGTTGGGAAAGGTGTCATTGGGGTCCCCCTCAGCCAAACATTCTCTCCTTATGCCATCTCAGAAGTGAGAATTCCATAGACATCCCTTGAGCACCTAGGCTGTGTGACGAGACACCCAAGGGCCCAAAGATGGATCAGATGTTGGCCCTGCCCTGGGGGAGTGCCCCACAGAGTCTCACCTCCCAGAAGGCTCCTAGTGTGGGGATAAGAGGAAGTTCTGTTGCTCCCTGAGCCTGGGAGGGGTGTCAGTTCTGCTGGGCAGAAGGATCTTCTGTGACCCCATGGCCCAGCTATGACCACTAGGAATTGTTGGGGTATGTTTGTCCCAAATTTCTTCTTGTCATTTTTATGTACTTATGTATTTGAATATATATTATATGAAGGGACATGTGGAGTGTTTTATGGATGTTAAACCAGACATAGTAACTCTTTGCCTGTGGCATTTATCCCCAATTTGTCCTTTCTCTTTTAACTTTGTCACAATTTGCCCAACAGAAGACTTTAACTCTTATGTAGTCAAATTCATCATAACCCTTATGTAGTCAAATTCATCCATCTTTTCCTTTATGCATAGCTTCTAACTTTGGTGTTGGCTTAGAAATTCCTCCCCATCTCCAGATATCTACCCAAGTATTTATTAATGATTCATAGTTTCCTTTTTTTCCTACACTTATATTTTCAGTCTATTGGTGGTGGAATTTACTTTGGTGTAAGGAGAAAAACATAGAGCTCCAACATTTTTTTATATATATATATATAAATTTATTTATCTATGGCTGCGTTGAGTCTTCATCGCTGCACGCGGGCTTTCTCTAGTTGTGGTGAGTGGGGGCTCCTTTTCATTGTGGTGCGTGGGCTTCTCATTGTGGTGGCTTCTCTTGCTGTGGAGCATGGGCTCTAGGCAAGTGGGCTTCAGTAGTTGTGGCTCACGGGCTCAGTAGTTGCGGCTCGTGGGCTCTGTAGTGCAGGCTTAGTAGTTGTGGCTCGCAGGCTTAGTAGTTGTGGCTCGCAGGCTTAGTTGCTCCGCAATGTGTGGGATCTTCCCAGACCAGGGCTCAAACCCGTGTCCCCTGCATTGGCAGGTGGATTCTTAACCACTGTGCCACCAGGGAAGTCCAAGAGCTCCAACTTTGCTTCTTCCAAATAGTCACAAATTGTCAGATGTTTCCAAAAGATTGGTTAAACCCTCCATTACTCACCCGCACCACCGCTGACCCAAGTTACTCTTGTCTTTGTGTTCTGAATTCCCATTTACATTTGGATCCATTTCTGGATTTCTCTGTTCTGTCCCCTCATCTCTCTACCTCGGGGTCATACCATGAACTGTAATTGCTGAAGCTTTATATGACAGTTTAATATCTGGAAGAAGAATTTTCTCCCTTAGCATTCAACTTTTTTTGCCTAGTGTCACATGCTTATTCTTTCAAATAAGCCATTCATTTAAGTTCAGAAAAATTCCATAGCAGTTTGACTGGAATTATTTTAAATATGTAATTTGGGAAGAATATATATACATTTTTTAGTGTTGGGGTTTCTCCTTCAAGAACCTGCTTTGTCTGTTCACCTACTTTTTTTCCTTTCTCTCTCTCAAAAAAGCATCATAATTTTCTCCACCTTTCCTGCATGTTTTTTTTTTTTTGCAGTACACGGGCCTCTCACTGTTGTGGCCTCTCCCGTTGTGGAGCGCAGGCTCAGCGGCCATGGCTCACAGGCCCAGCCGCTCCACGGCATGTGGGATCCTCCCAGACCAGGGCACGAACACGTGTCCCCTGCATCGGCAGGCGGACTCTCAACCACTGCGCCACCAGGGAAGCCCTCCTGCGTGTTTTTATTATTCCTGGCTGTTTGTTGCTGTAAATGGGGTCCTTTTCCTTTGTAGCTGGCTTTTACATGTATATGAAAAAAAAAAAGCTTTCAAGTTTGGCATAGGTTTAACTGGTGACTTTATTAAAATTATATCCTAGTTTTTCAGTTTCATTAATCTAGGCCTTTCTTAGGTAGAAATCATGTCATGTGCAAATAGTGATTTTACTCCGTTGTTTCTGATATTAAACTTCACTTCTCCTTCTGGAGCAATGTTCCTCCTCTCATTTCATGGCAGTAGGGAGCAACGCCAGACCTAGTGAACATCCTTCTCACTCACCTTTAATGGGCACGATGCTGGTTGTAGACCTGAGTTCTGCATTTTATTAATCATGTTAAGGAAGTGCATTACCATGAATGGATGCTGACATCTTGTCAGATATGCTTTCAATCTATTCAAATCTGAAGAGCTTTTATGCATGAAAAGGAATGGTTACTTCTATTAGTCTTATGTCTAGTATCTAGTTCATTTATTTTGAAGGAACTACCATTTTACAGATATTCACATAATACTTGTATAACTTGTAATAAATTAAAAACATGAACTTAAATGGTTTACATTGAACCATATGAAATTGACATTGTTTTAGGTCAAAGATAGCTGAATATTGGCAATTTCAAATGGCTCAACCTAATAGATTTTCCCATTTAGCTTTGAACGCAAGCTAAATCAATTGAATTTTTTCATAAGTCTCTCTAAAATGCTTTCAATACCTTAAAAAGCAAATCATGATTCACCAATTAGTGGGCTAACACTAAAAACCAATTAATGCAAGTGCTGCTACTAGGGATTTAAATTTCTTTATTATCTCTAGTCTGATTCTAATTTTGACTGTGGTTCTTCTGACTTCTTCCTGGAGCTACGCTTGTACTGACTTTCCCAGAGGAGTTAGGGTTACCATCTCAAGCCTGCGACATGGACCAGGGACATCATGGTTCTACCCTAATCTATTATCCAGTTGGCCCTATTAGCCAATAATGTTGGCAGGCATTCCACCCTGATTCTCTCCAATCCCTCCCTGCTGTTTTTGCCAGTCCACCTGCACACACCCCACTTTGGTTTGCTTTTAACACCCAGCACCTGTGATCCTTTTTTTTTTTTTTTTTGGAGGGCTGACCTCAGGCTATTGGAGCTGCTCTACCTGTAGTCATGAAAAGCCACAGGTTTCCCAACCTGGGCAGCCCTTGACCAAAGACTCTGGGCCAGATTATGAAAGCCCAGCACCCCAGGTCGGGACAGCTCTGAGGTGTGACTCACTCCAGAGCTCCCTGTGGGATCAGGTGAGCGCCGCCGCCCCCCCCCCCCCCCCCCCGCCCCCGCCCTGGCACATCCTTGCCTCATTTCCTCCCCAGCCCCTATCCTGCTTCCCCCACTGCCTCGCTCATCTCCCTGGGAGGACATTTTTATGCATCTTTTGATCATGAATCCTTATCTCACAGGTCTGCTTCTGGGTACCCAGACCTAAAACAGGCTGGCCCTCTTTTTCATAATTAGGCTTTGTTCATTACAGCAGAAACGTCTCAAATTACTGATTGGGCCAATCAGATATGTTTTGATTTTTTTTGTTGTAACCACAGTCTTTTCCCTCAGATGACCCAGTTTGGAGTAGTTTGTCTTTGTAACACAACTTAATATAAATCTATTTTGTAAGTATTTGTTCTGAGTGATTATTTCTTCTGAATGTGGCTCAATCTAATTCACTTGGGTCACTGAAGATATAACTATTTTCATTAACTATTAACACTTAAAATAATGAGATATTAAGCCATTCATATTGCTTCCCTTTTTTTTTTTTTCTTTTTTTGGCGGTACGCGGGCCTCTCACCATTGCGGCCCCTACTGCTGCGGGGCACAGGCTCCGGAAGTGCAGGCTCAGCGGCCATGGCTCACAGGCCCAACTGCTCCGCGGCATGTGGGATCTTCCCCCCTGCATCGGCAGGCGGACTCTCAACCCCTGCGCCACCAGGGAAGTCCTGCTTCCCTTTTTTTGACATTTGAATAAGATCAATTATATTTTTAAAGTTCCAATGTCTACTTGGTCATGTGTATCATTCTTTTCCTATGTTGCTGGATTTAAGGTGCTAATATTTTATTTGGTATTGTTGTATCTATTTTCATAAATGAGATTTGTATGTAGTTTTCTTTCTTATATTTGTCATTGTCAAGCTTTTGTTGGTTTTTGCAAAATTAAGCAAGAAGCTTACATTCTTTCTCTGTACTTGCGATATACAGGACATGATCCAACAGCATGAGCTAGCCCTTTCTGGAGCACTAATTAATGTGCCACGCATTATGCTCAGTACTTAACTTTTATTAACACATTTAACCCTCACAACACTGTCCAATTATGATCTCTGTTTTCCTGGTGAGGAAACTGAGGCTTAGCAAGGTTAAGGAAGAGCCACAGCTGATTAAGTGGTGGAGCAGGGATTCAGGCACAGACAGGCTGACTCCAGGGTGCTGGAATGCATCTTCTTTGCAGAAAGAGGCTTAATTTACATGTTTGATGCGGTGTGCGGGCTGCCCACGTGGCTTTGTGGCTCTTACCCTCTGGAGTGCCAGGTGCTTCATGAATTAGATCTTTTTCATTACATCACCAGTTTTTTGGTTGTTGTTTTTTTAATGCAAGAGGCAATGGGCTAGGAAGCATTGATGAATTTTTGGAGACAGCTGCAGTTTGTCTGAACAAGGCTCTCTTCAGTATCCCAAAGATATTGGCACACAGACCCAGCTCCCAACCATTTCCTCCTGGAGCGAGCTTTCCTGCAGTGCCTGTGTGTCTCTACCCTGGATCCTGCAGAGCTGGCAGCAGCCTCACCCTTGGGTTTTCCTCTCTGGAATTAATTTGTCCCCAAGTGAACTCAAAATGAAGATCACACATAAAAGCTTTGTCCTTATGTGGGGTTAGGAAGGTGGAAATAGCACAGTCCTTCCTGTTTTAACGGTTACCTGTTCAGCATTGGATGTCTGGAAGAGGAGATGCTGGTGGTCACAGTGGGTCTGAAGCTCTTTTAGGCACCAAGGAAATCAGTAGGTTAGGTTGTATCACATAACAACTGGAATCCTGTGACATGTTCTAATTTCCTAGTGTACAATGGGGTGATGCTGGGTTCTAGAGATAGCTGTGATTTTCATGGGATAAAAGCCCTTGTTTTTGTTTTGCTTTACTCTAAATAGTCAAAGGCAAGTTCTACCAGTAAGAGACTAAATGAATCTCGTAGAGCCCCTTGTTTGCATGATTTAGAACTAGATCTTGGGGAGATAACCATTAACCTATATCCTAAAGGTGTAAAGGAACCAAACTTACATATGGGACAGTGGGTTCTTAGAATGTGTAAATGGCAGCTGGCTCAATCATGAGGAGGGTAAGGATGCCATTCATTCATTCGTCAGGTATAAATTGTGTGATTAACACGTATTAGGTGTAGGAGATACATGAGCAAAGCAGACATAGGCCCTGCCCTCAGTCTGCTTCCAGTCCATTCGGGACTAGATATTTGCTGAATTCTTCATGAAACTGATTGTAACTGGAGAGTGGAGCACACTGGGTGCCACGGGAGGTTTCCCTGAGGCACTGTGGGCAGTTTTCAGGAAGAGCAAAGATGCTGGGACCAGAAGGAGCACAGGCCACTGCAGGAAAGTTCAGTGTGGCTGCAACGGAGTGAGTGCGTGAGAGGAGAGGCAGAGGGGAGGTGGAAGCACCAGGCAAGCCCACGGGGAGATGTCCACATGCAAATGCAGGGAGGGCTATTGTGCAAGTGTTTCAGTTTCTATTTTGCCTTGATGTTGGAGCCTCCAAATTTGTTTATAAAATGCCATAAAAATGTTTATATACTTATTTATTTTAAAGCTTTAATCTAACAATTAAATCTGGGGAAGAAAGGACATACAGTTAATCATTTCTCCTTACTTTAGAAGAGAAGCCATAAAACACTGTCCTTAATGAAAACAGAAGCTTTTTCATTGAGACCAGAATTGTCATCATAAAAGAACCATTTACACATTTGGTCACTGCTCATGGTCATTAGCCAGTTGATGGCTCCAAGCTTTAAATCTGAACTTGTCATAGAAGATTGGATGCTCAGGCTATAGAAGCCCAAAAAGGTTACCTTTCACAGATGGGACAAGACCCTGGAGAAGGAGATGGTCTACTGAAAGTCACAGAGCCAAAGAGCATATTGATTTTTTGGTCCTTGTCTAAGAAAACCAAGTCCAGGTTCAGTGTAATTCCTTCTTTCTTCAGCTTCTCTGAAAGTGTAGCTGGTGCGTGAGAACCCTGACCCCCCAGCCCTCGTTTCCCAGCCCAGGGTTATGCTGTGTGTTCCTTGAACCCCTCTACCTGCACTCAGCATCAGCTTTCAGCCAGTTTCTGTGTGCAGTATTAGTTTTGGCTTTGGAAAATGAGGTTTCTTTTACTTGGCTGGAAGTATACAGCAACCAGTTTCTTTTGCTGTGCCTCATGAGTTAATCGGGCAGTGAGAGGAAAGAGCCTGCCTGGTGGGCATCTGCGCTCTTTTAAAGCCACAGTTCACCCAGGTGTTGAGTACCCAGCTTGCTCTTCAGGAAGGAAGGCGTGTTCTAGCAGCACCAGGCCCCATGTGGTATCTTCCTTTTCCAAAGTCATTCATTCGTTCTCTTCTTAATGGGGACTTAAGGATGGAAGCAACAGAAAATGAAAAGATTGTCCGATGGTCCAGCAGTTTCCATGAGATGGGCTTGCCATCGGGGTGGAAACATAAGATGGAGGTAAGAGTAGAGGAAGTTTGGTTTTGCAGAGCAAGAACCCATGCAGGTTAGTCTCTTACACCCTTGCTCTCTCTCCTTCCCCCTGCACACATACTGGCCTGTTCCAGAAGGGCCATTTGTCCTTAAGAACGTTGCCTGTGAGCCTTCAAGCTGTCAGGAAGCCTCTTCCCCATCAGCTCCCTCTGGAAGTCTCCGTCTCAGCCTCAGTTGGACTGTTGGGCCTTTTGGTTCAGCTTTTTCCCAAAGTCTGTTTTTTAGACCATTCCTTTTCCTAAGATTTACTGGCCACAGGCCATTGGCATCTGCCATTTGCAAAGCCTGAAACGAGGATGTGGGTGCAGGTGGTTTACTGGAGCAGGGCCTCAGGAAGGAGGGAAGAAAAGTCACCATGAATGTGTGTGGTTTTAGGTCACCACCAGCAGTGACCTAATAAAAGTCACCCATAAATGTTTGCTTGAGGACAGGAGACCAGAGCATTCATTCTCGGGCTCCTGTTCCCAGCCAGTTGAGCGATGGCTCCGAAGGAGTGGATTATTCTGTCTTGGCAAGGGATGCAGTTGAAAGTGAGGACCCATGGAACTGTCCACCACACGAGAGCTGGAATCAGAGTTGGGCCAGGAGGAAACCACACAGGGCATCTGAGGCATTTGCTAAACGTATTTCTTCTTCTTTTTTTAAAATAAATTTATTTATTTATTTTTGGCTGAATTGTGTCTTTGTTGCTGCACACGGGCTTTCTCTAGTTGTGGCGAGCGGGGGCTACTCTTCGTTGTGGTGTGCGGGCTTCTCATTGTGGTGGCTTCTCTTGTTGTGGGGCATGGGCTCTAGGTGCATGGGCTTCAGGTGCATGGGCTTCAGTAGTTGTAGCTCGCAGGCCCTAGAGCGCAGGCTAAGTAGCTGTGGCGCACAGGCTTAGTTGCTCCGCGACATGTGGGATCTTCCCAGCCCAGGGCTCGAACCCGTGTCGCCTGCATTGGCAGGCAGATTCTTAATCACTGCGCCACCAGGGAAGCCTGCTAAACCTATTTCTGACCGCAGTCCCAGGCCAGGCTGCCAAAACCTGAGTTCAGCCCCTAATTGCTTTCAGCGATTTGAACAAAAGCATGGGTCAGCTCTTCTCTCAGCCATAATCAGTTGACTGAGATTTTCCGTGAGCCCAAAGGAAAGACTGAATTCTAAGTAGAGGTGAGCCAGTAAGAGTTTGTGTTTTGGAAAGAAGAGGGTGGGAGTTTGAGTCTAGACCCTCACTCTTCCTTACCTATTCTTGACACTGGACATACATTAAGAAAAATAAGTAAATATGAAAATATCTGGAAAATTATGACATTTAAACTATAGTGTGCAGGAAACCTTACTTGGAGCTAAACAAATAAAATAAAATCCAGACTTCAAGAAAGGTAAATAAGGAACTGATTACTTTACTCACAAGTTCCTTCTGTTTACAAGGGGATTAATACTGAAAATTTTAAAAACATCTTAACAGAGAGGTCGGTGCAATTCAAATAAAAAGCTCAGTGTGCTTCAACAGTTTACAGATATTTAGTTCAGGAACAGTCTTGCCAAGGAGCTATTTCTGTTTAAAGTGGGTTCTCTGGGAGTGGCTGCACCATCAGTGGATGAGGAAAACAAGTTCTTTGAAGGAATTTATGAAACACCTCTCTTGTTTTTATTACATTTGTGTTCTTACATTTCTTTCTATTTGCAGTACCCTCAAGTGCTTTAAAAGTTTGGGGACAGTAAATAAAATTGATGGCCGTTTTTTGTCATCTGTCTTCTGAGTCGGGATGTTTTTTGTGTGTTCAGAGGCTCATTCCTCAGCCCCCAGGGGACACAGTTAAGAGTGAAATGAGGTGATGCCAGGGCTTCTTGTGCACACTCTACAACCCCAGGCCCCATCTTTCCTCCTCGATAGTCGATGGACTCAGTCGTGCAATCCCTCCACTCACAGCCTGATGAAATCCATGCTGCTGTTCTGCAGTTATTTTCTTACTCTTTTTCTCTCTACTTTTTCTGTTTTCACCTTTGGATATCAGTTCTTCCTCTTTTTAGAGTTTAACCAAGAAAGAAGGGTTGGCCTTAGGTTCTTACAAAGTGGAGTGTGGACAAGCAGGGCCCTCCCTTGGCTCCCTTGCACGGGCTCCACATGGGTGACCACACCGTCATGGCTACCCCTTCCTGAGCAATTCCTGTCGGCTCCACTGGGCTTAGGTAACTCGCAGGTGCTCTCGTTTACTCTGCACAATGACTCTGTATCCGTTGCTGTAGCAAACCGCCCCAAAATGTAGCAGCTTCACACAACCACCATTTAGTATTGCTTGTGACTCTCGGAGCAGTTGTTCAGCTTTGGGCCTGGCTTGGCTGCCCTTGGCTGACCTCCCTCAGGTGTCTGCAGTGAGCTGGCAGGTCAGCTGGAGCCCAGCTATTGTCTGGGCCAGTGGGAGTGATGGAGCTCGGAAGCTTCCATCCTCCAGCAGGCTAGCCTGGGCTCCCGTGGCTTTGGCAAGGGTCCGAGAGAGTGGATAGAAGTTCTAAGGCCTCTTGAGATGAGGACTGGGACAGGCACAGCATCATTTTTGCAGCATTCGGTGGGTCAGAGTAAGTCATAAATTCTACCCAGGTTCAAGGTGGAGAAATAAAGTCTGCCTCGTGGGGGAAGCTGCAAAGTTGAGTTGCATGAGGTGTGGATGCAGGAGGGATGGAGAGCCTATTGGGAGATCTCATCATCCTCACGCTTCGTCCAGTGGGGAGAAAGTGGAGCCCACCATTGCGAGGTTTTGGGAAATCTGGGGTAGAGAATGAGAATCCAGTGTTTCTAAAGAATCGCCCCACTCCCTTGATGAAAATTCCGTTCTGACAGAGGAAGGAGGAAAGGATTCCATCTGACTCTTTCTTGTGAGAGAGAAAACTACGTACAGGGTTGTACTTACTGTTCTAGATTGATTCTCCCAGATGTTCAGCACAGGACAGTGCTGGGGAGGGCAGAACCCCCCCTCCCCCCAACTGTGTGCAGGAGCTGCGGTAGGCACCACCACCTGCGCCATCTCAGGGACACTCACATGACCGGTGGAGGTACAATGACCCTCTCCATTTTACAGAGGCAAAAACTTAGCAGGAAGATTGTGATTTGCTCCAAGTCACAAAGCTAGTAAGTGTCGGGTCTGGGACCAGACCCCCCATCTGTCTGATGGCAGTTACCATCCTGCCTCGTAAGTAAGGACAGAGCCTGATCCTGACATCAAGGAACTGTCAATCCTGTCAAGAAATAAATGTTGTCCTCCCCCGCCCCTACAAAAATAAAGAGATAACAATAAAAGATAGTGTTGGAGGTTGAGCTCACGAGTGTGGTTCATGTGCGAAGGCATCTTGTTGGCAGGCCTCTCACCTAGGCACTGAACAGAATCATTTGGGCTACAGGCTGTCCTCCAAGAGGGACCCTGAGGCCTGAACATCAGGGGTGTATTCCTTATTTCAGGGGTGAGCATGCAATCTAACAAACTAGGACACTTTGGGGACTTAAAGGGAATGTTATTAATAATTAGCCCCAGGAATACAGGCATAAACTGGTGCTGTCCCAGGCAAATGGGATGCACAGCCACCCTACTTATGGCCAAAATAGAAGGAAGCTTTGGAGACTATGCAGGCTCCCTGAAGTGGACACAGGAGCAAGACTCTGGCCTTGAAGCCAAGTGAATTGGGCCCTATTCAAACCCCCTCTCCCCTCTGTCTGACCCTGGGTCTCTGCTGGGTCTGATTCCTGATCTGTATAGCAACCCTAAAGATGCCCACAGTATTCATTATCTACTTTTGTGTAAAAAAGTTACCTAAAAACCTGGTAAAACAACAACAAACATTTATTACCCCTCATACCGTGTCAGGAATTCAGGGGTGGTTCTAGCGCATGGTCTCTCATGCAGTCAGGATGTTGTCAGTATGTTGGCTAGGGCCCCCATTGTCTGAAGACTTGAGGATCTGCTTCTGAGGGGGCTTCTCACACAGCCAGCAAGTTGGTGGTAGTGGTTGGCCATATGGGCTCCTCCAGCAGGTTGCTTGAGTGTCCTCACAACATGGTGGCTGGCTTCCCCCAGAGGGAACCAGCCAAGAGAGCAAGACCCAGGCCGAAGCTCACCTATTTATGATCTCTCACAAATCACCCAGCATCACTTCTGCCATGTTCTGTTCTTTAGAAGTGAGTCACTAAGTTGGGCCCATATTCAAGGGGAGGGGAATTAGCCTCCACCTTTGGAAGGGAGGAGTGTCAAATTACTTAAGGACATATTTGAAAACAACTGTACCTATTCAGGATGGATGTTACAGACTTAACAAGTTAGGTGCTATAGGTAAAGTGCCTGCAACAATACCTGGTACTCATTAAAAACAGGAGGAATCGCTTGGCCCTCCAAGGTCCAGCAGCAGCATTCCCAAATGTGGATGGGCAAGGACAGGGTCTGATGTGCAGTAAGCCTGAGCACCTTGGCCAGACATGAATGAACCCAAGTCACCTTTATAATTCAGGGCCTGAGAAAATCAGGTCGGCTCTGAGGCTTCTTCAGATATAGGTCATTCCTCCACAGAGTCTTGGGTGGCCAGAGGATTGCCTCAGTTTGGACTTCCACATGTGTGCTCCTAAAATCCTCTGATGAGCACCCTCACCCCCCCTTGGTGCATGGAGCCATCATGGCTGAGCCTCCTTCCCAACCCGGGGGAGCTGGGCCCCAGAACTATAGCCCAGAGGCCTATTCCATGGGCTGTCCTCTAGCCTACCCTTTGCTGGGCCCTTTCAAGGACTTTTATTTAATTCGTGTCTCACAACCCTATGAGATAGGTATTTATTTGTACCTGTTTTAATGCTTTTTGTGGCAAGAAATAGATAACTCAACCCAAATTGGCTTGAGTGAAAAAAGAATTGTTTTTCAAACTGAAAAAAACCTAGGCTTGGCCTTGGCCACAGATTATTGTTGGGCCACAGAGCAGTGTCACAGAGTCTCTCTCTATTGGTCAGTTTCTCTTTCTTGTTTTGGCCCTGTTCTCAGACAGCCTGTCCCCTCAGGGTGTCAAAGTGGCTGCCAAGCTATGGCAAACAAGGAACCTCATTTCACAAAAGTCCTAGCAGAAGTTTCATTGAGTCTCATTGGTTTAATTAGTTTACACCTAGGTCATGTGGCCCACCTCTTACAGGAGTGAGAGTGAGGTGGAATGCCACCCAGAGCCCCTGGGCTGAGGGTGGGGAGGAGATGGCTCCCCAGAGGGGATTTGTGTGGGTGTGGTGGGGGGGTCATCAGAAACCTGGATGATGCAGGTGGCAAGAAACAGATATCTGCTCCAGTCTCATTACCCCACTTACCAAAGCAGAAATTGGGCTCAGGCAAGTAACTTGGGCAAAAGTCTCCCAGCTGGCAGTTGACGGAGCCCAGTCCTCCAGTCCTGATTATGTTGATGGAGAAAGAGGCTCTCTCCACCCCAGTCCTGACGCCCCAGTGCCCTGTGCCCATCTTAAATGTCCACTTAGAACTCTAAGACATGACCAGTGCCTCTAAAAGTGACTGGGTTCAAACGCCTTTGGCTGGAGGTTGTGGCATGGGATGATGACCTGCTGATGGAGTGGACAGAATTTCTAGTTAGGGAAACCCCTTATCAGAAACCCTTGAGAGACCTCGGTCCCGTGGACAATGACACTGGGATCTTTTGTCGTCTCCAAGTTCATGTGACTTTTCCTTTCACCTTTTAGTGCTGCCTGGTCGTAAGATTTAAAGCCAGAACTCTTTTCCCATGTGTCATTTTTCAGCAGTTAAAGTTTCATCTGCTGAGGAGATGCAGAGCTGGTGCTCATGAGACAAGGCCTCCCTCTTCCAGGCCCCCTCATCTAGAAGGTTTGAGCTGAAGGGGCTGCCTGTTGCCTCCAAACATGGAGGAGGGCAGCGGATTGAGCCACAGACAGAGGAGGAGGAGGGCCTCACATTCAGAAGACGAGAAACAAGCTCTATCTCCAAACAAGCAGGAAGCTTGAGCTGCGAGGCGAGGTTGTTGGCCCTGGGGAGGGGTCCGGGGGTTGCTTCCACACACCCTCATGAGGTCACTGGAACGGGGCAGGAAATCTGAACCTCCCTCATGCCAAAGAAAACTCTCTTTGCTCTTTATAAAAAGCCTGTTGAGCTTTCCTCACGAGAGTTGGGACTCATGGATGGGCACACTGTCTGCTAGCAAGGGGTTTCCTGGCCATTTCTGAAGGCCTGGGGCCACTCCACTTGCGGTCACACTGCTGTTTCTGTCTGGACTAAGGACGAGCCTTGGATCCTGGAGCCGATGAGACAACATCTGACCTTTTTATTTCTGGTTGGGAAACCCCACACAGACCAGAGTCTGTTTCATGGCTTAAAACGCTGCCTGTGAAACACTTCCCCCCCTGGCAGGAACTCTGCATGGGGTCGCAGGCCTCTCTGCAGCCTGCTCAGCGCCAGCTTTGCCTGGGGCAGGGTGACCACCATCCAGACAGTCACAGGGACGTAGCCTGGGGCAGAGGAAATGCAGGGGTCTTGGGGCCAAGCCGACCTGGGTTTGAATCCCACTTTAGCTGCTTGATAGCTGGACACATTTTGACAAGTTGCCCAGCTTCTTGGAGACTCATTTTCCTCCCCTATAAAGTGGAGATTATGAGACCTACTTATAATGTCAGGATTGAATAAGATGGTACTTCCAGGGCCAGTTATGAAGAAGGCACTCTGTAAATGTTTGTCCATTCCCTCCTCCCCCTTTGGTTCCTCTTTAGCATTTCCTCACCATAGCATCACTAGGAAGTTCATTTTCTAGACCCATTTTGTAGAATGGGGGGTTGGAGGCAGCCTGGAGAAAGATGACATCTAGGTGTCACAGTGACAGCCGGTGGCTGTGAAGGGTTCCCATACAGCAGTGTCAGGGGCCCTGCAGACTTCACAGCATCCCCAGAGGGGGCCACTCAGGTGTCCACTGGCTCGGTAGACCAAGCCCCACTCTCACTTGTAAGACTGTCCTCCATTGTGGATCCTCCCCGGGCCCAGTGTTTCTAAGAATCTACGTCAGTGTTTTCCAAGTGTGTTCTCCTGACATCAGCATCCACATCATCTGGAACTTGATTAGAAAAGCACATTCACGGGCCCCTCCCCAGACCTACTGAATCTGAAACTCTGAGGGTGAATCCCAGTAGAGTGCATTTTAATATACCTCCAGGTGGCTCCAATGCACAGAAAAGTCTGAGAACTAGTCAGGTTACAGCAGAGCAAAGGAAAAACACGGTATCACCATGCACCCTGAGGCCCCTTTGCAGACTGACTTCTGTGAGGCAGTACGGGCTCTAGGTAGACTGCTGACGTGAGTTCTAGCTCTACCACGTGGCTGCTCTGTGACCTCAGACAAGTTACTTCACCCTCCTGGGCCTCCGAATCCTGATCTGCAAAATGGATAAAGTAATACTTATCTTGTAGGGTGGTTGAGAAGCATAAATCAGTTCATCCTCACAAAGTGCTTAAAGCAGTGTCTGCCACGTGGTCCAAGTCCAGTACACATTAGCTCTGTCTTAGTTTTCAGGCAGCCCAGCCAGGTTGAGGGTCGTATTCTGGAGGTGGTTTGAAGACTAAGGATTTGCCAGTAACTGTAGGGGACCAAGCAAAGAAAACACTTGAAAAGTCCCGCTCTGGAGCCTAATAGCATCAACAACCACTGTGGTGGCAGCTAACGTAGTAACTCATTCAATCCTTATAGAGAAATTGTGGGGTAGGGATTACTATCTGTGCTTTTATGGGGAGGTAACTTAAGGCACCACTTGGTAAGTGGTAGAACCACTTTGATTTGAACCTAAATCGGTTTGAAAAAAATCATGTGATCACAAGTTGAGAAGTTTCCAGGGTCTCAATTCCTACCCCTGGGAAACTGTAAAGAGGAAAGCAGCTTTCACTCGCCATTCAGGGGCCCCTGCCTGCATCCTGGCATGGACAGTGCGGGAGGCATCCTTCCCAAATGAACCAAGAGAAAATGCTGAGGAGCAATAATTAAATGAGTCCATGTTTAAGAGGCACTTAAGTGAATTAAAATCAAGATGTGAGTCATGTAAGTCTGCACAGCCATCTACGCTGGCATCCTTAACGTTTGGCTGCTGGGATTCTTTGTTTTAAAAGATCCTGAGTTGCTTGGAACTGCCAGTCCCAGGGAAGCAGCTCTGCCCTGGATTGTGCATTAGAGAGGGTGAGAGGTTTCCAAGACCTAGGAGACCATTCGCTCGAAGCCTGAAATGCTCCACTGATGCCAGGTTGTCATCCCCCTACCTGAGGGCCCCGAGCAAGGAGGGGAGCTGGATGTTTCTGCGATGGTCTGTTTCCACTGCCTCAGTCTTAGTTCCCTAGAATGAAATCCTGAGACGAGACATCATTTCAAAGTAATTTACTAGGATGTGTTCCCAGAAGAAACCATGAGGGGGACAGGGAAGGCAGCCAAGCAAAGGTATGATATCAAAGTCCATGGGGGTGGGAGGAAGAAGGTGAGTAACTTGGGCACAATCCACAATATAGGTCATACCTCAGAGGGTCCCAGTCAGGGACTAGGAAGCTTGGTTGAGCATCCCCCCAAGGGGGTTTGAATTCCCAACCCCTTCCATCTCTCCATGTTCACAGGCAAAGAGCGTTCCAGCAGCCCAAGGGCCCTCCTCCAACAAAAGACACCCAGATGCCAGTGAAGAGGCCAGTGGGGACCTGGACGGAGCCCTGCCAGCACTGTGTCCCCAGCCTCCCCTCCCCCTGCTGTGAGCGAGGTGGTGTGTGTCCATCTCATCAACTGAAGCTGAACTAAAAACCGGCAGGGGAAGCAAGACAAGTGAAACACTTGTCTTGAATAGAATAGAGAATGAGTGAAACTGTCCTGTTGGGGAGAGACACAGAAAATGCTGCTCCATCACTTAGTTCTGCAGGCTCAGAGCCTGGGAAGGAAGAAATAAACCAGTCTGTTCATCTCCCCCCATAACCAAGACCCCTTCAGACACAATCCTAAATTTAGTTCATTCCAACAAGTTCAGAACACACATACCAGGGCTTAGGCAGTCTTATAAACCTGCAGCCCATCCTTTTTTTAAAGAACCAGGAAAAATCATAAATTTTTCATAAACAACTCTAGCAAGTCTGAATATAAAACCTCACCATTAAAATAACCAAAAGCAACTCCTCTTTGTAAGTCATCTTAAACAACTAACCAATTAATTGAAAATGTTGAAACCAAATACAGAGAAAACCAAGTATCATCCTAGAAAACAAAACCTGTCTATTTTCTTCTTGACAATATGAAAAGGACACATAACTTTAGCATTTATTTATGTTAGTGGGTCCTTCTTAATTCAGTGCTGGTAATTGTTGTAGTTGTGTATTGACCCTGGAGGTTCTTGGCGTCAGGCTTTTTTTTTGATGTGTGCACAGTCTGAATACCTAAGATACAGCCCGTGCTCCCGACTCTGCCCTTTTCTCATGGACATTCCCTAAAGTTCGAACCCTCAGTTGGTACGTGTTTCTTTGTTAGATCAGCCGCCAAGGCAATTATTCTGTGTCTGGTATCTAAAAGAAAAGCTTGCTTAGGACAGGGATATGCCTTTGTCCCTCCATGCCTGACACATGAGGTTAGTCTAATAGTATCTGTTGAATAAATTAGTAACAGTACAGGTTCTGCACCCACTACAGGGACCTGTTCTCAGGCTTTTAGTACACTAGACAACAGTTCTGGGTTTTCTATATATATTATCATGTCATCTGCACATAAAGACAGTTTTACCTCTTCCCTACCAATTTGAATCCCTTTTATTTCTTTTTCTTGTCTGATTGCTGTGGCTAAGACTTCCAATACTATGTTGAACAGAAGTGGTGAGAGTGGGCATCTTTGTCTTGTTCCAGATTTTAGTGGGAAGGCTTTCAGCTTTTTTTTTTTTTTTTGGCGGTACGCAGACCTCTCACTGTTGTGGCCTCTCCTGTTGTGGAGCACAGGCTCAGCAGCCATGGCTCACAGGCCCAGCTGCTCCGCGGCATGTGGGATCTTCCCAGACTGGAGCACAAACCTGTGTCCCCTGCATCGGCAGGCGGACTCTCAACCACTGTGCCACCAGGGAAGCCCGGCTTTCAGCTTTTCACTGTTGAGTATTATATTGGCTGTGAGTTTGTCATAAATAGCTTTTATTATGTTGAGATGTGTTCCCTCTATACCCACTTTCTTCAGGGTTTTTATCATGAATGGATGTTGAATTTTATCAAATGCTTTTTCTGCATCTGTTGAGATGATCATGTGGGTTTTGTCTTTTCTTTTGTTGATATGGTGTATCACATTGATTGATTTGCGTATGTTGAACCATCCTTGTGACCCTGGGATGAATCCAACTTGGTTGTGGTTATGATGTTTTTTATGTGTTGTTGGATTTGGTTTGCTAATATTTTGTTGAGAATTTTTGCATCTATATTCATCAAAGATATTGTCCTGTAATTTTCTTTTTTTGGTAGTGTCTTTGTCTGGTTTTGGTATCAGGGTTGATGGTGGCTTCATAGAATGTAGATAACAGTTCTGAACAAGAGGACTCTCAGCTGGCTCTTGCTGTTTTATGAAGGGTATTTTTGACTATTGTCATAATAGCTTTTGACCCATGTGTTCACATAATGAACTAAATTTTCCCACTGAAGTCAGCACTGATGGGACTGTCTGGAAATCACTCTGTCAGGTCTTGAATTCCATAAATTAAAGAACTTGTAGGGAATTCTCTGGTGGTCAAGTGGTTAGGACTCCATGTTTTCACTGCCAAGGGTGCAGATTCAATTCCCTGATCGGGCAGCTAAGATCCCACAAGCCATGTGGTACAGCCAAAAAAATAAATAAATAAAAATTTAAGTACTGGTAGAGGTTTTTAGTTAATTAAAAGGAAAGGTAAAGCAGTGGTAATAATAATGAGTAACAATAATGAAAGTATGTAATAATAATGAAATAGGACTAATGGCAATGAGGTTGGGGGGAGTGAAGATTCTCTTGTCAGGAGAGACCAATTTTAGCCCTGTGAGTGCGCCTCACCCAAACACTTATCACAGGAGTCTTCCCTCAAACAGCTTGGTCCTTCTCCCTCCTCGCAGGCTGGGAGCATCCCCTGGAGACATCAAGGACTGTATTATAAAGGCATGTTATCCAATGCAGGACATCGAGGCCACTTAAAAAATAATTATTAAACGAGGGCGTGAACAAAGGAATGTAAGACGTAACAGAAAACATATGTGTCTCATGCATAAGAATTATTCTACAGAAGCTGTTTCCCATTTGAGACAAAATAAGGAACACTTGTTGAGTGGATGGATGGGCTTCCTCCAGGGCCTCAGGGGATGGGCACCCGTGTGGGAGCTGGTCTTGGTCTCTGTAGACATCATCTCTCTGGGTCACTGCCCTGGGGGCATGGTGGGCAGGGCTCCAGTCTGAGGACCTGTAGGCAGGAAGGGCCATAATAAAAGATATTCTGTACTCACCATGGTTTGAACCCCAGGGAAAGCACTTTTTTCCCTTCTATCTTGGTCTCCATCTCTTTTTTTGTGGTACACGGGCCTCTCACCGTTGTGGCCTCTCCCGTTGCAGAGCACAGGCTCTGGATGCGCAGGCTCAGCGGCCATGGCCCACGGGCCCAGCCGCTCCGCGGCATGTGGAATCCTCCCAGACCGGGGCACGAACCCGTGTCCCCTGCATCGGCAGGCAGACTCTCAACCACTGCGCCACCAGGGAAGCCCTGGGTCTCCATCTTTTAACCTCCAAAATGGCTAGCCCTCGGGGCCAGGGTTTCAAAGGCTGGTATAGAAAGTTTGCCTCAGATTCAAAATCCAGATTTCCTGACCCTGCTTCTGCTCTAAAGCATCCCACTCTTGAGGGTGGGCTCAGCAATCTGCATCTTTTTTTTTCTTTTAATTAATTTATTTATTTTTGGCTGCATTGGGTCTTCGTTGCTGCACACAGGCTTTCTTTAGTTGCAGTGAATGAGGGCTACTCTTCATTGCGGTGTGCAGGGTTCTTATTGCAGTGGCTTCTCTTGTTGCAGAGCACGGGCTCTAGGCTCGCGGGCGCAGTAGTTGTGACTTGCAGGCTCTAGAGCACAGGCTCAGTAGTTGTGGCACACAGGCTTAGTTGCTCCACGGCATGTGGGATCTTCCCGGACCAGGGCTCGAACCCACGTCCCCTGCATTGGCAGGCGGATTCTTAACCACTGTGCCACCAGGGAAGCCCCAGCAATCTGCATCTTTAACAAGGATTTTAACGTAACCTAACTTTTGAGTGTTCTTAGCTTGGGTGTGTGTTGGAAGCACCCGGGGAGCTTTCAGCAAATGCTGGCCCATGCTGTGTGCTTTGATTCAGTGGGGCTTCCACAGGGGGCTTTTTTACAAAGCTTTCCACAAAATCATCACAGTCTGTCTAGCACCATTTTACAAATTGCAGAGAAGTGCCCCCTCTGGTGGGCCACAGCCTCTTGCCAGGGTACAGGCCTTGGGGAGAGCAGCATGGGGTGGGTTTCAGCCCCTTTCCCACCTCAGGCAGGTCTCTTGTGCCGTGAACAGCGTGCACAGCTGTGCATGGTATCTCTGGCTCCCAGGTGGTTCCCAGTTAGGAAGCAGTGACAAGTGTGGCTGTTAATAACCTTTGAAGGCTTTTGGGCAGAAGTGCACAGAGTAGTGTGTTCAGATTCACCTGGGGCAGCTTGTAGACCAGATTGGGGACAGCTGAGAACAGAGCATCCACAGAGAAGCTGTTTTACACTGGCCTAGGTGGGAGGAGATGGGAGCTGATCTGTTGTGGCAGCAAGGAAAGAGAAAGGATAGTCATGAACTGTGTAGAGAAGTAGTAAAGTGGATGTGCCAACCTGGGGGGAGAGATTAGTAAGCAGATGCCCCCTGAAACAGGACTGTGAGCCCACAGAGCACTCCAGGGTGCTGCGCTGGGGAAGGGTCCTCTCTCAGACCCTGTCTCTTCATCTGTGGCCAAGGGAAGTTCAATATCCCTGGAACAACTCTCAACCAAGGAGAGGCAGGTGTTGGCGGAGAGGTGACCCCGCTTTCTCATCCCCACTCTTTCAGGGAGCACCTAAGGTCACCTCCCAAACTACTCGAATCCCAGTCCTTGTCCCCGAGTCTGCTTTGGTGGGGATCCAGACCATGGGGCATGTTAATGGCTGGATCTCCAGCTCCAGAAAAGTGTATCCTCACTCAGACAGGAGCCCTCAAATGCATCGGCTGTGTATATCTTTTTCTGGAGGGCAGAGAGTACAGGAAGTTGGTCTCCATGGGTCAACATCATATGTTTCCTGAGTGGGTGGGTCAGTGATGTGGAGCAGGGCTTCTCAAATGGTCATGTGCACAGAGGTTACCTGGAGATCTGCTTAAAATACAGATTCTAACTCAGCAGGTCTGTGTGGGACCTGAGAATCTGCGTTTCTAACAAGCTCCCACGTGATGCTGATGCTGCTGGTCCAAGGGCCACACTGAATAGCAAGGCCCTTAGCAGCAAGGTCCTTCACAAATGAGTTCTAAGGCTGCGGAGGTATAAGTGGGCTGGTAGGTGGGGTGGAACTCTTCACTCTAAGTACGTTTCTAATATCAAGATTCCTGGACAGGCTTTTAATAAGTACTCCTCATACACTTGACTCCTACAAAACCTTTTCATCCAAACACCACTCATAAATTGTTTTTATGCCATGATATTAAACTCTTTCTGATCATTTCAGGAGAGGTTGCCACCTTGTAGAGTTTTCATCCAGCCTGTAGGGCAAAGGAAAAAATGATAGAAAATCAAAATAATTTGATTCATGAGATGGAATTCAACTTTGAATTCTAGTATGTTGATCAAGAATTTGCAGGCTCTGGGAAATACTTTTGTTTTAAATCTAAGAATAGAAACCACTGTTTAAAAATCTAAGAATAGGGATATCCCTGGTGGTGCAGTGGTTAAGAATCCACCTGCCAATGCAGGGTACATGGGTTCAATCCCTGGTCTGGGAAGATCCCACAAGCTGCGGCGCAACTAAGCCCACGTGCCACAACTACTGAAGCCCGCGCGCCTAGAGCCCATGCTCTGCAACAAGAGAAGCCACCTCAGTGAGAAGCCCATGCACCACAACGAGGAGTGGCCCTCCACTGGCCGCAACTAGAGAAAGCCTGTGCGCTGCAATGAAGACCCAGTGCAGCCAAAAATAAATTAATTAATTAATAGTAAAAAAAAAAAAAACTCTAAGAATAAGTCATTTGCCTCTGTGTAACAGTAGGAAAAACTACCTGGATGAAAATCAAATACTTTGATTACTTCTTAAACCTTAGAAGACACAACTTACTGGTCTTTTCACTTTGGGCTTTTCAGTTAGAGCTGGTGGATTGATTGATTGACTGATTTTAAGATCTTTATTGGAGTATAATTGCTTTACAATGGTGTGTTAGTTTCTGCTGTATAACAAAGTGAATCAGTTATACATAAACATACATCCCCATATCTCCTCCCTCTTGCGTCTCCCTCCCACCCTCCCTATCCCACCCCTCTAGGTGGTCACAAAGCACCGAGCTGATCTCCCTGTGCTATCCGGCTGCTTCCCACTAGCTATCTGTTTTACATTTGGTAGTGTATATAAGTCCATGCCACTCTCCCACTTTGCCCCAGCTTACCCTT
Organism: Phocoena phocoena; assembly: GCF_963924675.1. Classification (NCBI taxonomy): domain Eukaryota; kingdom Metazoa; phylum Chordata; class Mammalia; order Artiodactyla; family Phocoenidae; genus Phocoena; species Phocoena phocoena. The sequence continues at coordinate 48,645,020 of NC_089228.1, read as the reverse complement.
CCCCCTCCCCATGTCCTCAAGTCCATTCTCTACATCGACTTCGTTATTCCTGTCCTGCCCCTAGGTTCTTCAGAACCTTTTTTTTTTTTTTTAGATTCCATATATATGTGTTAGCATACGGTATTTGTTTTTCTCTTTCTGACTTACCTCACTCTGTATGACAGTTTCTAGGTCCATCCACCTCACTACAGATAACTTAGTTTCGTTCCTTTTTTTGACTGAGTAATATTCCATTATATATTTATGTTCCACATCTTCTTTATCCATTCATCTGTTGATGGACACTTAGGTTGCTTCCATGTCCTGGCTACTGTAAATAGAGCTGCAATGAACATTGTGGTACATGACTCTTTTTGAATTATGTTTTTCCCAGGGTATATGCCCAGGAGTGGGATTGCCGGGTCATATGGTAGTTCTATTTTTAGTTTTTTAAGGAACCTCCATACTGTTCTCCATAGTGGCTGTATCAGTTTACATTCCCACCAACAGTGCAAGAGGGTTCCGTTTTCTCCACACCCTCTCCAGCATTTATTGTTTGTAGATTTTTTGATGATGGCCATTCTGACTGGTATGAGGTGATAGTTCATTGTGGTTTTGATTTGCATTTCTCTAATGATTAGTGATGTTGAGCATCCTTTCATGTGTTTTTTGGCAATCTGTATATCTTCTCTGGAGAAATGTCTATTTAGATGTCTGCCCATTTTTGGATTGGGTTTTTTTTTTTGATATTGAGCTGCATGAGCTGCCTGCATATTTTGGAAAGTAATCCTTTGTCAGTTGCTTCATTTGCAAATATTTCCCCCCAATCTGAGGGTTGTCTTTTCGTCTTGTTTATGGTTTCCTTTGCTGTGAAAAACGTTTTAAGTTTCATTAGGTCCCATTTGTTTATTTTTGTTTTTATTTCCATTTCTCTAGGAGGTTGGTCAAAAAGGTTCTTGCTGTGTTGTATGTCATAGGGTGTTCTGCCTATGAACTCTGTTCCTCTGAGAGTTTTATAGTGTCTGACCTTACATTTAGGTCTCTAATCCATTTTGAGTTTACTTTTGTGTATGGTGTTAGGGAGTGTTCTAATTTCACTCTTTTACATGTAGCTGTCCAGTTTTCCCAGCACCACTTATTGAAGAGGCTGTCTTTTCTCCATTGTATATTCTTGCCTCCTTTATCAAAGATAAGGTGACCATATGTGTGTGGGTTTATCTCTGGGCTTTCTATCCTGTTCCATTGATCTATATTTCTGTTTTTGTGCCAGTACCATACTGTCTTGATTACTGTAGCTTTGTAATATAGTCTGAAGTCAGGAAGCCTGATTCCTCCGGCTCCATTTTTCTTTCTCAAGATTGCTTTGGCTATTCGGGGTCTTTTGTGTTTCCATACAAATTGTGAAAATTTTTTTTCTAGTTTTGAGAAAAATGCCATTGTTAGTTTGATAGCGATTGTACTGAATCTGTAGATTGCTTTGGGTAGTATAGTCATTTTCACAATGTTGATTCTTCCAATCCAAGAACATGGTATATTTATCCATTTGTTTGTGTCATCTTTAATTTCTTTCATCAGTGTCTTACAGTTTTCTGCATACAGGTCTTTTGTCTCCTTAGGTAGGTTTATTCCTAGATATTTTATTCTTGTTGTTGCAGTGGTAAATGGGAGTGTTTTCATAATTTCACTTTCAGATTTTTCATCATTAGTGTATAGGAATGCAAGAGATTTCTGTGCCTTAATTTTGTATCCTGCTACTCTACCAAATTCATTGATTAGCTCTAGTAGTTTTCTGGTGGCATCTTTAGGATTCTCTATGTCTAGTATTGTGTCATCTGCAAACAGTGACAGTTTTACTTCTTCTTTTCCAATTTGGATTCTTTTTATTTCTTTTTCTTTTCTGATTGCTGTGGCTAAACCTTCCAAAACTATGTTGAATAATAGTGGTGAGAGTGGGCAACCTTGTCTTGTTCCTGATCTTAGTGGAAATGGTTTCAGATTTTCACTATTGAGAACGATGTTGGCTGTGGGTTTGTCACATATGGCCTTTATTATGTTGAGATAAGTTACCTCTATGCCTACTCTCTGGAGCGTTTTTATCATAAATGGGTGTTGAATTTTGTCAAAGCTTTTTCTGCCTCTACTGAGATGATCATATGGTTTTTCTCCTTCAATTTGTTAATATAGTTTATCACATTGATTGATTTGCATATATTGGGGAATCCTTGCATTCCTGGGATAAATCCCACTAGATCATGGTGTATGACCCTTTAAATGTGCTTTTGGATTATGTTTGCTAGTATTTTGTTGAGGACTTTTGCATCAATGATCATCAGTGATATTGGCCTGTAGTTTTTTTGTGTGACATCTTTGTGTGGTTTTGGTATCAGGGTGATGGTGGCCTTGTAGAATGAGTTTGGGAGTGTTCCTTCCTCCACTATATTTTGGAAGAGTTTGAGAAGGATAGGTGTTAGCTCTTCTCTAAATGTTTGATAGAATTCGCCTGTGAAGCCATCTGGTCCTGGGCTTTTGCTTGTTGGAAGATTTTTAATCACAGTCTCAATTTCAGTGCTTGTGATTGGTCTGTTCATATTTTCTGTTTCTTTCTGGTTCAGTCTCAGAAGGTTGTGCTTTTCTAAGAATTTGTCCGTTTCTTCCAGGTTGTCTATTTTATTGGCATAGAGTTGCTTGTAGTAATCTCTCATGATCCTTTATATTTCTGCAGTGTCAGTTTTTGCTTTTCCTTTTTCATTTCTAATTCTGTTGATTTGAGTCTTCTCCCTTTTCTTCTTGATGAGTCTGGCTGATGGTTTATCAATTTTGTTTATCTTCTCAAAGAACCAGCTTTTAGTTTTATTGATCTTAGCTATTGTTTCCTTCATTTCTTTTTCATTTATTTCTGATCTCATCTTTATGATTTCTTTCCTTCTGCTAACTTTGGGGATTTTGTTCTTCTTTCTCTGATTGCTTTAGGTGTAAGGTTAGGTTGTTTATTTGAGATGTTCCTTGTTTCTTGAGGTAGGATTGTATTGCTGTAAACTTCCCTCTTAGAACTGCTTTTGCTGCATCCCCTAGGTTTTGGTTCGTCATGTTTTCCTTGTCATTTCTTTCTAGGTAGTTTTTGATTTTCTCAGTAACCTCTTGGTTGTTTAGTAGTGTATTGTTTAACCTCCATGTGTTTGTATTTTTTACAGAGTTTTTCCTGTGTTTATATCTAGTCTCATAGCGTTGTAGTCAGAAAAGACACTTGATACGATTTCCATTTTCTTAAATTTACCAAGGCTTGATTTGTGACCCAAGATATGATCTATCCAGAGAATGTTCCATGAGCACTTGAGAAGAAAGTGTATTCTGTTGTTTTTGGATGGAATGTCCTATAAATATCAATTAAATTCATCTTGTTTAATGTATCACTTAAAGCTTTTGTTTCCTTATTTATTTTCATTTTGGATTACCTGCCCAGTTGTGAAAGTGGGGTGTTAAAAGTCCCTACTTTTATTGTGTTACTGTTGATTTCCCCTTTTATGGCTGTTAGCATTTGCCTTAAGTATTGAGGTGCTCCTATGTTGGGTGCATAAATATTTACAATTGTCATATCTTCTTCTTGGATTGGTCCCTTGATCATTGTGTAGTGTCCTTCTTTGTCTCTTGTAATAGTCTTTATTTTAAAGTCCATTTTGTCTGATATGAGAATTGCTACTCCAGCTTTCTTTTGATTTCCATTTGCATGGAACAACTTTTTCCATCGCCTCACTTTCATTCTGTATGTGTCCCTAGGTCTGAACTGGGTCTCCTGTAGACAGCATATATACAGGTCTTGTTTTTGTATCCATTCAGCCAGTCTGTGTCTTGGTTGGAGCATTTAATCCATTTAAATTTGAGGTAGTTATCGATATGTATGTTCCTGTTACCATTTTCTTAATTGTTTTGGGTTTGTTATTGTAGGTCTTTTCCTTCTCTTGTGTTTCCTGCCTAGAGAAGTTCCTTTAGGAATTGTAAAGCTGGTTTGTTGGTGCTGAATTCTCTTAACTTCTGCTTGTCTGTAAAGGTTTTAATTTCTCCATCAAATCTGAATGAGATCCTTGATGGGTAGAGTAATCTTGGTTGTAGGTTTTTCTCTTTCATCACTTTAAATATGTCCTGCCACTCCCTTCTGGCTTGCAGAATTTCTGCTGAAGGATCAGCTGTTAAACTTATGGGGATTCCCTTGTGTGTTGTTTTTTGCTTTTCCGTTGCTGCTTTTAATATTTTTTCTTTGTATTTAATTTTTGATAGTTTGATTAATATGTGTCTTGGCGTGTTTCTCCTTGAATTTATCCTGTATGGGACGCTCTGTCCTTCCTGGTCTTGATTAACTATTTCCTTTCCCATATTAGGAAATTTTCAACTATAATTTCTTCAAATATTTTCTCAGTCCCTTTCTTTTTCTCTTCTTCTTCTGGTATCCCTATAATTTGAATGTTGGTGCGTTTAATGTTGTCCCAGAGGTCTCTGAGACTGTCCTCAGTTCTTTTCATTCTTTTTTCTTTATTCTGCTCTGCAGTAGTTATTTCCACTATTTTATCTTCCAGGTCACTTATGCGTTCTTCTGCCTCAGTTATTCTGCTACTGATTCCTTCTGGAGAATTTGTAATTTCATTTATTGTGTTTTTCATCATTGTTTGTTTGCTCTTTAGTTCTTCTGGGTTCTTGTTAAACGTTTCTTGTATTTTCTCCATTCTCTTTCCAAGATTTTGGGTCATCTTTACTATCGTTATTCTGAATTCTTTTTCAGGTAGACTGCCTATTTCCCCTTCATTTGTGTGGTCTGGTGGGTTTTTCCCTTGCTCCTTCATCTACTGTGTATTTCTCTGTCTTCTCATTTTGCTTAACTTACTGTGTTTGGGGTCTCCTTTCTGCAGGCTGCAGGTTCGTAATTCCCACTGTTTTTGGTGTCTGCCCCCAGTAGGTAAGGTTGGTTCAGTGGGTTGTGTAGGCTTCCTGGTGGAGGGGACTGGTGCCTGTGTTCTGATGGATGAGGCTGGATCTTGTCTTTCTGGTGGGCAGGATCACGCCCAGTGGTGTGTTTTGGGGTGTCTGTGAACTTATTATAATTTTAGGCCGCCTCTCTGCCAATGGGTGGGGTTGTGTTCCTGTCTTGCTAGTTGTTTGGCATAGGGTGTCCAGCACTGTAGCTTGCTGGTTGTTGAATGGAGCTGGGTCTTAGCGTTGAGATGGAGATCTCCTAGGGAGCTTTCACCGTTTGATATTATATGGGGTCAGGTGGTCTCTGGTGGACCTATGTCCTGAGCTCGGCTCTCCCACCTCAGAGGCACGGGCCTGACACCCGGCTGGAGCACCAAGGCTCTGTAAGCCACCCAGCTGGTCTTGCTAAAGCCTGGCCTCCTGCAGCAGCCTGACCAATGGAATATTCAAATTGGAAATGTTGCCTTAGCACTGGATGTTGGAGGAGATCTCCATCGCTCCTTACCAGAAGCAAAAAAGGATGGACAGCTCCAGCCTGAGAGGCTTGTCTGCTCACCCGCTGGGGTGAATGGGGGCTGGGATGGTGGGTTTATTTTTATTTGTTTGTTTGTTTAGATTCTTTAGTTTCCCTGCCGTCCCAAAGGGGGCAGTCATCAGCATTTATGGAAGTGTTTTGATCTGTCTTCACGTTGGGACAATACATGATTAGGGGTTGACGTAATGCACAGGAGGAGCATGTTACAGGAATAAGCTTATTCAAGTCATTTCTGGTTTGTGTTGGTTTTTTTAAATGCAGTATGATTTTTACTCATTTTAAAGCATCCGTAGCGCCAAGAGGACTGTTTGGGAGGAGCCTCCCTTGTCTCCACTTTGATAAGAAAATTGCTCCTCCTGGGACAGCTGACTTCCCACTGCCTGTGATGGGTACAGGGTTGTTCAAAGTGCACGCTCCAAATTCAGCACTCCTTAGCTTCGGAGGGGATTTTGGCTTTAACAGTTAGGTGGTTCATCTGTCTCAAGCATTTGTTTTGACTCTAGCTCTTGCTTGCTTTACTTTTTTAAGCTTGGAAAGAAGAAACCCAGAATAGTCTGGGCCTTTACTTCCAAATGGGGGTTTAGACAAAAGTTGAAAAAGGCACTTGCTTTGTAGCACTTGCCTTGGAACCCCCACGTGTGCTGGTAATCACCTCTGTTCCCTCAGACTGCTGGTTGCCAGCCCCTATCCGGCAGGGCCTGTAAACCAGTGCCCCAGCCTTGCCAGGCTATCAGCCACGATTGGCATCTGTCCTGGCATCCCATGTGCTCCAGGTTCCTTAAAGGCCACACGCTCCATTCATTGGGTTTATGCTGCCCACCTGCTCAGGCTCAGTTTCTGTGGGTTCTTCGGGGGGTGAGGAAGAGGGGACCTTGTCTGTGCCTTGTTTGGGGTTCCCCGCCTCAGGCCCCCTCTGGTCCATTCTTACATTGGCAGCTGGGAAATCCTGGGCAAGTGCTATAACTTCTCTGTGTTCCAGTTTCCTCCTTGTAAAATGGGCATAAAAAGAGGAGCTACCTGGCATGTAACAAGCTATTACTGAGTAGGGGCCATCTGTGGACCCAGTCTTTACAACCATCCACCCTGGCAGGCCAGCCCCAGTCCTATAAGGCAGGTGTTATGGCTTCATTTTTCAGGTGAGAAAATGGAGGCTTGTAGAAAGGCCAGCCTGTTTGTCTGATGACCCATAGCTGTCACATATCCGAGCAAATCAACTGGGACACCGATACCAAAGCTTGTGCACTTTCTATGCTGCAAACCGTGTGCTTTTCTGCATGCTGAGGAATTCCATGGGCCCTGTCCCAAAGGATTCCCGTCTAGGAATAGCACTGTTTTTTCTGGTGAGGCTCAGGCTGACTCATCCTTGAGTGGGGCCAATAAAGTATTTCCGGAGAATAAACTCTTTCTATTAGCTTACTGGGCCAGGTTATTGAGAACCCCTGCTCACCTTTGACTCCTCAGTTAATTAGAGAATTGGGATCAAGTGCTTCCAAAATTTCCCTGAATTCTTTATTAACTGAGTTAACACAGAGCTTATCAGCTCACGGGTCACACCTCACGTGGCTGGAAGAAAGGAAGGGGGTCTTAGATGAATACCAAACTTCAGTCAGACATAGAACGTGAAGGGTCGTCTCAGTTTGACAAACACAGGAGGAAGTAGCAAACGGGAAGATAAATTTCACACTCTCCCTGGAGCCCAGCATTAAGCCCTGACCAGATTTGCGGATTTGCTGCTCCCACAGGACACTGCGTTGGTGGTCAGAGCAAGTGTGGCTCCAGAATAAAGTCGAATGCTGTGTGAATGGGAAGAAGGAGCCTGAAGGCCAAGGAGGCTCACTAACTTCATGATCTGATTTCTTCCTGCCAGCCACACTGCATATTACAAGCAGGGCTGGAGCTTGGCTCCGCTGGCCAAACTCCCAGGGCCAGGACAGCCGAGGTATGTCTGGAAAAGAGAGGACCTTTGCCAAGGCAAGCATCTCCCGTGCCAGGCAGACCAGCAAATAAGCTGCCTCTTGAAGTCCCTTCATCTGAATCCCCGAACAGCCAAGGCTTGTTGAAGTTCTAAGTGCAAACTAGGGAGCTACTGAGTGCCCGGTACTGAGAATATAGAGACGAACATGCAGAAACCAAGTAGGCTTTCATCTTGTGTTCTAAAAAAAAATGTTAATTGATGTTTTTCTGATCCTGAGTGTAATGTGTCTTAGTAAAACAAAAAATTTAGAAAATTTAAACTGAATTACTCAATCTCTGGGGAGAAACCTTGATAGCATTTTATGGAATTGGATGTGTCTGCTAGCCAAGGAAAAGTGGGACTGGGAAAATGGCCAGTTTTGTGAATCTTCTTAAAATAGGGTCCAGAATTTCATATTAAAAGTTTTTCTTTAAGTTTTGTTTGGGACTTTACTTGAAAAATGAAACTAAAGATTATGAAAATAAGTTTATGTTATTCTACACGTAACAGCTCTTGTAATAATAATGGTCAAGGATACTTAGACCCAAGGCAAAAGTTTATTTGCTTTATTAGCATCTTTAAAATAGCAGTGCATTAATTTCTGAAATGAAAGAAGTAACTGGGTCCTGGGTAGGCAGCTTTTGGATATGAATATTCCTATTATAAGGTAACATTCTTTGCTTCATAGTTTGCCTTTTTTTTTTTTTAGGGCAATCACAGAAAGGTCGTTTTTATGATGGTACATTTTTCCCAAACACTTCTCAAGAGAAGATAAGGCTTGAGAAGCCTTATCTTCTCAAGCATCTTAAAGTGTTATCATCCAAGGATAATTTTGACTTCTTCAACAGTTGTTAACTCATCTAACTCTGCCAGATCCATACTTAATCAGAGGCTTTGAGTGGTTTGAGCAGTTTCTGAGCATCACTTTCATTGATTTCATGAAAGCCTGCACCTTTGCAACAGGTTTTAGTAGATTTGCACTGCATATGAGTTGGATAATAGGATTCTACACTGTCTGGCAATCAGGGCCAAAGGGTAGACAGTCTATTCACTGGTCCACATTCCCCATCAGCTGAGAGCTGGTAATCATAAGTCTTGCAACAGTGCTGAAGGTAAGTTCTCCAAGCTAAAGTCAATGTAAGCAATGATTGAGGCACAGAAGGAATCAGAGCCACGGAGAAGCCTTGTCCCTAGAATCTCTCCCATGTACCTCCTGGTGGGGTACCACGTGCCTGGCGGAGGTAAAAAGCACCCTTCCCCCACTAGATCACTATTTCTGATGCTGTCTAAAGCCAGGGCACAGCTAGTTTAGCTACATCACCCCAACATTCATCTTTTAAAGGTTCCCTGAGACTTCTTTGACTACGGGATGCCTGCCTGACTATGGAGTGGGGGTGGAGGTGGGCGGGGGTGGTACCTAGCTCCATAGTGACCCTGTTTTTTAAGGTTATGCCCCAGGCAGGATCTAAAACCAGAGCAAAGGGGGTGCTGATACTGCTTTGAGATTAAGTGCTCCCTGATGGGGGCAGCTATGCTGACTTTATAACCAGTAGTTAGAAAGTTTTTCCTTGGGTTAGTATGGATTTGAACAACATTCGTTAGCATGTGAGGGTTCCCCTCCCATTGCCTCTCCCCACCTGGGAACAAGTGCCCAGTACTTTCCAGAAGCTCTCAGTGCCAGCAGCCTCATCTATAAAGAGTATTGTCTGAAGTCAGGTTCACCGGAGAAGAACCTGAGATGGGGATTCCTGTGCAAATGGTTTACTGCAGAAATGCTCTTGGAAGAAAAGGAGTGAAGGGAACAGAATGGGGCAGAAGACAGAGGCAGACAGGGATGTGCTCTCAGCCTAATCCCACGGGGGCTCTGGAACATGAGTTGCCCAGCACAGCTGGTCTCATCTTGAGGCAAAGGGGCAGCCTTTTGCACCCATGTCAATCATAGGCTGCAGAGGAAGGGTGTTATAACCTCCCAGGCAAAGCAGCTCCCATTCAGCCAGGGACTGGAAGTCATCTAGTAAAGGGGTTCTGGGTGCAGATCTTGTGCCGTCCACACCAGCAGTCACAGTGTTTGCTGAGGCCCATGCTCTGGGGGCCTCCTTGCCTCATAGCTGCAGTGAAGGGTGGAAAACGGAATTAAAGCCTTTCAGTCAAGGGGACTTACATAGCCATGGGAGGGCTGTTCTGGTGCTGACAGGCGCAGAAGGGTGATCCATGACATTCTTCCCTGTTGCAGCGTCCGGGAGCGCGTGAGTCATGACCATACACTGAGCGCTTTCATTCCTACAGATGTCTTTGGTTTTCACTCTTTTTGCTTGTCCCCCACCCCAAGATCCAACCGGAATTCTGTCATTTCTATTAGACTGAGTAGGGTGGAAGAGAGATGTGGAATAATGCAATAAATGCTGGTTTAAATGTTATTTCCTCGCACTTTGGAATTAACAAAAATAAGGTAGTTCAGCAGTTCTCAGACAATCAAAAGCAGTCTTAGATCAAAGCTGAGTAAACGGAGGTCCCCTCAATTTCCAGAGTAAATTTTTAAAGCCTAGTGAGTCCTTCACATCCATGTAAAACCTGAAGTCTTTGGGGTGATAAATCTTTGAGAACGGATAGACCTTTGACTTAAATTGAAAACCTCTGTCCTGGTTTGAAAGGGATTTCCAGTGAGATACTGAGCTTTGGAACTGGGTTGAGTAATATAATTTATGTATATCCTGGGATGCTCTTGAGAGTAATTACACCAGGACAACAGACATAAACCAAGACTGCCCCAGGGAGTTAAGGTCACCTAGGCTTGAGCTCGCTGCCTCTAATGCCCACAGGCCAGTTAGCTAGGATTTAGAGTACCTTGTACTTGGGCCAATTGTGGATATTGCTTCTTGGGTGAGGAATTATAAGGAAGAGGATGGTGACAAGAGGCCACCAACAGTGAATCATTAGGACCAATCTTTGGGCCATGCAGTTCGTGAGACAGCGTTTGAGAAATCATTCACTGGTTTTCCTTATTGAGATTGCCGCTGCATGTTCTCGAGATTCCAAGAGCAGCCCCTCACACTGCCCTGTAAATGTCTGTTTCTCTGCTGGAAGATGTCCCCCTTCTAAGCTGTGAGCTCTTCAAGGACAGGGACTAATGTCATTCAGATCTGGGTCCTCAGTGCTGATCGTGGGAGGTGATGTGATGACTCAGCCACTCAATGGATGCTCAGGGTCCGTTCCAAGTCCTGTGCCATGCCCATATTAGATATGCAAACTTACCTACCACCCACGAGTGTTTGGGGCAAGATGGGTGAAGGAAACCTTGGAAGGAGGGCTGAGGAAAGGTGTTCCTGACAGTGGGAACAACTAGGCAAAAGTGTGGAAAGTGTGGAAATGAGACCAAGTAAAGGATATTTGTAGAATAGTGACATATGTGCTCAAAGAGGTAGGGGCCAAATGGATGCCAGTGTTAACATTTTGAGATTTATTATGTTCATAATGGAGAGAGGCATTTTAAGAAGATTCCTCAAGCAGCCTGTAGAATGGACGAAAAAAAAGGCAAACTCATAGCATTGGCTCCCAAAGCATTGCACAGTGGAACACTTACTGTGTCACCTACCATGAATTGAAAATGCTTATCTCAGGCCCCACAATCTCAGAGTATACTCAGACCACTGGGGCGTGGCCCGGGAATCTGTATTTTTTTAAGGCGATCCCAAACCAATTTTAATGCAGGAGGTCCCAAGCCCACGTGAGGGATGCTGACTAAGGTCACGGAGAACAGTTAGAAAACTTAACAGTTACTGAGATCAGTTATCCCCATTAGATATCTAGATTGGATGCTGAAAGATAAGCTACAGTTCCCTTTTATATTTATATATCTCCTATGTTTTATTTCCTTGTATTTCGGGTTGTTTGTGTTGCTGTTGCTTTGTTGCTATTTTCTAAATAAAGTTTTATTGATGTTTAGAAAACAGACAAAAGTACACAAATCATTAGGTGCCCAGCTCAGTGAATTTTCACAATGATCACACCTGAGAACATCCCCAGCACCCCGAGAACTCCCTTCTACTTGCCACCCGCCAGTTATTATCTTGACTTCTAATCCCACAGATGAGTTACTTGTTTTTTGTCATTTCTACTTTTTGTGTTTGATAATGTTCATAATAGTGTAATAGTATATGTGTATAACATGTAACTAAGTAGGTATGTTGTGGTAAGTGCTCACTTTTTTTTTTTTTTCTGATTAGACACACAACTTAAACTTTTTTTATTTCACGCATCTACCTGGAAGTGTGGGTCTGGGCTGAGGTCCGGGTCTTGGAAATTGGAGGAGGGAGCATGGGTGACATTTCAGAGCCAGAATCCTTTTGGCTGCCGTTGTGTGTTGCAGAGTTGCCAAGGCCCTTGAGAAGATCAGGGCCTTGGTAGGAGAAGGAGGTAGGCTTTAGAGTCAGTCAAGAATGACCTTGGGGGCTTCCCTGGTGGCGCAGTGGTTGAGAGTCCGCCTGCTGATGCAGGGGACATGGGTTCGTGCCCCGGTCCGGGAAGATCCCACATGCCGTGGAGCGGCTAGGCCTGTGAGCCATGGCCGCTGAGCCTGCGCGTCCGGAGCCTGTGCTCCGCAACGGGAGAGGTCACAACAGTGAGAGGCCGGCGTACCGCAAAAAAAAAAAAAAAAAAAAAAAAGAATGACCTTGAGGAAGTCACATGACCTCATTGAACTCCAGCACCCCAGCTTCTAGACATTCAACCAGTGCTAGTTCTGTTCTGTGCCTTCTCCTTTTCCCATATCTGCAAACATTCTCTCTCCCCTCAGAAGTCTTGATTTGGTCTCAGTGACTCGGAGAGGCCCTGTGGGTTATGAAGAGCCTCCTGCTTTTCTTTGACTTTGGTTGTAAACTATGTGTGCAGGTGGTAAGATGGCAGCTCCCCACGGCCCCTTTCCTGGTTTTCTCGTGCCTGTCTGTAGAGTCCAGCCCAGGCCAGCTATGCTGGGAACCCTCTCCTTGCCCTTGCACCCACCCCCACCCTGGGAAGGCTTGCTGAGGGTGCAGCTCAGCCCTCATTGCTTCATGCTGTAGAAAGAATCGCTGTGTTTTCCTTGGTGCGATTTTCGTAGCGTTTATTTTTCCTCAACTAGTAAGGTTTTGAAAGGCAAGATTAGGGTGTGAGCCAGAAAGACGACTTGGATGCCTTTTAATGCAAACCTAAGGAGGCATCCAGCTCACGTGTGGGCTGTCCCGTTTCTCCAGGAGAGCACTAGGGATCAGAGCCAAAGGGTTGATTAAGAATGAAGAGTGTTCTTACTAATAAGAACCTGCTGTATAAAAAAAAAAATTAAATACAAAAAAAAATAATTGCTTTAAAAAAAATCACATTTTTAACTGTTTTTATCCCTACATCTTCCAAACTTTTTGACCCCAAAACCCTTTTTTAAAATGTAATACCCACAGAACTAATGTTTTACAGAACACAGTTAGGGAAACTCTGATACAATAACAAACATGATAAAGAAAAGAAAGAATGAAGAGTGGTTTTGTCCTCTGCACTGTCTTCCCAGAGAACCTCTGGCAAGTGTGGCGGCGGGGTGAGCGGGCAGTCAGAGGAGGATGGGGACTTGGCCTGTCAGAGGCGCCTCATTCCAGCACAGCCAACAGTGGCTGTTGTCTGAGAACTTCCCTATAGCAGGACCATGTCTGCTGAAGCCTGGATTTGCCTCCCTGGGGCTCCTCTACACACTTGTCCTGGTGTAGCCAGCCCATCTGTTGGTACTTTTTGTCTTTCAGGAGGAAATGGGCATTTCCTGTGAACTGCTGGAATCGGACTTCCTCAAATGCAGTGTGGGATTCCCTTTCATGAGGTCGAAGTCGAAGGTAAGGGGCAGGGACGGGGCACTTCCTTGGCAGCACCCCCGGCCCTTCCCACCAGCCACTCATTCTGCAACTGCCTCCCCGAGGTTTCGTCCACACCCCACTGCAGCAGGGTGGCCTGCAAAGCCCTGCCTGGGCACAGCCAGCCCTGTCCATAGCCATCTCCAAGTCTGTTCCGGGGCGCCGTGGACATGTGGTCCTTCCCCTTGATCCATGTGACATACCACAGATGTGAGACACATGCCACGGCCTTTGTACTTTGTCAAGCACCATCTGGTTGGCCTCTTAACATTTTATTTTCTGGGACATCCCATGCCACTTTGAGTCCCTGGGACAACATAGGAGAAGATGTGGTCTGCGCTAGTGATCTACAGTCCTGGCTGTCTCCCCCCGGGAACTCACAATTTTTGAAGAGACCTCTTAAAATATAAATAATTGTATTGCATTTCATTTTTTCAGAAAAGTACAAGAAAGTACAGTCACTTTGGTATTTATAAGGAGCCAAATTTTCTAAGCTCAAACAATAATATGGTTTAGCATATTCAGAGATTCATGGAACATTCTAGTATGTGCCATCATTATAAAGAGATGCAAAGATGTAGAAGATATGATTTTTGGAGGTAAAACTAGACTCTAAAAGACCAGTTCTGCCTTTTTAAATGGAAGCTGTTTTCCCTGCTATGATTTGAAGGAAATTTTATATTCCTTTTGTCTACCTTTTTTCCCTTCCTAAAAAAAAAAAAAAGAAAGTTTAATCCTTTTATCCTGCCTATGTCATAGAATTGGATCATTTTAATCTCTAAGGCTTTTTGGTCTCAGTACATAGGAGCTGTTTTGCAAAGCAATTGTGAGAATATTCTAGTAAGGAAGATTTGCTCATTTCTTAGCAAATCACTTGAATCCCTCCGCCTCATTGAATGTACCTGCTTCAAACTGTGGTGGCTCTTATATCTGTGATTCCTCAGCCCTTTTTCTGGCTCTGATCCTCATTCTGTCCACATTCATCCCAGGAGAAGGGAAGCCCCAAGTGGTGGCTGCCCTCAGAAAAGCTGGCAGAATATGGGCCAAGTCCTGTGAGATTCCAGGTAGGGTGAGGATGCAGGAGGAGGACATGAATGCTGGGCATCATTGCCTGCAGTAAAATATGGCACTCACATGCACACACACACACACACACACACACACGTACACACACACACACACATTTTATTGAAATCTTTTGAGCAACAGGAAATAGACTTAATTGAAACACTTTAAAAGTAGCCATTTTGGGCTTCCCTGGTGGCGCAGTGGTTGAGAGTCTGCCTGCCGATGCAGAGGACACGGGTTCGTGCCCCCATCCGGGAAGATCCCACATGCCGCGGAGCGGCTGGGCCTGTGAGCCATGGCCGCTGAGCCTGCATGTCCGGAGCCTGTGCTCCGCAACGGGAGAGGCCACAGCAGTGAGAGGCCCACGTACCGAAAAAAAAAAAAAGTAGACATTTTGTTGTAAAATCCAGCCTCCTTCCCTCAAACCTAAGGTGCGTCTTGCTAGTTTTAAAGATATTTTAAAAGGAAAACTTATTACAGATGGATCCAGGATCACTTCCCATAAAGAGAAAGTGAATAAATGAATACAATGAAAATAAAGTAATCTTGACTTCTGGGGCCTTAAATTTTGTTAAAATTCATTCTCTTTCAAAATAGTCACAGAGCCAACAGAAGTATGGATGTTGGATGTTGGATTTTTTTTCCAGCTTGGTAATGTCACTGCCTTCCTCCACATGCAGAAGTGAAGGCCTGTAGCAAGGCTGGTCCTGGAGGCAGGGCTCTGGGGGTGAGTCCCTGGAGAAAGCCCCAGAAGCGACCCAGCAGGGATGGGGCTCCCTCTATCCACAGCCCGGCTTGTCCTCCCCTGCCCTCAGACCCTGTGGGTCGTCAGGCTCCAGACCACCTGCTAAGCCTCATGACCACACTCTCTGCTTACTTCACTGGCCGTATGTTTCTGTCTTTCATGACCAGCCTGCCCCGGTCCCTGACCTTCTGTTCTCCCAGGCCTCTGGCTCTCATTTTGGCTTTGTGCCCAAATCTTCTGCTTCTTACCTCACTTTGATCTTTAGAGGGTTTAATTCAGATCTCCTGCCAGTTCAGACTCTCTGCTGCAATGAGACTCTTGACTTTCCCTTCCTTTGGTTCCTCCAGCTCTGTTTCCTATCCTGTCTCCATGCCCCACCCTCACTGTAAGCTGACAGGTCTCACTGCAACAGAAATTTCTGTCTAGAAAGGGATGTCCAGCATCCACTCTAGTTGATGGTCCAAAGTCATGATCCAGTGTTAATTACTTTCAGGTAGCATTCAGTTCAGTAGAATCCGGTGTTGCAAAGTTAGACCATTGCCTAGAATTCTTCATAAAGGAACGAAATGACATCATAAAGGAACAAATATTTAGATATTAAATAAGTCATAGACTCTCAGAACTTGATAGAATTTAAGGATCATTTTGTCCACCCTCTTCTTTTTTATTGAAAAGCAAAGAGATCGAGTATCTTGGCCAAGATCACATAGTTTGTGGTAGGGCCTGGCTCTATAAGCCCTGCCCAAGGGGTCCTTCCTGATTCCCATACTTGCCCAGTGTGTATATGGTAAAAACCATTTGCTTGGAGCAGTGTTCCCCGAATCACAGGGTGCCCACCACTGGGAGTACCTGAGATGATTTTGGGTGGCTCATGAGATGATTTTAGGTGATACGTGGACATAGCACTAAACCACGTTGACTCTAACAGAAATTTATTACCTTTTCAACACTCTTTCAATCCTAACTTTTTGTGGGAGAAGTTCTCCGGTAGCTCTACAATATCTCTAACACCTCCCTATCAGTCGTTAATCTCCCTTTTATCAAAATAGAGCAGACCTTAGGCCCAGAGCCTTCAGCAGGCAACAGAATTCAACATCCCTTTGTTTCCATTATGTTTATTTTTATGATGACCTCCTCTTTATGGCAAGTGATCCTGGATTCCCATCTGTGATAGTGATATAAATTCTTCTCTTTAAAATAGTCTTTAAACAGCAAGAGTGAGGCAATAAAAATACAAAGTACATATCACAGGTGATATGATAAGCAGATGTGGCAAAAACTGGGATGATGGTGTGAGTGAAATTTAGGAAGTCCTGGTTTAAGAGTTCAAGCGTATCGCTTCCTAACGAAAACCTCAGTTGCTGAAAAGAACAGCGTGCCTCTCGCCAGAGTGGGCTCTGGGTTTTATTGCTAAAGTTGTATCTCTGGCCTGACCGTCAGAGAGAAGTGCACACAGAATAAAGCTTGCTGTGCAGATGAGCATCCAGAGGTCATAAACTGCAGAAGATTGTAGTGTTTAAGTTTGGAATGCTGGCTGATGCCAAATGTCACTTTCTTTTCCCATAGTATGAATTCAGCGTGATCTTTGATACAAGCCACCTGTCTGGGGAAGAGGAAGTTCTTAGCTTCATCGTTACTGCTCAGAGGTAAGGGGGATTTAAATTTTTTCCAAAGATGAAAGATTTATGGGACCAAGAAAGGTCATGCCCTGGTCATGCTTTGATGATGATGCCCAAAACGCCGAGGAGGAAGGAACCGCTCAGTGATAAAGCCCCAAACCGCTGCATAGAATCGGGTCTCTCAAGGATGGTGCTTGTCTAGTTCCACTTGTGCAGACACCAGCTCAGAGAGAGCTGGGAAGGACTAGGGGTTCATCCAGTCAGAGGTAAATGATTTTACAGCTGAGGAGAGACAGGCCTGGAGAGGTCAGGATTCCAGCCCAAGCTTATGTGGTTGGTTAGTTCACAAGTGTCCTCTGTGGTCATTGGCTTCTCATGGATGTACCCCAGCATCCCTTGATGCGAGGACAGGGCACCTGCAGCCTGAGGGCCCGGCCAAGCCTGTTGGTGGAGGCCCCCAAGAGATGGTCCTCAAGAAAGGGCTTGTCCTAGGAACTGAGTGGACAGATAGGGAAGGGGACAGTGCAGTAGTGATGTCTTCCCTCAGGACTGTGCTCCTGCCTCTCTCTCTCCAGTATAGCCAAGGGTGCTTGAGAGAGACTCTGGGGTCATGAGCTGCCTCCACAAGCCAGAAACCACAGGTGCATTGAAGTACCATCTGGGTAGCCCTTGGCCGATAGCTGGGCTGGAAGGAGAGGTACTTAGGTGGGTGAATAGGGAGATATAAGCTTTGACTGTATAGGTTGGATACCCAAGGCAACCTTTTTTATTTGAATTTTTATTTGGAAATGATTTTAAACTTAACAGAAATGTTGCAAAGAATAGTGCAAGGAACTCCTGTATACCCTTTACCCAGATTCACTCAGTCTTGATGCTCTGCCTCATTTATTTTATCATTCTCTTTCTATGTATGATTTTTTCCACTTAACCATCTGAAAGTAAGTTGCAGATATCATGCCTCTTTACCCATAAGTATCTCCATGTGTTTCCTAAGAATGAGGCCATTCTCTAAAATAACCCCAGTATAGTTATAAAATTCAGGAAAATTAACGCTGATACAATGCTATTATCTAATCTCTAGTCCATGTTCCAGTTGTCCCAAAAATGACTTTGTAGCCACTTTTTTACTGGTCCAGAGTCTGATAAAGGATCAGGCATTCAGTTATCATGTCTTATCTCTAGTTGCCTTAATGTCCAAGACAAACTTTCATGCTAAGGGATCTGAGTCTATCCCAGAGATGGTCTGGAGATCTGAACCAAACACTGTGAAGCCCAAGGTCAGGCAAGATCCACAGAAAAAAGGTGAGATAACAAAATCAGGAACCTCATGGCTAATGGAGGCTGGGAAAATGGAAGGCCAGACACTAGATGAGCAGACCATGAAACCAGGGGCTGCAGGTCAACCAGAGAAAGGCGATTGTGCAACCACAGGTTAGCATGCGGCCAAGACTGGAGACCCACTGAATCCGGGGTGCAGAGCGAGGCAAGGGGCTAAGCGTTGTAAAACTAAGGCCTCCACCCACATGGTCACCTCTGAAATGAGGGTGCTCAACCCAAGACTTCCTCCAAGGAGGACTGCACCCTCAGGCACTGAGAAGGAGCTCCTGGTCCCACATTCTGAAAGAGGAGGTCATCTCCCGGACTTTTCAGATGCGCCCCATCGTTCAAGATAACAGGTGCCGGCTCAGCCATCCGGCTCTGGATCACTCCTCTCAACCGCATTCATGTCCATCAAGTGTAAAGCACTGAGCAGAAGCTGAGAGGGAGCAGGGATGAATGAATGAGAGAGTCTTCCATCTCAAACCTCATCAAGACAGGGTCAGTCTAGAGACAGAGGCAGACACGGCTCAGTGCAGGAAGTAGGGCAGAACAGCCCAGGGCAGGCACTGTCCCTCACTCATTCTACAAACCTTTGAGCACTTACTACAACCAGCCACTGTGTGAGACAAGGGCAGATACAGCAGGGACCAAAGTTGGTAAAAGCCCTTCTCTTGGGCTCCTATAGTTGCTTCAAGCCTCAAAGCAAATGCACAAATCCATAATCAAAGTGTCTCCTGTCCCATGAAATAATCAAAACTTGATTTCAAGTTAAGGCGTCCTCCCTTTTGCCAGGGCAAGGCTGCAGGAGGGAAGCATTTCTCCGGGAATAGTCTTTCTCTGGGAATAGTCTAGCTGTCCTGCAGTGGTGCTTCTACTGGCCCTTTCCCCCTTTTCCTGAGAGCCCCCCCAGGTTGTGAGAGGTAAAAGGCAAACAGGAAAGGTCTTTCTTACCAGGCATTGCTGCAGGCACTCACTCAGTCTGGGTATGCAGAGCTGGCTCCTCCCCTTTGGGGACCCCCTCTACCCTCCCACTACTTGGGAGGCTCACCTGTGCTTCCTCCCTCACCACATCTTCCAACCTCAGCCTCTAGGCGGCCAAAGATGCCTTCAGTTCCTGCTGCCCAGACTGTGCCCCGGGACAGGACCAAAGGTGACCCTACCCTGGCTCTTGCTTGTAGATCCCACTCAGGAATCTTTGCCCTGACAGTCTCTGGAAAGGCAGGTGATCCTTGTGGAGTCAGGAGGGGAAAGCCAGCAGCCCCCTCCCCTTACATTTCCTGGGCCTGCATCTGACTGTCCTGATCAAGGTCCCCTGAAGCTTAACTTAAAAGGCAGTCACCCTCCCCTGACCACAAACCATTTTCTCCAAAATCTGTCTCCAAGAATCCTCCTTTCCCGACTCTGTTACATCCTTGACATTATAGTTTGGGTTGTTGCCACCAGACATAGTAAATCCTGGTTTAGTGCTTTCCTCTGAATTTTGGCATCAATTATGCCTCAGCCAAAACTTGCATTTTAACACCCTGTCGTACTCACCCCAGCCTGAGTGATTCTTGAATTTTCACAAAAACACCAATTA
Organism: Phocoena phocoena; assembly: GCF_963924675.1. NCBI lineage: Eukaryota > Metazoa > Chordata > Mammalia > Artiodactyla > Phocoenidae > Phocoena > Phocoena phocoena. The sequence continues at coordinate 48,625,392 of NC_089228.1, read as the reverse complement.
GTCAAAGGTTAGACTAAGATTCTTCCCAAGTGCCGAATCTTTCAGCATCACCCTTGGTCCATTCTTGCCTCTTACTAATTAATGGCTTTGCCCCCAAAGCCTGAAGTCACTGGGCATTTGGGAGGTTCAGGTCAGGCCCCAACAAATACAACCCAACAGTAGACAGCAGCAGGACTGGTGGGGCAAACACTCAACGAGGCTTTGTTTTATTTTTTCACTGGAGTCCTTCCTCAGTCTCAGTGTTATTTAAAACTCAAAGAATTAAGATTAATTTTCCTTTGGGAACCACTGTGAAGCTGGAAGTATACATTTTCAGAGCCCTTCAATCTACCACCACTGTAGCATATTTTTGCATTTAGTGCTGCTTTCTCTATTTTTTTTTTTTAGCATTTTTCTTAATATCTTAGAGAATGTTCTTTCTCCTAAAAATGAGAGCACAGCACGTCACAGTGGTTGTTTGACCCTCTTTACCTTGTGTTGTCATATCCAGCCTCCACGCCAAAGGTGAAGACTTTCTGGCCTTTAGTTCAGCACTAGTGGGACTTAACAAGCACTAATTATATCCTACATATTGCAATAGGACATGCAAACCAGATGGAAATAAGAACCACAGTGAATGTTAAAATACAGCCCAGCAATCCCCCAACTCCTGCACAACTTTCCAGTGCAGCATGGCTCCCGCTGTCTGTCAGGGTAGCATTGCCACAGGAATAATAGCATTTCAACACAGATGACAATTGTCTGAACTTGCCAGCTTTGAAATCATGCAAGACATAATTATTTTTTATTCACACTATTTTCAATATCACATCATTCACGTTTACATAAAGCATGGCTGTGATCTAATAGAAATGCAAAGCGTAGAGAAGGTAGACTTTGTTCCCACTGCCAGAATCCCGAAGGGCTTCACTGGGGAGGTGGCATTTACACAGAGGAGTCTGGTTTTGGGCTGAAGAAGCTTAGGCACAGTGGTGAGGATGTGCATGGCACAGCCTACTCTGTCACACCCATGTGACTGGTGGGCATTGAAGTGCATTGGGGATTCCTGACCATCTCAGAGGAAGGGTGGGGGACATACAAGGGCAGTAGAAGGAAGATGAGGCTGAAAGAGGAGATTGGGCTGGTCCACGGAAGGCCTTGAAAGCCTCAACTGCATTCCCCAGGCAGTGGGGAGCCACGGAAAGGTTTTGAAGAGGGGAGTGATACAATGCAATGGCTTGCCCACAGAGCACAAGACTGTTGGATTTAATAAAGGGGGCAGATGCTTATTCCAACCTGAAAATTCTCACTCTCCTGCTGTTTCTTGAAACCACAGAACACTCGCCATTGTTGGGCAGATCTATCAGTGTGCTGTCTGGGTCTCTCAACACCTGGAGCAGCTGATATTCATGGGAAGGAACATTTGGGCAGGAAATATGACATGGAAGAGACTTTCCCTTGTCAAAAAGAGGAAACTCCACCTACTTCCCAGTCCCATTTAGGGCTAATCAGAGGTGTCAAAGAAGGGGAGCAAACAACACAATGGCAGAAACTTTATCTACTAGAATCTCATGTCCATAGACCAGTGGTGTTCTGATCTTAGGTGCCCATTGGAATCACCTGGGAGCCTTAAAAACTACCGATGCCTGGTCCACCCTACAGGGATCCTGATCTAATTTGTCTGGGGTGAGATCTGGGCATTGGGATTTTTTTTAAAGGTTCATCAAATGATTACTCTGTATAGTCCCTTACTCTATACTGGGCACATTTTCACTCAGCACACATCTGTTAAGCACCTACTATTTGCCAGATGCAGTGCTGGGCATATAAGAAAACGCTAATAACTTAATTAAAGAACATCCCTTTATGTACATTAATATTTCTATATAGCATTAGGGAACACCTAGTACTGGTCGCTTAAATAATTAAATATCAGAATCTTCTAATTTCTTGAATAACAGATGTTTAGGAAGCTGTGTTGTCTATTAAACTTGCAGCAGAATATTTCAGGCACCCATTTCTCTGCAGACTTTGGTGAAAATCTGGTCTTACTGTCCCAGAGGGCACCCACAGCACTTGATTCCCTACTGTGACGGAAAGATCCTTAAAGCTCCTTATCTTGAAAGCCACAGTTAAAATACCAATCGTCCTTTTCTTCCCGTCACCACCCTTTGAAGATCTCTTGCCTACTTGTGGATTTAGGAGGACAGAAAGTTGAGACTAAACAGTTTCTCAAGAGCTCCTGTCTCAGCAGCCTGGCTCTGCAGACCATGGGAATTATCCCGTCACGAGCTTGCAGAATAATTGGGGGCCTTTTGATGTTCAGCCTCTTTATCTCAACTTTGCAACTTCACTCAGTCTGGAGCAGTCACCCGATGACAGATGAGACTGTTGGGCCAGAGCTGCCAGCGGCCACAGGTGGCTGGACAAATGGCAGGGCATGGGGTGGCGCTTCCATCAGGAACCAATTGCTCAGACCTGGCCGGATGCTGGGTGAGGGGAGGGAGCAGGCCCGGGCGTTTCCATCCTCCCATCCATTCAGGAGTCACCTCTGGTTTGCCCTGAGCAGTGATTGTACAGCTTTTATTGTCCCCTCTGGGAAAGGAAGGGCAAGGAAGTGAGGCCAGGTGGGCACCTGATCCTGCTGCTTCTGTAAACTGTGATGGATTCACCCCATATGCGGAAGACAGATGAGGAGTCGGGTCAGAGTCACAGAGCACCATTGTTTCAGAACAATAGGAGAGAGGAGGAGAGGGGATGTGAGCTGTTGAAGTATGGTTGCATTCAGCACTCGCTGGTGAGGAGAGGAAGGCAGTGGGGGCGGAGGGAGGGCAGGGAGCCGGCAGGAACTCTGCACAGGTTCAGGGAATGATGGGTGGGGAGTGGTGCAGATGAGCTGTGTCCAAACCTCAGCAGGTCTTGGGGACTCTTATGTTCCACCCCTGGAGGGTGAACTTAGCTTTCAACTGGGACCCTGTGTTCACTCTGTGTGGTAGAACCAAGTGTAGGTGCTGGGTTCAGCATCATGTACCCAGTAGCCATGCTTTTTCCGAAGGTGGTTGCTTCCCTACAATAATGATCACAATTCATGTTTGAAATTTCATAAAGTAGTGAAGGGAAACTAGGTCTTCTTTCTCCTCCTTTCCTCCTCCTCCCTTCCTCTCCTCTTCCTTTTCCCCTCCCTCACTCCCCCAAATCTGGTATCAGGAGAAGCCATCACAGTGGAAAAGCACTGGTTTTGGAGACTGTCCTGGTTGCTGTGGGTGCTTGGGGCAAGTTACCTAATCTGTCTGAGCTGCTTCTTACCTGTCGGTGGTGGGTGAGCCCCTCCCTCCGGGGTTACTCTGAGGACCCAGCTCAGTCATGCTGAGGAGTGTGCCTGGCACATGGTAGCCCTCAACAGCATCAGCCCTCTTGTGTTCACCTTTCCAGAATGACCCTGCAAGACTCCCCATTCTGTGCTTC